>NC_041384.1:757759818-757792481 GCF_002162155.2 Triticum dicoccoides
GGGTTTCGGGGCGATTCTGCGTGGGACCCCGATGCCAGTCCTACGTGGCGGATCAAGGTGCCCAAGCGCCCCCATATCCGCTCCATATTTCGGTTGGATATGAAGGGTGTCGGTCAGCCCAGGCATTTGAGGCCCGTTTGAGGATCCCGTCTGGGTCGAATTTTCGTGACCGGTCAATGACCGGGCCGTCCGCCCGGGCATTGGACGCGAGTTTGGGACGTGCGGCTGTAGATGCTCTTAGACCTTCAGTTTCGGTTTAACGTGGTCAAAAGACTTTTTTTAAGAAACATGGTTCAAAATGTAGACGCGTACAAAACATGCAGTTACACTCACCCTTATGAACGTCTACACGCACGCTCTATCCCTATGAGTACATCCGAAAGGCTCGGTGTCTCATAGTCAACAGGAACATCATCTCTCATTGAATGAACATCTTAAGAAGGACTAAAATAAATATAGAAAAATACAAGGACACATGCCGAATGTAAGACTTAAACCCGGATGAACAGGTTCCATTCCACCACAAGGAATCTTGGCACCTAAACTACACTCGGTGCATGTGATTAATTAAGAGAAATTGTAACATAGCAGCCTAGCTATGAGTTTGCTGTAGGAGCTCGTGTGCTAGGTTTATTCGATGTTCGATCCAGGTTACAACTGATTATACTTTTGTAATAAACGTGTGTCAATCAATGAAATATCCAATGCTGTAAAAAATTGTACCATCCTCATCCAGAGTCGAGTGCCACCCGGCCTGATCGCAGTATAAAAGGCCTCTAACACAGGAACAAGCAGCATGAGCACATCACCAAACACACAACTAGGAATAGCAATGGCCATCTCACTCAGCTCGGAGCTCCTCTCCCTGTCCCAACAATGGCAGCTCCTCCTTGTGGCACTCGCCTCCCTCGTGCTCTTCACGAGAAGACTGAGCAACAAAGGGCTCAGACTACCGCCCGGCCCAGCCCAGGCTCCAATCCTGGGGAACCTACACCAGCTAGGCTTGCTACCACACCAGAGCCTACGGGATCTGGCAAGGCAGCATGGGCCGGTGATGCAGCTGCAGCTCGGCACCGTGCCAACAGTGGTGGTGTCGTCAGCTGAGGCGGCGCGGGAGGTGATGAAAACGCACGATGAGGACTGCTGCACCCGGCCTGTGTCCCCAGGGATGAAGCGGCTGTCCTACGGCCTCAACAATGTCGGGTTCGCCCCGTACGGTCCCTACTGGAGCATGATGCGCAAGTTCCTTCTGGTCGAACTCTTCGGCGTGCGCCATGTCAAGGCCGCATGGCACGCACGCCAGTATCAGGTATGGATCGTCCCATTGCGTCGGTGATTTGGGCCTTCCTTATCTCCACTCCAATGTCTTTTCTTGCATTTTTTGGCAATTAATGTGTTCTCTTGTATTTGCGTTGCTTATTCTTTAAGCATAAAACACAATATTACATTGTGGTGCACATCAGAACAGGGGCAAAATAATGCAACATGCAAAGACAATATAAAACATCATAGTGCGCTCCAAAACACGATGAAAACCAACAAAACTTGTTTGAAGCACACAGAAGCAAAACAAATTGTTGTGATACCACTAGCTATCATACAGACACAAAATAAGAGATGATATATATGGTATCTACATATTCTAGTGCACTATTGCGGCACGCGTCATGATAAAATCAGAGATGGTGGATATATATTGTGCATGATAGAAATCTCATGGATTTTATCGTAATAAGGTGGACAAACTAACGAGCACCTTGAGCGGCTTGGCCGGAGAGCCGGTAGCACTGAAGGAGCACATCTTCAGGCTGGCCGACGGCCTCATCGGTATGCTGGGGTTTGGCGATATGTACAACAGCGACAAGTTCCCACACCACAAGAACTTGGAGCACGTGCTCGAGGAGGCCACACACGCGCAGGCCAGCTTTTCCGCCGAGGACTACTTTCCCAACATCATCGGCCGCCTAGTCGACCAAATCACTGGCCTCGCCGCTCGCCGCGAGCGGATCTTCAAGAAGCTTGATACCTTCTTCGAGATCATCATTGAGCAACATCTTGACCCTCAGCGTGTCAAGCCTCAGAATGGTGACCTCGTCGACCGCCTCATCAGTCTCTGGAAGGACAATAGTGGCACCCTCAGCATCACGAGAGACCACGTCAAGGGCATCATCTTTGTACGTTATGTTCTACATCATGTCCTCTCCCGATTTAGAAAAAATATGAACTAACTCACATCACTCACCACCCTGCAGGGCACGTTCATTGGTGGCTCGGACACGGCCTCGGTGACAATCCTATGGGCGATGGCGGAGCTAATCCGGAAGCCACGGCTGCTGAAGAAGGCGCAAGATGAGATCAGGTCCGTGGTGGGCGGCAACGAGAGGGTGCAACCGGATGACCTAGTAAAGCTAGGCTACCTCAAGATGGTGGTGAAGGAGACCCTACGGCTGCATCCGCCAGCGACCATGCTGCTGCCGAGGGAGGCCATGCGGGATATCCAGATTGGTGGCTATGACGTGCCCACCAAGACGCGAATCTATGTGAATGCGTGGGCCATTGGCAGGGACCCAACAAGCTGGCCTGATGACCCGGAGGAGTTCAAGCCAGAGAGGTTTGAGATGAGCGAGATAGACTTCAAAGGCGCGCATTTCGAGCTAACTCCATTTGGTGCAGGGCGGCGGATATGCCCTGCGCTGTCTATGAGCACGGCTACCGTGGAGTTCACGCTGGCCAACCTGCTGTACTGTTTTGACTGGGCGCTCCCCAAGGGGGGCGTAGTGAGCATGGAGGAGGAAGGCAAGCTTATCCCCCTCCTCAAGACCCCGCTCGTGCTGGTGCCCACCCCATACCGGAACATGTAGGCGCAGTGGGGGCGTGACATGTCACACTCGAGAGAGATCGACTCCAAATTAATTTCCCCCCATGTATGGAGTAAACATGGATGTAATCTTGTGACTATTAGTATTACCACTTTGTATGTACTACAGTTTGTTTACCACACCTTGGAAGACAGTATATCACAATAATAAGATTGGCACATGTATGTTGTTGTAAAATGAAATAAAATACAAAATTCGTTGTTTTGATTATTAAGTCTCGAGGGCAAGTATATATAAAGGTATGCAATTGGTGGACAAGTAGGATAGAGACGTGGAGTGCTTCTAAGACGTTTATCTCTACTTCATGATCTGTACTGTGTAATATTTTGTATTTTAACGTTGATGTCTCTTGGAATTTGAGGGCCGGTGGTAAATGCAGTATATATAGAGAGAAAAAACTGGTTTGATTGTATTACGACTCGACCAAGAAGATAATAAGTCGACGAGAAATTGATGAGAAAAAAAAAACTAGAAAATGAAGATATGTTGTATCACGGGATGCATCCATGTCGGCAGGGCCAGGACGAACAATTAAACGGTAGGCGCACGGGTGGATGGAACTACATAACGAACAGCGATGGTGACTGAATCAATTCATTAATCAGTATCGAAACTCAATTTTAGTCCTTTTGAGGGGGCAATAAGACAAATGTGCATTAAAAAATGGGACAATTTCATTTCTCCCCCTAACTTGAACCCGCACCTGGCATTTACCCCTATTTTTCGAGTATGCTCAAAAATACCCCCCTTCCATCTGGTACCGTTATAGGAATGCCCTTCCATGCCATTTCTGTCAGATCAAAGGGCTTTGACCGTCTCCAAGGCGTTTCTTGGACAATTATACCCCTCCTTACAAGTGGGGCCAATCAAGAAAAAAAAATAAAGACCTGTCAATAGGGACTAGTCAAATTGGAGTTGGGGGCCCACATGTCATTGTCTCTTTAAGATATTTATTACCTGTTTTGGTTACTAGAGTGTCCATGGGTCAATGCAATAATTAACAGAGGGTTAGGCTAATTAAACAAGTTTTTAATGATAGTGGTTAAACACCGGCGCGTGCACGAAGGCACGGCGGCGACATACACGAGGATGCTGGCGGTCTAGGTGCTGCAGAGTGGTCCTGCGAGGCTGCTGGCGCGAATCCAGAGTGAACCTAGGTGGACGGAGAGCGTGGGGTGGCCGGGGGGACGGGCATCAGTGAGCTCGAGCAGCGGCGATGAGGGCAGCGGGCGACGGAGCTTGGAGCTCGTAGGAAGATGTGCTCGGGGTCGTGCGGCTCCAAAGAAACGACAAAAATGACTTCAGGAAACCCCAAGGAACACGAGAAATATGGCGTAGAGACCGAGGCTCACCATGGCCGGAGATCGGCCGCAGCAGCGGTGGACCGGAGCCGAGGAAGAAGGAAAGGGGCGCCAGCGATTAGGGCTATCCCGGGCACCCTTCGGCGAGAAAACAAATTAAACTGTGGCGAAGATCATGGACGCAATTTTTGAGCTCTGGGAGTCCGTTTGCCACACGCACGAAAGACGACGCTGACGGAGTTGGGGAAGAGAAGAAGTGTGCCGTCGATGCCGAGCCTTGGGGCCTCCCTCTGCGCTTCCTTCCGACGGAGCACCTCCCTCGTCGTGGAAAGCATTATCCCTCTCCAAATGGTTGGCCGTGGGGTGGACCCCGACGGCGCCCTGCCATGACCGCGCATCTGTTGAGCAGGGCGACGCCTCCCTTGGCCCCCGAGCGCAGGGCTCATCTCTCTAGGGTACGGCAGGACGTCGCGGTCTCGCTATGGTCCTCTGGGAGCGCTCTATGGCCGCGAGTCTCCGGCGATGGCCGGAGCCCGAGCTCCTCTCTTCCGTTTCCCTGTGCGTCAGAAGGTTGAAGGATGGCAGACCGGTACGGTGGGCCTCAATTTTTTTTTCTACTGATTGGCCCCACTTGTAAGGAGGGGTATAATTGTCCAAGAAATGCCATGGAGACGGTCAAAGCCCTTTGACCTGACGCAAACGGCACGGAAGGGCATTCCTATAACGGTATCAGACGGAAGAGGGGTATTTTTGAGCATACTCGAAAATTAGGGGTAAATGCCAGGTGTGGGTTCAAGTTAAGAGAAGAAATGGAATTGTCCCTTCAAAAATAGCATGGAGTGTGCAAAATGACAGGTGACCAGTCTAACTGCGCAATTAAACATCACAAACCCACTACTATTTATTAAATATTTGAATGACAAATGCAATTTCTGGAATGGGAGTTGGAGGTAGGCACCCGCTGGTGCTAGTGCCCACCCCATACCAGCCCATGTAAGCACAGTGAGGCGTGACGAGGTAGGCACCCGCTGGTGCTAGTGCCCACCCCATACCAGCCCATGTAAACACAGTGAGGCGTGACATGACATACCCGAGAGATCCACTCCAAATTAATTGGCCCCCATGTATGGAGTAAACATGCATATTTGTGACTATTAGGCTAGTTATAGTGGAAGTAACATAAGTAGTAACATAGATGCCACATAAGCAAAAAAAATGATGTGTCATGTAATTAAAGAGAAGAGAGGCAAATAGAGTAACATACTACCTCCGTTTCAGTTTATAAGTCCTACGCGTATATCTAGATTGCCAATTTTATCACCTTAATATAAACTATATAACACAAAAATTATACGGTTTGAAAATAGAGCATCTGAAGTTTACATTGGTATATTTTTTGTAATATATGACCTGTATTAAGTTGGTCAAATTAACGACCTAGGGGCACGCGCACGCCCTGTAAACTGAGAGAGAGGTAGTAATATGTTACCATCACATAGCGCTTTCCAATGTAAAATGAGTCTACAAAACAATAAATATAGATATGTATGTTACTACACCTATGACACTTCCCACTATGAAGATAGTAACATAGACTAGTAACATATATATGTAAGTCTAAGTTACTCCCCACTATGACTAGCCTTAGTATTTCCGCCTTGTATATATTACCAGTTAGTTTACCACACCTTGGAAGACAGTATATCACAACAATAAGCTTGGCACCTGTATGTTGTTGTAAAATGAGATAAATATACAAAAATCATTGTTTTAATTATTAAGTCTCGAGGGCAAGTATATATAAAGGCATGTAATTGGTGGGCAAATAGCTAGAGACGTGGAGTGCTCTCAGTATGGATGAAAACGGTGCGGGAACGGACGGAACTGAGTGTTGTCATATTTGTTTTCATATTCTTTTGCAGAAGCGGAAATAAATACAGAAACCCGGAAATGAATACGGAAACAGATACTATCGGAAACGGACACGGAGCAAATACAATGCAGATACGAAAACAGAAATAGGCATTGATCGGAACTTAAAAACCCCTTGAATCATAAAGAAATACACACAAAAACAAACAAATTTAATGAGTTGTTAACATGGCTATAAAATAATGCCATTATGTTAGCAACTTAGCATAATATTGTAGTAGTACCGGACAATTGCATATAAGGTCAAGCTGAGTACATGTGTGGTAGTAGAAGTTGGGCCTCAGATCCATTCTACTAATTGTGTCATTGTGTTTTCTTTGGTGGTTGGGCTACAAAGCAGTTATAGGTCTATAGTAAAAACAGAAATTCCATATTCATGGTTTTTGTTTCCGTTTCCGCATAAAAAAATTCAGTTCCACTTTTATTTTGCAAATTTCCATTTCCGTTTTCATATTTCCTCTCCGTTTCCATTTTTCCTCCGGAAAAACGAAAAGTTTCCGCTCCATTTTCATCCCTAGCTCTCAGCATATTTGGTTGGGAGAGTTGGAGATAAGAAATGGGAGTTTAATATTGGTGATACTAATAATCCGTTGATTGGTTCAGGGGCTTGGGAATTAGGAAGGACAGAGGAAGGGGAATTAGGAGGCCAACTCCCATCGATCTGACACGCGGGGGCCCTGGTATTTCAGTGAAGGTATGGGAGGTAACGTCTAGAAACATATTGTTGCAGATTTGGTGGCCCACCTCCCATAGTGAAAGAAAAAAGAAACATCCTAGATAAATACTTGCAGCGGCCTAAACTTTCTTCCGAACGAAGCTGCCAGTGCTAACTACTCCCTAATCTACCGTCAAAATGAAAACTACTCCCTAATCTGCGGATGCAACGCTAAAATAGGAGCACATCTCACGTAACATATCCTTCCTTTTCTTTGGTCATGAGAACTATTCCCACAAATATTTCTCACCCCGTACCAAACGTGGGACTGGGACTAACAGTCGACTTCCCAAGTATAATCCCTCGGCCAACTCCCTCTCATAAATTCGCATTCCCTTGACCTTAAACTACCAAACACGCTGTCTAAGACATTTGTCTCTACTTCATGATCTCTAAGATGTGTACACATATTTTGTATTTTAACGTTGATGTCTTTTGGAATTTGAGGGCCGGTGGTAAATCCATCAATCAGTACCAAAACTCATTTTCGGTCCTTTTGAGGTGGCAATGAAACAAAAGTGCATTCAAAACAAAAGTGGATTCGTTCCCGATTGGGGTTAGGGCTGAGGACCGCGCGGCAGGAGGTATGATTTGTGTCTGGCGCAAGCCGCGTCGCGCGCGTGACGCGTGTCCTGCGGACCTGTGCGCCATTCCTCTTCCCCTCATCCTTATCCGCTCCATCGTTAACACATCTTATCTTCTCGAGCTATCTACTCATCTCCGGGTCTTCTTCCCCAAAGCTCTGCCGGCCCTCTCCTCTCTCACACCCTCCTCCGACGAGCTCGGCCACTGCTCCCCCTGCTGCACCTTCCTCTTCTCCCCTCCTCTCTCCAGCATCCACGGGGGGTCATCCGTCTGCTGCGTCATCACTCATCAGGAGAGCCGTGCTGCAGCGCTCTTCGGGGTCCGCACGAGCTGCGATGCAGCACCCCTAGACAGCTGCAAGCTGTGGGCGCTGCGATGCAGCTCTCCTCGGTGGATTCTGGCGCTCCAATGCAACACCTGCTCTACGACTGCAAGTTGTTGGTCGCCGCCGCCGATGATGCTTTCCAGCACCACCGGTGTTGTCTCTGCTGCTCTGACGAGCGTGTCTATTGTTGCTGCTGCTTTTTGCAATAACACCGCTGATGTAAGGGGGGTCGTGCTGCTGCGTGTGCGCCTTGTCAAGACACACGCCATGGCATCTCTGGTCACCACCGGTGATTCTGCATTGCAGCACCGGTGCTACAAGCGAAGACGCGTCTATTTCTGCTGCTTCGATGCAACAACACGGCTGGTGTAAGGGGGGTCGTGTTGCTGCGTCTGCGACTCGTCGGGATGCGCGCCGGGGCATCTTCCTCAACTCCGATGGCTGATGCTGCCTTGCAACACCTCCGGCGGCGTCGACGACCACTGCATCACAGCTCCGACGGCCGTTGCATAGCAGCTCCAACGACGCCGGTGGCCGCTGCATCGCAGCTCCGGCGGCATCGACGCCTGCTGAATAGCCGCTCCGGCGGCATCGACAACCGCTGCATAGCAGCTCCGGCGGTGTCGCCGCCGCTACAGTGCAACTCCGATGGCGTTGATGACCGCTGCATCGCAGCTCCGGCGGCATCGATGACCTCTGCATAGCAGCTCTGGCGGCTACTGCATCGTAGCTTCGGTGGCATCGATGACCGCTGCATAGCAGCTCCGGCTGCATCGATGGAGCACCGCCGGCTGCGCCGGAGCTGGCGCTGCAGAGCGTGGCAGCGGTGCTACGATGAAGCTCGACGGTGGCAGCTAAAAGTTTTGCGGGGTGCTATCTTTTTCATTCCTCGACGTGGTGTTCCTTTTCTTCTTTTTGGTGACGCGGAGTGCATGCAGGAGTAGTTTTTACTGAGGTCCTGTTTGGTTCATAAGTCTTAGGATTTTTTTTAGTCTCAACTTATAAGTCTCAAGTCCCTAAAAAGTTCCTACCTGTTTGGTTCCTGGGACTTATAAGTCTCTATAAGATCATATTACAACTATAAGTACCTATAAGTCCCTTCTTAAGAGTCTTATTTCATAAGTCCCAAATGCCAACTTTAAGTCCCTATAAGTCCCTTCTGTTTGGTTTAGATGAGACTTATAGGGACTTATTTAAGTCCCTAGACCAATAAGTCCCTGGAAACAAACACCCTCTGAGACGAAGGGACTTGTGTGATCCAATGATCATACAACGCCTGATCCAATGGTCCACGAGGCGGTTGATTTTTTGCCCCGCGTCAGTCGGATGACGCTTAGCAGTGGCCAATTTTATATTTACTTTGTACTAAAGTTAATACAAAATTAAGTCACTATTTTGCAAATGAAGGAAGTATATATTGTAGTAATAAGTAGATATTTCTGATGGTATTACCACTAATTCTACAATTTTTGTGATTCCCAGCACATTTAATTGCTTCTTTAAAGCAGAGCAGCGCTCACCCTGTTCATAGTTGGGTAGTCTTAATGAATCATTTCCCATGTTAAAGGAGTGAAATTATTACTCCTTCCGTCTAGGTGAGTAAGTCATAGGTTGTGCACCGTGACCAAGGAGAAGAGGAAAACGAGAGATTTTAATGTTTATTTGTTAATTAATAGCATTGCATGCAATGAACTAACTACTCCATGTCGTGTTTGGTTATCTTAAGTCATTAAAAGCATACACACTCCTCGTCTCTTATTGGTTGATATGTTAAGAAACAAAAAACGAGGTAGAAGTTAATACACCGCGCTTAAGTGTTATGGGACTATTTGGTTTTGTAAGATGACTTAACACACCTAGACAGAGGGAGTACTAACTGTTGTCAAGTATCTTTCAACAATTACAGTAAATTAGTTCTACTTTCATTTTTAGGACAGGTGATGGCACTTTTTCTGAGGATGTTCAGTTTGTTTTTACGGTTTGCTGCTTGACGACTAAAAAAAACTGTTGTTAGAATTGAAGTCCTCTCCTTTTGACGACTAACAGCACTTTATTTAAAATTAATTTACTTGGTGAACCGATGGTACCAAAGAAAATAGCTGACACCGTTTTTTTTCTATTTCTTCCTTACAGTACATCGGCAATCCTATTAGTGTACTTCAATATGCTCTCATGCATGTGTTCTGAAGGGTTCTGCAGTGTGCATTGATTAATTATGATTTGCCTGGTCGCATTCATGCAGCCGGTCTGTTTGACAAAATGTCGACACCGTTGTCCAGTTCCAAGAGGTCGCAGGGAGCCAGGGACCAACAGCCTCCCCGAACTGCTGCTCCATCTCGTCATGTCCTTCCTGCCGATACCAGAAGTCGTTCGAACAAGCTTGCTGTCGTCAAGGTGGCACTATCTCTGGGCCTCTGTGCCCTTCATAATCCTACACCACAAGCACTTTATAGATGATGATGTTGTTGATGATGATGATGAATGGCAGATGGTGGATCAGAATAGAATGAAGCAGTTTGGGGACCAGTTGCTACTCTTGCATGATGGCACTCTGCCCTTGGATGAGGCTCGGATCTTCATCGATTGTGATTTTTATGAAAAATGTCGTACGTGGATTCATCATGTCATCAGGCATAAAGCTCGTCTGGTTCATGTTTACGGTCCTGGTGACATCGAAGTGATGTTCGATAACGGGGACATGGTTCCTTCTCCGCACCTAAAAACAATCAGTCTCCAAACGGTCGATTTGGATGACGGATTCTTTAGGGCTCTGAATTTTGACTTCCCTATGCTTAATTTTTTTTTTTTTGAAAATGAAGGATTACCTCCGGTCTCTGCATCAGTCGATGCATACAGCCATATTATTAGAAAGCATAACAAAGCCTTAAAATCCAAGGAAGCTCAAAACCCGAGCAAAAAAGTGAAAATAAGTATGTAAAACGCCACAACCGGCAAGAACACGCCACATCCGGCGATAAAGAACAGGTTACGATGCTTACACACCTAGCCTATTATTAGCTCGCTATCCAAATCGGCTGAAGATAGTCTGCGTTACCGTCCCCCACCGGTTGCACCCAATAACCATAAGCTCCCTCTAGTCGGAATGCATGAGTGAGTAACGACCACATACGGATCTAGGTTGTAGTTCTGTAGATAACCTGCAAAAAATTAATGAATTTTGCTTCATTAAAAATCATATCATTTCTAGTGTTCCATATAGCCCAGAATAATGCACATATCCCTATCCGAATATGTTTAGCTATGTGTATGTCTATTCCATTGAGCCTCGTGTTTATGCTCATTCGAGGATGCTCTACAAGATGGGGGATGAGACTTCCTACTTGGCCACTCTCTTTAGCTCGACTAATAAGTACTGCCAACATATCCGCTGCAATGTCTAATAGCACAGGAGACATGGAGTCTCCCTGTAGCAACCTCTTACGGGTCTGAAAATAATGACCTGTGTCATCATTTACCTTTATCCCGATACTGTCTTTCTGTATGAATGAATCCCGTAGACAAATGAAGCATAATAAAACCCCTTACGGTACAGCCGCCGGCTGGACGCTCGCTCCCCCAGCCCCGTGCCGCTCCCCCGCGGGGTGGCCCGGGCGCGAAACCCTAGCCGCCGCAGGCCGCAGACCTCCACCCCCTCCCTCCGCCGCCGCCGGCGAGCGCCGTCGGGCAAAGCCCGCACGGCGTCGGCGGCGGCGGGCCTTTCTCTTCCCTCACGCCTGGTGCTGGATCAGCGCGGGCCTGCTCCCCTGGGCGGAGGAGGCGCTCGGTGGCGTGGGTGGAGGGCGCGAGTGCAGCGCGGCCTGACGCGCGCTGGAGTCAGGCGGCGCGTCCTTGCGAGTTGGAGGATGGGCGGCGCGTGCGGAGTGTGAGCTGCTGTGGTGCGGGCACGCGTGGATCTGGCGTGCCTCAGTCGCGGCGGCGGGTATGGCGGTCGGCTGGGCGTGGGACGGCGCGAAGGTGTGCGGGCGTTGCGGGAGCATCAAGCTCCTGGGCGTGGTGAGCAGGGGCTGAGCCCGATCTGCGCATTTTGCTTTCCCGATGCAGATCGGTCGGGATAGCTGGCCGGCGACCTCCTAGGCGCGGCCTGAGGGCTGAGATGTGGAACAGTGCTCGTGAGCCATGGAATTGGTATGCAGGAAGGGATGGCTGGGTCACGGGTTTGGGTGGGTGAGGCTACCGGTGAAAGCCGCGCTCCGGTTGTGGCCGGAGCAGTCGATGGCGGCGCCTACGGGCACCGTCCCCTTGTTGGAGGCATCGATGTCACAGCCGCTCCCTTCCCCTGCCTGACATTCTTCGGGGGAAACCCTAGATCCGGTCTTCCGGGTTGGACGATGACGACGCTGGCTTTGCTTGGCATCGTGTCTCCTCTTGAGGACATCGTCTTGAAGTTAGACTCGGCCAGAGGGACTCAGTGCTCATGTAGGTGGATGTCAACGGCTTGTGTAGCATCTCCGTGAGAGCAGCAGAAGCACCCTCCACATGCAAAGTGCGTCGGGCGAGTTATGTCAGCCAACCTCGCGGGATTGAGGCGGCATATGTTTGCTCTATCGCACATAGCGTTCCTCTTTGGTGTCGTCGAGTTTGGTGGATATGCTAGTGGCAGCCCGGATTGATACGACGGTTGTCGGTGTGCACCTTGGTAGCGGCGTAAGCGCTCGAGTGCCCGGCCGGGTGTGTCGTGGGGTGTTGGCCTTCTGACGTGTTGTATGTGTTGTGGTGCTTTAGGCCTAGTCTTGTTAGGCGCTGCTAAGGTTTTCGCCCGGATTTCCTTGATAAACTGAGCAACCCTTTCTCATTTCTTCTTTTTTAGCACTCGCCTTATGCAGTGCATTCCTCCTCTGGGGGTGTTACTTGTAATACCTCTTTCTGATCAATGAATTTGGCAGCTCTCCTGCCAACATTCCAAAAAAATCCTTACGGTACCACTGTTGTTTCGGATAAATATGCCTATGTAGTGTGGGTTTTGTTTCTTTCCTGGAATCTTGAGCTAATGTACTACGTTGGTGCTTTTTGACACGCCGAACATAGGAGCAGTGTGGAGAATGCAAGGATGCTGGCCATAATCCATCACCAAGGGAGGAATTGTCGTTTGGCGGCTATCCTAGCATCGAGAGGACTGTGATCTACTGTGGCAAAGATGATCCGAGAGTCAGCGTGATGGTGAAGGTGCTGCTGCTGATTGTCATCCCAGGTGGGGAAATCAGCATTAGAGGTCACTAGTAGTACGGTACTTGTGTCCAGGCACTGCCCCTCTTGCTGACTTTTGCTAGTGCTATGGATGTATATGTGTGTCGAGAGGTGTGTCAAGAAGTATCTTTTGCTACTGATATGGATATATGAATGGACCATCATGTTAAGAACTGTTTTTTAGAGAGATTTGTCTGTAGTAGGAAAGGAAATGGCATAACCCTGCGGTTGTGTTCTCGTTTGACACATTCTATTGACAGCACCAGCAGATGCCGTCTGGTATGATGTGCTGTGCTACTTCTTTTGGAGGGAGACCAAAAAGAGTAGGTTTGGGACCAGCAGTTCAAGTACTGAACTGAACGGATTCTTGTTGTGCTGTTATCTTGTCCAAAGGAGACCATGTCATAGTAATTATCAGTTCATTTTTATGGCTACTCTTATTTTATTGATATATAATCCACAACAAAAGTATTCTACTGTCAGTTTGGGCATCCCGTTCAGAGTCTGAGAGTGATACGGTGGTTCCATATCTCTGGAGATGATCCCCATGGGTTATTGGCAAGCTATGAACTGCCTTATTAGAACGACACAATGCTGTTTAGTCTTATTAAAACATGAATTTCTAGAGATACATGTCTTGCTGGGGGAGTTTGGGAAAGTTGTGCGGAACTGATGCAAAGGGATTTGTTACCCAGCAGTCCATGCCACCTGACCTGATACAGCGAAGCATGACCACATCCATGGTTATAGTATGCATAAATAGTACCCAGTGTTTAACAAAGTTCAATCTCATGATGATACAACCAAAAACAAACGGGTAATCCTCTGGAGTAAAGGTGACAATAAGCACTTCTACTAGGGCAGTTCTTTACGAGCAACTTTACCCGAACTGATATTTCTGAAGGCTAACTAAATGCAGTACTATTTCAAATTGTGCATTAAAATTATCGTTTTCAGAGAATTCAAATTCATATTTTTATAGACTAGAAGATTCAAATGTCATAATAAAAATATCATATTCATGTTACCACATGAGTAGCTAACACTGGACCTCCGACATCAAAGAATTGCTATGTGCATATTGTCGCCAAGCCCACAGTAAACACGCATGCTAGATATAATGTTCTTTGTTTGCACCTAGCTAGTTGCATCTTATGCTCGTGATCACTACTGGATTTGTGAGGAAAAAATGCTGCAGTACATGGTACATCAGCTCTGCATAAACTTTATGCTTATCTAATGCTGAGATGACCCTCCAAAAGAAGAGATTCAGGTGCCAATTTGTACAATGATAAACTAAAGGTGGTAAGTACAATTTTATAAGACCTTATGTAAAGTGCCAACTCAACAAATGTCTTTTTCCATGCCTTTCAAAGTGATCCAATACAATATTCTTGAGCTCTATTGTTTTGGAAAACCTCAAAAGCCCCACAAACAAAGTTCAGGTACTTTATACCATGTTGGTAAGAGTACAAAGATTTCTGTAGAAAACTAGGCTTAAGCGTATGCATAGCTGCAGGGACGCGTGCGTGTTAATATAGGGCTCAAGGCCAAGAGATTACAAGGGTTAGTTAGGCTAGGATTGATCTCCAAGTAATCTAACAAACTATGGGATCATATCTCTAAGCCTAACCATATTACAACAACCATACACACGCACACGTCATAATACAATGTTTAACACTCCCCCTCAATCACAACTTTCTAAGTTGAGATTGTGCCTAAAAGATTCTAATTGCCGCAAGGTGAGAGGTTTAGTAAACCCATCCGCCACCTGATCACCCGTAGGTATGAACCTGATATTCAGCAGTTTATCAGCCACTCTTTCTCGAACAAAGTGGTAGTCAATTTCAATATGCTTCGTCCTGGCATGGAAGATATGATTAGCAGACAAATAGGTTGCACCAAGATTGTCACACCAAAGTGATGCTGCTCTTGGATGAGAAACACCCAACTCTGTTAGCAAATTCTGAACCCAGATAATCTCTGCAGTGGCATTAGCTAACGCCTTGTACTCAGCTTATGTACTTGACCTGGATACAGTTGGCTGCTTGCGAGCACTCCAAGAAATCAGATTACTGCCAAGAAACACTGCAAAGCCTCCTGTTGATCTTCTATCATCAGGACATCCTGCCCAATCTGCATCTGAAAAAGCACTTACAATCATCGATTCTGACTTTCCAATTTTCAGTCCATGACTCTGGGTCCCTTGAAGATATCTAAGTATCCTCTTTACTGCAGTCCAATGTGCACTAGTAGGAGCATGTAAGAACTGACATACTTTATTTACTGAATATGAGATATCTGATCTAGTTAATGTCAAATACTGTAATGCTCCTACAATACTTCTGTACCTGGTGGAGTCCTCTGCTCCAAGGATCTCTCCATCATGAAGAGACATTTTCTCAGAGGTAGACATAGGTGTAGATGACGGCTTACATCCTTTCATGCCCATTCTCTGAAGTATTTCCTGCACATATTTTCCTTGTGACAACACAATTCCATCTTTTGCATTCTTTACCTCAATTCCAAGGAAGAAGTGAAGACTACCAAGATCCTTAAGTGCAAACTCCTTGCTCAAGTCCATAAGAAGAGCTTCAACTGCTTTAGATGATGAACTGGTGACAACTATATCATCAACATAAATAAGCATAAAAATGGTTATCCCACATCGGTGATAGAAAAACAATGAGGTATCTCCCTTTGAGGGAGTAAATCCAAGTGATTGTAACTTAGAGGAGAGCCGAGAGTACCAAGCTCTAGGTGCTTGTTTTAGTCCATACAGTGCCTTATCAAGTTTGCAAATATGATGTGGTGCATTTGGATTCTCATACCCGGGAGGTTGTCTCATGAATACTTCCTCTTCCAGAACACCATGCAAGAACGCGTTCTTTACATCTAGTTGTCTTATGCACCAACCTCTAGATGCTGCAACTGAAAGAATCAATCTAATAGTAGCAGCTCTTACCACTGGACTAAATGTATCCTCATAGTCAATCCCATACCTCTGCTTAAATCCTTTAGCAATCAGACGTGCCTTGTATCTATCAATGGTGCCATCAGATTTCCTCTTTACCTTATAGACCCACTTGCAGTCAATTACATTTCTGCCTCTGACTGGTGGAACTAGATGCCAAGTTTTGTTCTTCATTAAAGCAGCATACTCTTCATCCATTGCCTCCCTCCAACGAGGTTCACCCAATGCTTCTCCAAAATTTTGTGGTTCACCTGTTGCACAAAACGAGCCCCAACGTACACAGCCATCTTTATATATTTTAGGTTTAACAATACCACTTTGAGACCTGGTGTTGGAGCGCACAGGAGGTGGCGTAGCTGGTCGATCAAGTTGCTGTAGAAGACGATTTGAAGAAGACGACACGGCTGCACCAGAATCATCCGTAGTAGATCCTTGAGAGAGCTCCTGTAGCGGATCCAGATCGGGAGACGGGATCGCCTCTCCAGAACTGCCACTTGTCGCGCCTGGGCTGGCTTGCAGCGTCCTGTCAGGCGCGTTCCCGCCCGCGTGACGTGGCCTCCGCTCGTCCACATCCGAGGGCCGACCACCCGCGCGTGGGAGTGGGCCACCAGGCCCCGCCGAGGCTGGCTGTCGGGTGACGCGATGGACCGCGGGCCCGCTGCATGACCGAGACGGGCCTGCTGCCGAATCAGGAGATGGCGCGGATCCGGACGGGGATTCTCCTGCATCTGCGCCAACTGACGCATCTGGCGCCATGGATCCTGAGCGATTCGCCCCGAGATTGATGTCTGGATCTTCTGCAGCCTCTTCTGTCGTTTCTGCATGCATAAAATCATGCAAATTTTGTCCAAAATCTTCTCCGTTTTCCTGCATACTTGCATCAAGGTTTTGATCAAAGGTATTATTAGACATAGACATGTGGTCAGCAGCATCTACTACCCCCCCTTGATCAAAACGCGGTGATGGCAAAAGATGAACTGGCAACAGAGTGAGCTCTTTGCGTAGTTGAGCACCAGCATTGGGATGGAGGGTGGCGAAAGGAAACACATGTTCATCAAAGACGACGTCCCTAGAAATATAGACACGACCAGAGGCTACATCGAGGCACTTGTATCCCTTGTGTAGGCTACTATACCCCAAGAAGACACATTGTTTTGACCTAAATTCAAGTTTGTGCTTATTGAAAGGACGCAGATTAGGCCAAACGGCACACCCAAAGATGCGGAGAAAGGTATAGTCAGGTTTCTTGCCAAAGAGACGTTCAAGTGGAGTTTGGTTTTTGATAACCCTGCTAGGGACACGGTTGATAAGATACACAGCTGTAAGGAACGCTTCATCCCAAAATTTTAAGGGCATAAAGGCATGGGCACGGAGGGACAGACCAACTTCCACGATATGCCGGTGCTTCCGTTCTGCAGATCCATTCTGCTGGTGAGCATGTGGACACGAGACGTAATGAGTGATGCCAATGCGTTCAAAAAAGGAATTGAGTTTTTGATACTCACCCCCCCAATCCGTTTGCATAGCGAGAATTTTGCGATCAAAGAGACGTTCAACATGCTGTTGAAAGAGATGAAATTTCTCAAACACGTCAGACTTATTTTTGAGCAAATAAATCCAACTAAACTTGCTAAAATCATCAATAAAGCTCACATAATATTTTTGTCTGCCTACAGAGACGGGTCCAGGACCCCATACATCCGAAAAAATAAGCTCTAAAGGAGCTTTTGACACACTAAAAGACCTAGGACAGGGAAGTTGATGGCTCTTGGCCATCTGGCAAGCATCACAAACCAGCAAATGATCTTGTTTATTTGACACAGGAAGACTAAAATCTCGAAGAATTTTCTGAACCACCGGTAATGCAGGATGTCCTAAGCGCTTGTGCCACCATGAAGTAGATGGTTTGATCACACTTAGGACTTGTGAAGAAGGAGCATCTTGCCGGCCAGAAATAGGAAATAAGCCACCCCTACTCTCGTTTTGAAGAATGGTCCTCCGAGTGGCCCGATCCTTAACAAAAAAGGTTTCAAGGTAAATCTCAATAAAAGCATGATTATCTTTGATGAGTTGATAGGCAGAAAGTAAACTTTTGTTGGCATGCGGAGAGTGAAGTATGTTCTTGAGATCTAAGGAGCCATGAGGAGTAGATAGAACTGAATGACCGACATGTGCAATGTCCATACCTTGACCACTTGCGGTGTGGATTTGCTCTAGGCCGGTGTAACGGTCATGAACAGCAAGCTTCTCTAGCTCACCGGTCACGTGGTTGGTTGCGCCGGAGTCGAGATACCAGTTGGTATCAACTCCATAGGAGTGGACGGCGTTGGCAGAACGGTTCCCACCGCCGCCACCACCACCTCCACCACCAGCAGGGTTACACATTTGTTGAAGTTGCGGTCGTAGCGCTTCTTGCAGCGCCATGCACCATGCCCCTCGTTCTTGCAGATTTGACACTTCTCGCGGTCACCACGGTCACCGCGATCACCACCCTGGCGAGGCGCTCCGCCAGAGCCGCCGCCACCAGAGTAGTTGTCGAAGAAGCGGGCGCCCGTGTTGTTGTTGTAGCCACGGGAGCCGCTGTTGCCGCCACCACGAGAGCCTCCCTGGTTGGAGTTGCCACGGCCTCCGCCTTTTGCAGCAAGGTTGGCGGAGTAGGCGGAGGTCTGTGCGGCGATGCGTGACTCAGCAGCAAGCAGTAGCGAGAATAACTCGCCTAGGCCGATGGGCTGGTCGGTGATGGTGCGCGTGGAGACGGCGGAGATGAACCCGCTGTACTCCGGCTCGTGCATGAGCCCCTGGATGATGTGAGAGACAACATCATCTTCATCCAGAGGCCTCCCGGCGGCTGCAAGTTCGTCAGCGAGCCCCTTCATCTTGGTAAAGTAGGCGGCCGCCGTCATGTCACCCTTCTTGGTGTGGCCGATCTGATCGCGGAGCTGGATGATGCGAGCGCGGGACTGCGAGGAGAAGCTTTGGAGAAGAGCGCTCCAGGTGGCGGCGGCCGTCGTGCAGTTGCTGACCTGCAGGAGCACTTCGCGAGAAAGGGAAGCGATCAAAAACGAGAGCACCTGCTGGTCCTGGGTAACCCAGATGGCGTGCTCTGGGTTGGCGGCAACGGTGACCTCCTTCTTGCCGGCGACGTCCTTCTCCGTGCGGATCTCGGCGTCGGGTTCCTTCTGGGAACCGTCCAGGAACCCCATCATGCCCGCCGCGCGAACATGCGGTAGTACCTGCGCCCTCCAAACAAGGAAGTTCTCACGGTTCAGCTTTTCCGTGATGGTATGGCCGAGGGATGCGAGGGAGGGTGTGGCCATGGTGGAGGAGTACGATGAAGACATCTAGATGCGATGGAAGGGAGCGGCTCTGTATACCATGTAGAAAACTAGGCTTAAGCGTATGCATAGCTGCAGGGACGTGTGCGTGTTAATATAGGGCTCAAGGCCAAGAGATTACAAGGGTTAGTTAGGCTAGGATTGATCTCCAAGTAATCTAACAAACTATGGGATCATATCTCTAAGCCTAACCATATTACAACAACCATACACACGCACACGTCATAATACAATGTTTGACAATTTCGACCCAGTATTTGGATTCAGTTCTCCACAGATTTTGTTTTCATCCAAAATATATATTCCAGATCTTCATCATACTCACAAAAAAAGAGCTACCCGTTGAATCTTTTATCCATTTATAAGACTACTACCGTCTGTCTACAAAATGACCAATAACCTTGTTATATGTCTTATATTCTTCCTTTCTACTACTTCTCTAGATAAGTACATGATGTCTCTTATAGACAGTTTAATGTGCTAATAGCACAGTCTAGACTAGCTAGATATATGGAGGTAGAATCCACATGCCACCATCTAAACCACCTTGCACGAAGTAACCTACTGACATGATCCTCTTCACGTCATTGTCATTGTAGGTGATGGTGTTCTTTGAGTCGTCTTCCTTGTAGCACGTCATGCTGCTGCTGTCGTTTGAGATTTTCAAGAATACCTTGTCACTAGGGATGGCGGTGTTTAGACCTAACCAACAATGATGCGTGTAATAGATACGGTTTCTCTCCACGCCGCCGCAATTTTTCGATGACACATGCACCGCCTTAGAGAATGACTTCCCCAGAAATAATGCATGGTCATCCAAGCTTGTGACCTCGAGCCAGTTGTACCTGGAATGTGTCTTGCACTTGCCCGTGCAGATGTCAACAAGCTTGAACACCTTGAAGAAAGGCTGGATGTTTGGCAACCACCGGGTCTTCAACGCCATCGCAAGCTTGCCCTCTAGCTTGAAGATGTAACTAGTATTGTCCCAGCAGTCGTCCTTAGGGATGGTGCGGTTGATCCATTGCATGTCCAGCTCGTGTTTCGCGGTGACCATTGGGGCACGATCCTTATCCACACCAATCATAAACCTTACGAGTTTCCTCTTTTTATATAGGCCATAGAGCTCACCGTTGCAAAATGTGATATCGACAAGCTCTCTGTTATAATACTGGTGACATCCTTGTGTCGTCCAGCCATTGTTCGGACGACCAAGTCTGCAGAGCGCGATGCCACAATTTTGTGTCACGGCGGCAAGGATACATTTGGGCGAGGTGGGCGGCACGGAGAAGACAACTCTCAAGATGACCACCTGCTTGCCCCGGGCATGGTGTGGGCTCGGGCAGACTATCGTCGCCTTCTTCTCGTCGAGCGCCACCTCGGCGCCGGATAAAAGGTTCACGATCCTGACGAGACCTGATACGGACAAGGCGACCCAGCCACCGTGGTGGCCGCCGATGATCTTGGGGACCTGTAAGTCCATGAGGGCACCATCCTCGAGGCAGTAAAGAGCCTTCATCCTGGTGTCGTCGCAAGGCGAGAGGAGCAACCATGGGGCCGCCGGCAGAGGTGGTGCCGCGCGGGCGGCGGCGCGCCATGACCGGCAGACGGCGGCGAAGCAAGTGCGGACGCGTGGGGAGGTGATCATGTTGTAGATGAGGACGAGGAGATCTTCAGGGTAAGTGGCCGACCAGCACTGGCTGGCCGTATGCGCGCGCTTGTTTTCCCGTTCGTCGCAGGCGGCGGTTGCCATCTGCGCCGACATCGATCACGCTCGTTTACGAGAGTCTATTTGTTGGGTTCTACCGCTGACGCGTATAGGGTGTAAATAAGCGCGCGTGGGGTTTATTTGGTAACCGAGTGTCTGAGTCCTACTCCTACACGAAGGCAACTTATCGCCTCCTTCAGCTCGCCTTTCTTTCTTTCCCAGGAAAAAACCAGGCAATCTCGCGGCAGCCGCGAGGGCGTCTCCTTATTCCACGCCGTCCTCCGGCGGCTCCCCTCCGTCGACGACCTCGGTCGTTGATGATGAGGGGGTTGCCGGATTCATCGCGTGTGAATATTTTTAGGCCTTCATATTCTAGGTTTTTTGGCTGTTCATCGTCTCTTCGGCGGTGGCGATGACGGCACTTAATAAAATATTCTTTAGGTCCTTCCTCGATGAGGCGATCGGTCCTACGATTGGGAATGAGTTTGGAAACCAATATGTTCAAACAAGTATGATGTGGCGGCTGGTAATGCTGGGGCGGGAATGATCTTACGAGATCACCATGGCACCATTAATTTTTCGGCTTGCAGACCCTTGTTCTCCTGTAGAGATGTCTTGGAGGCGGAGCTTTCCGCATGCATGGAGGGGTTATCATTGGCAATTCAACGGAGCGATCTTCCTATACTGCTGGAAATGGATTCTCTTGAGGCCGTGGCTATGATCTCATGTGACTTCGTCGACTGCTCCGTCTATGCTTTCATCGTGAAGGAGATTAAGCACTTATTTTCCCTTAGACAGACGCGTATTTCTCATATCGTTAGATCTCAGAATAAGGCTAGTGATTGCCTAGCAGGGTTTGCTCGAACCCAATGTAGGACCATGACCTGGTTAGGGACTGGTCCGATTGAGTTGATGGAGATTGCTTCTCTTGATTGTAAGGACATTGTGATTGAGTAATGCAAGTTATATATCCCGCAAAAAAAAGTATGGTGTGGTGGCGGCAGCATCCTCATGATGGACTTGTGTCCACGGCAGGGGCGGAGCTAGGCTAATTCAAGGGTATGCAATGCATACCCAATTATTTTTGCCAAAAAAATCAATATGCTATATGCCTTTGTATACCACATGGCAGTCTAATTGTACATACAGACCAGAGAAACGAAGAAGAGAACGATCCCAGCGCTACTTGGGCCAATGTTGGGCTGATACGTTGCTAGTTAGTAATAGTGGGCCCTATCCTTTGAGGCTTAACGCTGGCGGCTGGCCGATTGAGACATCTCGGGGAGCAACTAGTTAACTAGCGCTCCTTCGGGAGTCTCGCAACGATCAGCGTCACTCGGCGCGCTCTCAGCCATTCGTCACGTGTCGCGCTCTGGACGCTCTCTTCGAATTTTGTTTTTTTATTTTTCCGCACGCGTTTTCGGCTTTTTAAACGGTTTTTTCTGAGTTTTTTCGACGTTTTGGTTTTCTCCCCGGTCTTTCTTAGCTTTTCGCTCAAAAAAAATTAGAAAGCGTGAAAAAAACGCGTTTTCTTTTATTTTCCTTTCACGAAAGTCACGGTTTTTCTTCCGCGAGAGGCACGGTTGTGCTTTAGCAAGAGTCACGGCCGTGCCTTTCGGAAACGAAAATAAACGCATTTTCTGTCTTTTTTTCTTTCACGAGAGTCACGATTTTCTTCCGCGAGAGGCACAGTTGTGCTTTTGCGAGAGTCACGGCCATGCCTCTCGGAAAAAGGAAAAACAAAACGCGTATTCTGTTTTTTTCTTTCGTGAGAGTCACGGTTTTGCTTCCGCGAGACGCACGGTTGTGCTTTCGCGAAAGTCATGACCGTGCCTCTAGGAAAGGGAAAAACAAAACGCGTTTTCTGTTTTGTTTTCTTTCGTGAGAGTCACGGTTTTGCTTCCGCGAGAGGCACGGTTGTACTTTCGTGAAAGTCACGGCGGTGCCTCTAGGAAAGGAAAAAAATATGCGTTTTCTGTTTTTTTTTTCTTTCGCGAGAGTCACGGTTTTGCTTTCGCAAGAGGCACGGTTGTGCCTTCGCGAGAGTTACGGCCGTGCCTCTTGGAAACGAAAAATAAACGTGTTTTCTGTTTTTTTTCCTTCCACGAGAGTCACGGTTTTGCTTTCATGAGAGGTACGGTTGTGATTTCGCGAGAGGCACGGGCATGCCTCTTTCGGAAAGGGAAAAAAACCGTGCTCCCGGTTCGGTTTTTTCGCCCGGTTTTTTTGTCCGGTTTTTTTCGTGAAAAAAAAGTTCGTCAAAACCTATCAATATGGGATCTAGTTTTGAAGATCTCGACGTGAGGAATCCAATGATGAAAACGGTTCGAGACTTAGACGCACGGTTTAAAAGATAAAACATTTTGAATAAACGGATCTACGAAAAAAAGGAAAACTCCCAGGTCGCGATAAGTGGCGCGCTGCATGTGCGCCACTTGTCGCGACCTGTGAAAATGAAGTGTTCTTTGCAACAAGTACTTCTTAATGGGAAAAGTTTCGCATCAACCGGCTGATTTTAACAAGCTCGTCCACCGCCTACTCCGCTTGCCACGTGCTTACCTGGACCCTCGCACTTACGCGTATGCGGTCTTATCTCTTAAAACCAGAGCATCGTATCGTACGGATCGCTCTCATAAACCTCCTTCAATCGTGTTGCAATTGCCTTTTTTCTGCAACAAAGGGCGTGTTGCAGATTCTTTTTTCGCAACAGGGATCTTGTTGCGAAAATATATAGAGATCTTAGCTTTGTAAAATTTCTGCAACAAGATCTCTATTGCGAAAAATTCTGCAACAAGACATTTGTTACAAATAATTTTTGTAATTTTTTTTGCAACAAAATCTCTGTTGCAGAAAAAATCGCAACATGACCTCTGTTGCAAAAAAAAAAACTTGTTCGCGTGATTGAAACAAGCAGGTTGCTTCAGAGGGCGGACTACAACAAAACATTTGTTGCAAAGATGGTTAGTGGGTAGATCAGACGGCCATCTGCAGCTCCATCCAATGGCCAGGCAGGTGATCGATCTTTTTCTGTTATCCGCCGGCAGACGCGTAGTGTCGTTATTAGTTTCGTTCTTGAATTCGATTAGTACTATATACATGGAAAAAGCTTTGGTTCAGCCGGTGGATAACTCTAACGCGTCGGCCGCCTCGTACATCGTTCAATCCGTGATAATCGTGTGGCATGGATAGCACATAGCGCTGTTTGGACCACATAGCATCACACATCACATCCTACAAACAGTTGGTGTGTTACGGGATCTGGATCTGAACCCCCTCAAGATCTGCAGCAAGAGCTTTGTTGCGAAGAAATTCCGAAACAAGATCTCTGTTGCAGAAAATGAAAATATATAGACAAGGGTGATCTTTAAAATTTCTGCAACAAGGTCTCCGTTGCGAATTTTTTTTGCAATAAGATCTTTGTTGCAAAAAAATACAGGGATATCGATGCTGCAAGCGGCATCATCTCCTTAATTTCACGGGCTCCGTTTCAAAAATAATTTTTGGAACATAAACTCTGTTACAAAAAAATTCAAGGACATGTCCCCTGTTGCAATCGATCTTTAAATTTTTTGCAACGGGGCCACTGTTGTAAAAACAAAAAATCCACATGCGCGTGTCGTGAGATTTTTAAAATTCTGCAACAAAAGCTTTGTTGCGAAGAAATTCCGAAGCAAGAGCTCTGTTGCAGAAAATTAAAAAGTACAAACAATGGTGGTCTCTAAAATTTCTGCAACAAGATCTCCGTTGCGAAAAAAAATCTGCAATAAGATCTCTGTTGCAAAATAAAAGGACGCCGATAAGTGCCCACACGTGTGGGCGTTAGGGAGTCCGCCCACACATTTTGTGTGGTGTATAAGAGGAACAGCCCACACACCTATGTGTGGGCAAAACAATTAGCGCCCACACGCCTCTTTTTTCCCTCCCGATCCCTCTCACACGCGTGCGTGTGGGCAAAGTTGATAACGCCCACACGCCCGTATGTCAGGCCTCGTACCTCCTGGTCCCGCACGCCACGCGTGACGGTCACCGCGCGCCCGCAGTTGCCATGGTCCAGACCCTCGTTCATGTTCGTTTAATTGCAGTTGCCATGTCGCTGAACTACGGTTGCCATGTCGGACAACTGCAGTTGCCATATGGTTGCTCAACTGCAGTTGCCATGTATGGTCTGATCTAATGTAGTTGCCATGATTTCATAACTTTAGTAGTTGCCACATACTAACACTAGGCAGTTGAGAGAGTTGCCATGTGCTCACAAGCATGCTAGGGCAGTTGCCATGTAAAAAGGAAGAGTTGTCATCTGCTTACGTGCACGTTAGGGCCGTTGCCATGTACATGCACATTAGGGAAGTTGCCATGTACCATGCAAAAACATATGACAACTCGGTAAAAGAGAGTTGCCATCTGCTTACATGCACACTAGGCAGTTGCCGTGTACCCTGCAAAACACATGGCAAACTCGGGTAAAAAAAGAGAGTTGCCACCTGCTTATAAAAGCACACTAGGGGCAATTGCCATGTGTAGTGCAAAAACAGATGGCAACTAGCAGCTTGGGTGTGGGAGAGGAGAAGGGCGTGTGGGCAAGATGTCAAATGCTCACACACTAGCCCTTGTGTGTGCGTGCAAAGTAGCGTGTGGGCGAACTGCTGAACGCCCACACACCAGCTCCTTCCGTGTGGTGAAACGGTCGTGGGCGACCGGCTGAATGCCCACACACCAGGCCAGTCCTACGTGGCACTAGAAACATGCCAAGATTCGTGCGCTCACGAACGGACGCGGATCCACGCGTGTGGGCGAGATGCAAACGCCCACACGTGTGGGCGTTAACATTTCCGAAATAAAAATAAAAAAATACAGGCTCATGTGATTGCAACAAGCAGATTGTTGCAGAAACACAACTCTTGTTGCAAAGTATGGGTGCTTATTTTGATAGATCGGATGGTCATTAATGTGTCCATCCTATGGTTAGGGAGGCGGCGGATCCTTTTAAATTTCCGCCGGCGGACGCGTAGCGTCGCCCCTCCTTAATTAGTGATTTCGGACATCTCGACTAGAAATGCCTTCATCCTTCGATTCGACTACCGCTGCGCTATTTCTCAACAAAAAAAAACTGCCGCTGCGCGGCATCGAGTCAATTGATTTCTCCGAGAAGAAGTGCAAGAAAAACAAGGTGAATATCATGCATCTAAATTTCTGAATTATGAACATTTGAATTTGTAAGATTGCCCACAATGTCGTTATTTCTTGCTTCCAAAAGGGTGATCGTAGAGTTAACTTCTGATTTTCCTTGTTGTTGCAATGCAACTGAATTATTCAAGACACTATTGCTACAAAGAATAATTTATAGTTTCATTGTTATTATTATGAACTTTTTTATTTCTTACATTGTTGTGAAGCAAAAAATAATCTTTACCGCGCATACCCATGTCGGAAATCCTGGCTCCGCCACTGGGCTCCGCCATTGCGATGGCATTTGCTTCAGCACGGCGCGGAGCTTGGAGGTAGTGCAGGAGCGAATGCAAATTGTGGTCTACATCGACGGGCTTATGAAAGATGGTGGATCGTGTGCTGAGTTTGTGGTTCGTCGATGGAAGGTATGGTTTCCTCCTCCAACGTCTTTGTCGTGTAGGGGTGCTAGATCTGGAGTTCGATGGCGTGTCCGGGGTGTTGCTCCGGTCTGATTCGTTCAACGATAATGGTTTCACTTTGGCGAGCCACCTTGGAGGTCCGCAAAGCTGCATATCAGCGATGGAGCCCCATCGAGCTCAGGTGAGATGGTGATCCGTCATTTTTTTTCTTCTTTCATGGTTGTTGTAGTGACTGCCAGAGTGACGGGCGTTGGTGTCAAGCTCAGAGGATTCTTCGGTCTGAATTGTAACTTTCTTTCTTGGATGATGTTCTTCCGTACAGAGGCTTGCATACTACGTTCTTTTCAGTTTTGTCAGGTCGGCTTGTGCTATGATCCTTATATATGATATAAATGAAACACGTGTTACCATGCAAAAAAAAATACACATATGAATTACAATTTCCCCATTCTCATTTTAAATATATATTCCCATCATTAATTGTTTTTTCCTGAGTCCCTAAACTAAATTTCTTTTTGAAACGTCACCGGAAGCAAAAGCCCACCTGAATTTTTATTTAGCCGATATACTAACAAATTTCCAGTTAAAAGGTTTGTGGCACCCGCCATGATAGCAGGAACCGGGCCAATCGCGGCCACAGACGGCACTCTAGGGCAACGCCGTGAAACTCTATGCCCATCGTTCCAGGATCGATTTACGGATCGCACGAGAACATGGCCACCAGCACAGCAGGACGGCGATATTGCGTGCAACATAGGCGGGGGTGGAATGCTTATCACGTACGGAAGACCTTGTTGTTGTGACTCTTCCAGACGTTTCATAGGATGGATGGTGACGCAGACCATGACGTGCAAGCGAGTTTGAGCTGGATGGTCGGGGACGCTGTGGAGGCACCTCTCTTCCACCGATGCGGTAGCAGGCGCACCCGGCACGGCCAGAGCCCAAATGGCGCGGGCATGTGCACACAGATTGCCAAGCTCAGAGAAGCCAGAGAGCTTTTCGGGTAGACGTGTCCATGCGGTCGGAGTTGTCCAGGTCACGACGATGTAGTCCACCCGTGGTGCTCAATGAAGTACACATGCCACACCATCATTTTTGCTATTTATGATTATGACATACATATGGACAAGTACCACGCGCGGTATAAAATCTACTTCCTCAAGGGTCAAGGCCACACCATTACCGGCGATCATCGTCCTCGTGTGATTCACGGCTACACCGGTGCTGAGAGGCTTTCACATCATCAATTCGCAGGGCCGTCTCTAGCTGACGGGTTGATGAGAAAAAGGCTAGAAAACAAAACAGTTGTACCAAGGGATGCGTCCGTGTCAGCTTCTCACAAATGATAGATGAACAGCGATCGATGACTGCAAAAGGCTCAATTTTTGGGTCCTTTTGGGAGAGCAATTAAGCCAGCATGAAGATAAAAGTATGGAAAATGTAAAATGATATGTAACCAATCTAGGTGAAATGAAGGAGCGCAAGTCGCTAGTTTTTTTATTAATTATTTAAGTGGCGGATCAAATTTCTAGAAAATTTTCTAGCAAATTTGCTAGCTGATCAACACATGATTATCTCGGGACCCATAAGGTTGGGATTTTTATTAACCCAAAGAATGAGAGATGGCACAACTACTGTGTTGCTGGTGGCGGTGGGCAATTAATCTTGCACGGGCAGTTTATGAAGCATTCCCCAAGGTTTACCCAACATATCCTGTCCGTTTGACAACAATATTGCAGGTCTGGGGGCTGGTGATGGTCTTTATAACAAGGGGGGCGGACTACTTCGATCATCCCGTTGCTCCCCTTGTCGTTTATGCTTTCACCTGATTAACACAAAAGAAATAACAGACTTATCCTCTAGTAGATATATAAACAATGTAAGCCAACAATCTATTTCCAAATAAAACGAACTTTAACTATTAATTACCGTTTGCGCATCCAAGACAGGCAAAGCATACCACAAGAACAAAACAAAGCAGTGCAAGTCCTTGGACATTGTTCCTCATGTATTTGGCCGTCATAACTGAGAATCTAAGGTAATGTCTGGTGTTCTTCTAAGTGAGACGAGTGATCGAATGCATGCTCCATGGTTCATATTTATAGGAGAGTGTGTTGACATTGGCAGGGGTTGTCCAGACGTTCAATTTTAGTCCACTTATTTCTTTCTTTTGTGAAAAATGATTTATTGTCATCTCTATCTTTCTATCTGTATCTATCTTCTATCTATATTTTCTATCCTATCTATCTTCTATCCCAACTTTATATCTGTATCTATATTGTATCTTTATTTTATATCTCTATCTAACTTCTATCTTCTTCTACTTCTATCTCTTTCTATCTTTTATCCCTATTTTACATATTTATCTATCTTCTATCTCTGTTCTATATCTCTATCTACCTTCTATCTTCTACTTATATCTCTATCTATCTTCTATCTCTACTGTAAAGCCACACTTTCATCGTCCGTCCCACTACCCCTCTCTCATGGAAAAAAAGTTGAAGGAAAAAATCACCAAAATAATCAAAGAAAACAAACTCAAGTGGTCATTGAGGAAATTATGTCTGAAATGCACTCCCATCGAAATAATGATTCAGCGTCACCAAAGTATTCAGAGCTTGGACTTTAGGTAGCTCTTTTCAAAAACTTTGTTATCTGAAGAAGCAAATGTAAATATACAAGTATGTGTGAAATAATTTCCAATATTATATGCATCTATATGTGGTGTTTTGAAAAAAAAATGGTAAATACATTGATCAAAATGGGTTTTTTGGGCCGGATTTTGTCTCAACCTTCTTATGTTGAAGCCTCCCCAGTCCCCACTTCAATCATATGCTTCCCTAGCTCCTGCGGGACATGATCAATTCATCTTCACCAGTCTCATAACTTCAAATGGTGGAGTAAAATAACTAGGCACCACACCCTCATTTCAAATGGCCGGATGTCATGACTGATCAGCAACAGATATTGTCTGGCTACTGATATTTTATTGTTTATTAATCACAATAAAAAAATTGAGTACTGTTATTCTATAGGTGGAACTTGAAGTATGTGCACCACCACAGATTTTCAAATAATTGCTGAAAATGAAATATGACAGAAAGGTGTTCATGGTTAATGAATAATTACCGTAAGGTCTAGGTCCTTCTCATCAAACATGACCAGAACACCCTCCTGCATAGCTACACATTTGGGCAGCAGGACTTCATCAAACTGTTTGGCTTTGAGATTTTAACTGATTTCCTGTTTTCCGCATTGTTTACAGCTGTTTTGCTGACATCAGGAACATACGATGAATTTTCCTGATCTCCTGAAACGGTTACAAAGAAAATAAAATGCACACGCATTTGTTTCTTTGCGTAGAGCTGCTCCCATGGATTATCATCAGCTCTTATTACAGAGCCAATATGAGAATTATGGTTCATGACAGCACAGAATCATGTACCCGATCTGAGCTTGGAACATGCAGCATAGCAGGATGTTGGTAGCCACGGGGTCCATAATCCAACATCTTCCATACCATATTGTCTTGATCGCACTTAAATAGCTTTGACTGGCAATAAATAAATACAAAAAACATATTCATAATTTTTTTTGCAACGAATGAACTCGGATATATTGAACACTCAGCAATTACTGATTGCTCAACAGCAAAGTTGAAGCCATAATTTCCCTTCTAATTAAGCTTGAAAAAAATAGATGTACATGGACCTGAAGGTAAATAGTGCCTCCCAGCAGGTTGTTACTCATAAGTCGAGTTCAATACTTCACTGAACCTATCAATCTAAACCTGCGACAGAATAAGCATGTTTGTGTTAAGAAGCAAAGCCTTGTTGAGCATACACAGGAAACTAGGCCCTGGTTAACTCAAAGCCTTGTGTAGCTAATGGCCTAAAGCCATAGCAGCATCTGCAATGTAAACTACATTGTTCAATAATAAACGGATCAGGCCATGTTTAACATGCTGCTTTTTGAGTAAAAAATTATGCTCAATTGCTCATCTAACCAAAACTTCTAACAGTGATGCTAATGCATTGTTGCACATCAATGGGACACTGCAATGTGTCATCATTGGGAAATTGCAATGTGTCATCATAAGCACAAATAAACCATAATTTAGAGTATGGTTTATAAATCAATGTGGATTAAATTCCATATTTTCATGTGTCCATCGTTGATCAACACATCCTTATTTAGAGACCCATAAGGTGATATTTATCCACACAAGGAAGAGATGACAAAACTAGTGTTTTGTTGCTGGTCGTAGGCATCTAATCTTGCACGGGCAGTTTATGAAGCATTCTCCGAGATTCGGCCAGCACAGCTTATCCTTTTTACAGCAGAATGGTTGGCCTAGGACCTGGTGCGTGTCCTTGTAACAAGGGGGGCGGACCCCGTGGCTTACTTCGATCTTCCTGTTGACCTCCTTGTTGTTTGTGCCTTCACCTAACATGTATAAAAGAAAAGACTTATCCTCTCAACATACAAAAAGAGGGTGTATATATACACCTAGAATTTTATTTTCTGGTTAAGAACACCCGATACAGTCAACAACAAAATGACAAAAAAATGAAGCCAAAAATCTATTGTCCAATAAAAAGAACTTTGATTTTTAATTACCGTGTGCGTGTCCAAGACAGGCAAAACAGGCCACTAGAATGAAACAAAGTAGCACAAATCCTTGGCCACTGTTTCTCATGTACTTGGCCATCATTGCTGAGGATCCGAAGTAATGTTGAGTACTCCTGTAAGTGGGACTGATGAGTGTATGACCATCAAATGCTTCATGGTTCATATATATAGGAAAAACTTGTCAACATTGACACGGCAGTTACAAAGAATATTAATTTTTGGAGTTACGGCTTCATCGTTTTCATTTCTTTCTTGAAAACTGATGTATTATCATAATGTCTATGCATTTCATTGATAGCTAAAGACTACAGTTGCTGGGAGAGAAAAAAATAGAAATGCGACAGTATATATAAGCACACCACATAAATTTGGAACACCAGCCAAGGAACCACAATAGATTACCGTAGGGAGTTGGGAGCATAGGTCACAGCTGCTGCATAAACTAGCTCGCTAGAAATGCATCTCTTGTATGAGTAATTAACCTGGACAGAGCAAAATACTATGTACAATTAGCAGATAATGCAAGTACATGGCGAGCTTAACTTGTAATTACCAAGTGACCACCCAAGAAATAGCTAAATATGCCAATCCAAGAAGAGTGAAAGAAGAACTCACTGCAGCCAAAAGGGCAGACCCCAGGGCAGCTACAGATGGCACAAAATGGACTTTGCTTCTGAACCATTCAGCTATAGCCGGAACACCGAAAATTATAGCTTTCTTCCCATGCTCCTTGTCCAGTTGTCTGAATACAGGTAAGCACTCGTACTCAGCATATCAATCCCCATATGCTTCAGGTATACAAAATCAGAAGAAAAAAAAGAGTCCATCAAAGTGAGGGTTATGAACGTAAAGAAAGAAAGAGGGAAATCTCAAAGTTTAATTCATATGGGGAATACAAAGTGACAAAAGGGTCAAACAGAACTACTGGGTTGGAGTAAAAGCAGATAAGGCATCCGAAGGCAGTCAATTTCTGTTTCTTTTTTGAGGAAAAAATTGGCACAACAGTTGCAGCTGAGGGAAAGAAACACCTAAAAGGATTGTCATGGATGCAGACCTGCATTAGAAAATTTACACAACTCAGCCACAGTAAGCTGGATAGATTCCTTTTTGTTTCACCCACAAAAAGAAATTCCTTTTTGTTTCATTGAACATACTGCCTTCGTCCGAAAATACTTGTCATCAAAATGGATAAAAAGGAATGTATGTAGAATTAAAATACGTCTAGATACATTTCCTTTTGTTCATTTTGATGACAAGTATTTCCCGACAGAGGGAGTAAATGTTTAATCTATTCTTCACTTTTTTCTACAAGTTTCTCCTCACTTTTCCTGCAGTGCTACGTAAATATACACTATAGAGCTCATGCGTGCGTGTGATGCCCTAACCCTCCGCCGCCCGATCCCTCTTTACAGAAAGTGTGCGACTGCGATCCCTCCCGCGCCGCCACCCGCGAGGCGGCCCGGGAGGGTTCCCCGATCTCCTCCGCG
>NC_041384.1:757792756-757795652 GCF_002162155.2 Triticum dicoccoides
CGGTGGGCGCGGCCGGGCGAAGCCGGGTCGGCGCAGGCAGCAGCGAGGCTTTCTTCGTCCCCTCACGCGGATGTTCAAGCGTGGGCCATATACGCCGAGCTGGGGCACCGGACTGGTGACGGGTGCGGCGGCGCGGCGTACTGAGGAATGGGCGGCGACATCCACCTGGTGGCAGTGCGACGGGCGTCTCGGTGGTGGTTTCTCACCCCTGGTCGGGCTGGCCATCTCCGCTCCTGGGCGGTGCGGGTAGTGCCGGCGACGGGTGGAGAGGGCCGCGTGCGGCGCGAGCTACGGGCGGCTCCCCTACGGTGACTTGCGGCGTGGGGAGGCGGCGCAGCAGGGGGTGGCTCCGGCGAGTGGTGGCGGTGCATGCTAGCCGGATCTGGCGTAGCCTTTCCGGCAGGCGGTGCGGGCTACAGCGGCATGGTCTGGTCGTCTCTGGCGGTCCCTGGGTGCTGGAGCTGGCTGGAGTGGAGGCGTGCCATGGTGGGGTTGCCGGCGGCGTCTGCGGCTGGGCTATCCTCGTCCGTGGTGCGGGTCGGTGGGGTGGCGCGGGGCTCCCCTGTGGGGTCCCGGGGTGGATGTGGGCTGCCACGGCGTGGTGGTGGCTCCTGGCGGTGGTTAGGGTCGTTCACGGCGGCGGCTGGACATCTCCAGCGTCGGCCCGTCGATGTACGGCCTGTGTCGACCTTCGATCCTTCTTCTCGGTCGTCCGTCTGCTATCTTCGTCGATGGTTGGCCCTCCCCCAGCTACAGTCCATCACCCGTCTCGCACATGGCAGCAGGAGCGAGCTCGTCTCACGCCCGGCAGCAGGACTGACCTTGTCTCGCGCCCGGCAACAGGACCGAGCTCGTCTCGCGCCCAGCAGCAGGACCACGCTCGTCTTGCTCCCGGCAGCAGGACCAAACTCGTCTCGCGCCCAGTGCCGAGGATGGTGCGATGAAGGCCAGTTTTGGCCGACCTGTTGGGTCTCGGCATTGGGGACAACCCAGGGGTGCGAAAGGAAGGTCCTTTCCACTCGTGTCTTTGGTTGGGGTAGCGGCGGATCTCGGATGAGGTGGTGTCAAGGACTTGAATGCCGGGGCGACGGCCCTGGTGGTGAGTCCGTGCGGTTCTTGGGCAGAGCTCGTGGCTTGGTGCTGCCCGGTTTCCACGGCCGTGCGGGCGGTGTGGTAGCCGGGGTGTGGCGCTCGGTGATGGTGAATGGTGGTCGAGGTGAAAACCTGTTGTATCTTCGGACGGACTGGCGGCGGCGAAACACGTTCCCTTTCCGAAGGCGTCGTCGTGGCTCTCATTGTCCGTCGTGTTGCTTCAAGGGAAACTCTGATCCTCGGATCGGGCGGCGGCGGCACTCCGGTGTTGTCTCTTTCCTGAAGACGCCACCTTGGAACCCACGGTTCGTCATATGCGGCTTCTTCTCTTCGCGTACTGCTAGGGATGTTGTTGCTGTGCTCAGCGCCTATGTATCCTACATTGAGTGTGTGTGCGTCTGTTGTGGGGGTGTGCGTTTGTATTGGATACTGTTGATCTTTACTTTATATATAAAGCAGCGTGAAAACCTTTTTTGATAAATATACACTATAACCACACTGACTGTCGAATGGATAGTAGATATAAGCACACAAAAGTTGCAGGACAGTGGTATATTTTTTATTTCACCTTGCTAGGCTGTTGAGCGGCTTCTCGTATTACATAATCTGGGAGCATTTTCTATCGTCAGTGCAGCCAAGAATACATGCCAGCAATATACCGAACCTCAAGCATAATCTCCATATGCACCACAGTTTCAGCGTTATGTTATGGCAATTTAAGTGAAGTCTAACACAAAGTGTGTTATGTACACCGGGAAGGGAGTCCAACCGTTCCAGTGGCTGATCACGTCGCCCCACGGAAGAAGATATGGATGATGACATGGAGGAGGATGACCCTCTCCGGTACATCAATACCGGCTATGATGAAGGAGGACGTATGAGTCAGCCATATGACTCGGGCTATGAGTGTGAAGATGAGATGCATGATGTACCGGAGCTGGAACGTCCTCAGGTTGAGTGCAAGAAATCTCTGTTCACGCGATCTCGCAGGAAATGCCTCAACCCAGGGTGAACTAGTCGAGGGTCGTGCAGTGCTAAGCCCGACAACACTGGGGGCGGTGGTAAGGCAGTGTCTGATAGGCTCACTGCCTGAACCCAAGAAGAAGCAGAGGAAGATGTCGCCGAAGAAAGGGTCTGCTGTTGCCAAAGCTACTTCTAGTAGTCAGCCACCTCCGGTGACTGGGTTGCAGACAATGTACCGATCAGAGGTGCACCATCACTCCATGTTGCGGGCGAGCTGATCCAACAGGCGAAAGTGCTACCATGAGGATGCCGTTGCTGCCACACCATCCTTACTTGAACAGACTGGTTTCTAAATCCTTCCCCAACCATATAGGACCGTTCGCCTCATAGAGGAAGAATCTTAAGAATATTTATTGAGCGCAGCCATCGTCGCCACCAAAGCAAGACAATAAACAGCCTAAAAACTTAGACTATGAAGGACTAAAAAGATCCATACGCGTGGTTCCAGCAACCCCCTCATCACCAATGACCGAGGTCATTGACGGAGGGAAGCCGCCGGAGGAGGGCGGCAGAAGGAGATGCCATCGTGGCTGCCATGAGATCGCCTATTCTGTTTTCCTTGGGAAAGAAAGAAAAGCAATGGCTAAGACGTCAGTCGTTTGAAAAACCAATTTGGGTTAGTCGATGCTTTTTAGCCGTTGGATGGAAAACAACATTGCGGATTGCTTCTTCAACCTCCAGACATCTTCTTCCACCCGCCAAACGTGCCACCAGGCATCGCCGCCCTGCCCTCCCCAGAACCACCCCGACCGTTGGCCTTCCGCCGCCCCCAGCCATCCCT
>NC_041384.1:757795966-757811062 GCF_002162155.2 Triticum dicoccoides
AAGTTTTTTCTCCGGTGAAGCCCCACCACCACCACCTAGCACCGCCCCCACCCTAAACCACAATTTTGATTTTAGGTCGAGAAAATCCAATTTCGGCCGAATTTCGGCCATCTCGCCTGGGCCCAGAATATGTGCCTTTCGCTTGAATTTTTCGGCCCGATTTGAAAGTTTGGGCCCGGCCCAACATCTAGAAGGCTTCCACTCTGGTTCTGCTGAGAAAACACCACGAAACTGAAAGCCCGAACCCTAACTTCTCGCCTCCTCTATGTCTTTCCGTGTGTGGCGCCGCCGCTGCCCGCCTTCTGCCTTCCCACGCCCGTCGCGAGTTCCTCCAGCGAAGAATCCGCACGCCGACACTGCATCAAGCCACCTCGTTGACTGGTTTCTCCCGTTCGCTCGCTTGCGTCCGAGCGTATGGACGCGCAGCCTCTGTCATGGGCCGCCTCACGCCCCCTCTACCACCATCTAGTTTCTTCTCTATTGCTTCTCCGAGGCCACGGCATGCTGCTTGATGTCTGCGGCAGTGAGAATAATTTTTATATGTTGGACGGATGCACAGGTAGCATCAGGGCAGTTCCTTCTTCGTTGCTTCTCCAATGTGTAATATTGCACTGATTCAGTTTTTTTTTAATCTATAGAGGTCGATCTGCGCCCGCGGCCGATGCAGCCCGTCGCCCTGGCGGCATTCATGCCGCCGCCGTCGTCCGACGGGCCCGCGGCAGACAACGCTCAACGGTCGTTGCATGATCCACGTTCTGCGGCAACATGCAGTGCGTCAGTTACGCCTAACTCCACGCTGCCAATCGAGACCGGGAGGATGGGTTCGAGCGATGGTGGGTCCTCTGCCAGCGCGTCGCAGATGTCAGGGTGGCCCCGCCGCGTTGACTTTTCTCTTAGGGGAGGAGTCGTACGTGCCTGGGCCCTAATCCCTACGTGCGATACGCTTCCATCACCATCTCGTTTGCCGCCGCCGCCGCCGCTGAGGGTCTCCTACGCCGCCGCCGTTCGTGTAGGCGCCTCCGCTGGCATGTCAGGGCGCCTACCTTCCTCGTCCAAAGGCGGTCCGCCGGCAATGAAGGGAACCGCGCCATCTTCAGCTGTTGTGTCACAGGACGGCCCTGTCGTACCATCCCAGTCCCGCTTCACCGGGTTTGGCCCCACGGCTGGGCCGCCAAGGACCGGCGCCTCCGGACAGGCACCGCCGGCTGCCGCTCCTCTCCAACAACCGATGCTTTTCGGCGTTCCAACAACAGCGGCTGCTCCTCCCACTTCTAGCCGTCCGAGCAACAACAACAAGAAAAAGAAGCGTAAGGGTACCGGCCGGGTTCCTGCATCGACTGCCTCGGGACCGCCGCTCTTTGTTCCGGTTCCTCAGGCCACGCCTGCTGCTCCTGTGTTGCCTGGCCCTGTGTCGGCTGGGACTTCAACTGTTTTGCCTGCAGCACAGATTGGAGGGAAGAAGATTAGTCTTTGGTGCTACAAGTGCAGGACGGACGATCATCTTTCTAAGGATTGTAATGTGACTCACTTCTGCTACATTTGCAATAATTATAAGCATCCTCTTCATCGCTGCTCTGTGCTGAAGCAGTCGAGACCTATGGCAGCCTTCGGTGGTGTGGGTCTAAACGAGGCCATGTTCGTGCATCTGCCGGACTCAGTTTTTAAGGAGCACCTCGCACCATCGTCCTCACCAATCGGTCTGGTTATGATATCGGGAGGCTCGGTGACGGGAGCTGTTGTGGAGGCTGAGATTGCTAAAATTGCCTCGGTACAAACTTCATGGAAGTGGGAGGCCGTTCCTCATGGTGATGATGCCTTCTTGGTTGCCTTTCCGTCTATGGAGGTTTTGCGTCGAGTGTCTGCTTTCGAGTTCAAAGTCAAGTCTCACAATGTACTGATTGCTATCAGTGAATGGAAATCAGAAAATGATGTCAAGCCTACGTATAATCCGCTGAAGCCAGTTTGGGTACATGTCACCGGAGTTCCACCGCCACTTCGCCACTTTCTTGGTTTGTGGGCAGTGGGTTCCGTCATCGGCGCAACACAAGATGTTGACTTGATTTGCTTGCGACGCCGTGGCATCGTGCGTATTCAAGTGGCTGTCCTAAATTTAAATATATTTAAGAAAGAGGATAATACAGGGAGTGCGTCAGTGTCTGGTGGGGTGTATGTCAAATTAAATGGTTATGACTTCCGATTTGTTCTCGAGGAGGATGATTTTAAACCCGATGATGATTTTATCCCTCGAATTTGGGAACACCAAGATGATGGCCCCGACCATGGGGCAAACCGGATGATGATTTGCCTGATCAGGATGCGAATAAAAAGGCCAAAAATTCTGGAGTCTCCGGTGCAGCTTCGTCTGAATCTCAGTCTGATGGGACCGTTCCAATGAACACGGATGTTGGTTTTGCGGGTGCACAGAGAGTATGCTCGGACTCACCCATGAGCACCATTGAAGAGTCACGCACAACTAGCACCCCATCTATTGATGTGATACATGCAGATAATTTGGAGGCAAGCGTTGGTGGCCATGACAGCGCACACGCAGGTCTGGGGCACCCCAAGCGAGTTGCTGCCTTGCAGCCGGTTGAGGCCTGGCGGAAGCCATCGGCTCAGGTGCATGCCCAGCTACTGTGCATGGAGCAGCTGATGTGTACGGAGCTGCAGATCTTCGCCAGCGTTTGGACGTGTCGGTTCAGCAGCCGGCTGTTGCTGCAGTCAGCCCACCCACGCAGGCTCGGCAGCAGTCTCCGATGCTGTCTCACGGGGCTATTCCGATGGCGCCCAGTGTTGATCTTGCTGCACCGACTTCGTCTTCAACACCTACCATGTTGGCTGCTGCTTCATCATTGTCGACGGATCATCCGATGACGCCGATGGCTCTTATGTCTGAGGGAAGCTCTCCCCTTCGACGTAGTAACCGTCACCCCGTCTCAGTTGACGGTTCTTCTCCGACCGACGAACATGCTATGGACAAGGCAATGCGACGTCAGGCTGCACGTAATTTGGACACCGCTCCAGGTAATCTCTCCACGAAATCTTTTCTTTCCTTTTCAGATTCACGTATTTCTTCTAGTTTAAAGAATGTTGGATGCTCTATGGGAAAGAATGATAATGAAATTAATCTATCGGTTGGGGTGCTTAAACATATGGAGATTGACCGTTTAAAGGTTTCTCCGAAGTGTAATGCATCCATACCTAACCCTGAAACCGAGGAGGATGATGAAGCGGATGCCAAATATGATGGTCCGCTTATAACCCACTTGGTTGGTGAGGTTACCGAGGTTGGATTGGATGACGCGAGACCTGGGTCCATGTTTTGTGACTTCACAGCATCCTCGCAGAAATCTAAATCAAACTCATCTAAAAAGAAACAAAAACCGCCCAAGAAGGCCACACCGATTCGAGTTTCCACATGAAAGGCATGTTTTGGAATAGCAGAGGTCTCTCAGACTTGGCTAAACATAAACACGTCGGTGATTGTGTACGGGAACATGGATTGGATTTTGTGGCAATTTCTGAGGCTGGTAAGTGTGACTTTCGCCCGTATGTTCTCGATCACCTATCAGGTGGTTTTGACTACGCATGGCATAGTCTACCAGCTCGTGGAAGGTCCGGAGGAATACTTCTTGGGATTCTGACCACAGTCATGGACTTGTTGGCCTTTTCAATCGGTGAATTTCATATAAAATGTCACCTGAGAAATAGGACGGACAATTTTACATGGACTCTCGTCGCTGTCTATGGGGCGGCCCAAGATGAGCAAAAACCGGCTTTCCTTCGGGAGTTGGTAAACCTGGCTAAGGATAACCCGTACCCAATGCTTATTGGAGGGGACTTCAATATCCTTAGGTACCAGGAAGAGAAAAATAATGACCGCTTTGACACTCACTGGCCTTTCCTATTCAATGCTGTGATAGACAGTTTGGATCTTCGGGAGGCCAGTATGTCGGGGCGGCAGTTCACCTGGGCTAATAACCGAGCTATGCCAACATACGAGAAGCTTGACAGGGTACTCATGGATACCGAATGGGAACTAAAATTTCCTCTGGTAACTGTGCGATCCCTAGAGCGTATAGAGGCATTATCGGATCATGCACCCATCATTCTGGATTCTAACTCTACAAACCCGGCTGCCAGACGTCGTTTCAAATTTGAATTGGGTTGGCTGCTCCGGGAAGGATTTGTAGACATAATCAAGAATGTTTGGGAGAGGCCCGCTGTTGGTCGTACACCTATTCAGAGATGGAACTTTAAAATAAGGGCCATGAGGCAACACCTCACTGGATGGGCGAAACATACCAACGGGATATACAAAAAGGAAAAACAACGGCTCTGTACCATCATTGACGACCTCGACAAAATTGCTGAGACGCGCACCTTATCTCAACAAGAGATTGAATTGAAAAATCAATCTAATGAGAAGGTTGCACGTCTTTTGCGAGAAGAGGAGATCAAATACTACCAAAGATCCAAAGCCGATTTCATTTTGATGGGTGATAGTAATACAAGATACTTCCAATTGGTCGCTAATGGGCGGCATCGGAAGAAATGTATTTACAGTCTCCAACAAGAGGAGGGGCGGATCGAAGGTCAGGAGGAGCTCAAAAAGTATATCACCAACTACTACAAATCTCTATTCGGGGCGACGGTTGATGGGAACTTCACTCTTGACGAGTCCCGAACAGACGATATTCCACAAGTCACGGCAGAAGAAAATGATATCCTTACAGCACCGTTCTCCGAAGAGGAGGTGAGAGCTGCGGTGTTCCAAATGGAACATAACAAAGCTCCAGGCCCAGATGGTTTCCCGGCAGAATTCTACCAGAATTTCTGGGATATCATCAAGTCTGACCTTTTGGAGTTGTTTAATTGTCTTCATGCCGACAGACTTGACCTATTCAGACTTAATTTTGGGGAGATTGTCTTGTTGCCAAAGATTAAGGAGGCCGAACGGATCCAACAGTTCAGACCCATATGCCTCCTTAATGTAAGCTTCAAAATTTTCACCAAAGTGGCTACGAATAGGTTAAACTCAGTAGCTGACCATATTGTCCGGCCATCTCAAACGGCTTTCATGCAAGGAAGAAATATACTCGATGGTGTAGTAATCCTGCATGAGACCGTCCATGAGATGCACCGAAAAAACATGAGTGGAGTCGTATTCAAAATCGACTTTGAAAAAGCCTATGACAAGGTCAAATGGCCTTTCCTCCAACAGGCCCTAAGGATGAAAGGTTTCTCTAATAAATGGCGTCAGTGGATCCATAATTTTGTAACTGGAGGTAGTGTGGCCATCAAAGTCAATGATGACGTAGGCCATTACTTTCAAACAAAAAAAGGACTACGACAGGGTGACTCCATGTCCCCAGTGTTATTTAACATTGTCGCTGACATGTTGGCTATTCTGATTGAGCGTGCCAAGCAGGACGGCCAGATTGCAGGAGTAGTGCCACACCTTGTGGATGGTGGCCTCTCTATTCTGCAATACACCGATGACACAATTCTCTTTATGGAACATGACCTAGATAAGGCTCGAAACCTGAAACTCTTGTTGTCAGCATTTGAGCAAATGTCGGGTCTCAAAATTAATTTCCATAAAAGTGAACTTTTCTGCTTTGGAGAAGCTGTTGAGGCGGCGGCCGATTACGCTGACCTGTTCGGTTGCACACATGGCCAATTCCCGATTAAATATCTGGGAATACCGATTCATTATCGGCGTCTCACCATTGCGGAGTGGAAGCATGTAGAGGAGCGGCTAGAGAAACGTTTGAGCAGTTGGAAAGGCAAATTGCTCTCAGTTGGAGGACGGCTGGTTTTGATTAACTCTGTCCTCACAAATATGGTTCTTTATATGCTCTCTTTCTTCCAACTCCCAAAAGGGGTCCTGCAAAGACTGGACTATTTTAGATCCAGATTCTTTTGGCAAGGAGATGGTGAAAAGAAAAAATACAGGTTGGCCAAATGGAGTGTGGTTTGTAGGCCAAAAGACCAAGGTGGCCTTGGAATTCATGACCTGGAAGTCAAGAATGAGGCCCTACTTAGTAAGTGGTTGTTTAAACTTCTTACCGAGGATGGTGTTTGGCAAACCATGCTGCGCAACAAGTATCTAGGTCAAAAGGCGGTGTCTCAGGCATATTGGAAACCTGGTGACTCGCACTTTTGGGCTGGCCTAATGGCAGCAAAGAAACATCTCTTTCGCTTTGGGTCTTTCGCGATAAAGGACGGGTCGGAGATTCGTTTTTGGGAAGACATCTGGCTAGGCAATGCCAGTCTCCGAGAACAATATCCAGCCTTGTACAACATCGATCGCGATAAGAATAAAACTATTGCGCAGGTGCTCAGTTCATTCCCGCCCAATATTTCTTTTAGGCGGGATTTGATTGGCCCCCGTCTTACGTCATGGCATAATCTTTTATCCCGTCTGGATTTGATCAATTTGACACAAGGTCGGGATGTGTTTCGCTGGAATCTTACTGCATCGGGGTCTTTCACAGTAGACTCTATGTATCATGCGCTCACGCATTCTGAGGTACCAGTGAGTAATAACAAGAAAATCTGGAAGTCAAAGATTCCACTAAAAGTTAAAATCTTCATGTGGTATCTTCGTAGGGGAGTTGTTCTAACCAAAGACAACCTCGCACGGCGCAACTGGCCAGGGAGTAAGATGTGTTGTTTTTGTACTCATGAAGAGACAATCAAACACCTCTTTTTCCAATGCAAGTTTGCACGTTCTACGTGGTCAGTCATCCAAATAGCGTCAAATTTGTATCCGCCCACAAGTGTCGCCAATATTTTTGGTCATTGGTTGGATGGTATTCCAAATAGGTTGAAAACGCTAATAAGGGTGGGAGCGTATGCCTTACTATGGTCGCTTTGGCTATGTAGAAATGATTTGGTTTTCAATAACAAAAATGCTTCTCCTTTGCAGGTTATTTTCCGTTGTACGCACTCGCTTCGTACGTGGTATACGCTACAACGAGTGGAGTACCAACCGCTGTTCAAGGCGGTGTGTATGCGGTTGGAGCAGGTGGCTACGGAGGTTTTTACCCAACATGGGTGGCAGCATAATCTCCGGATCGGTCCACCACCCCTTTCGACATAGGCATAGTGTCGGTCTATATGACTCTACTGTCGCCCATTTGTCGTTTTTTCTTCCTTTTTTTTTTACAGACTTTAGGTGATTGGCTGTGTGCATCTTAGTTATGCAGAGGCCGGGTGTTACTCATAATGCTTTGTATCTTCTTGATGCTACTTTTTGAGATAATAAAAGCGCCCTTTATCGAAAAATAGAGGTCGATCTGCCATACTTTTCATCTGTTGATTTCAAATTTTCTCCCAAATTTCGGCCATCTCGTTCAGGGGCGAAAAAAACCCAATCCAAAAATCAAAACGCAGCCCTAAACCCAAAGATACTGGGGTAGCCATCCGGCGAGCAACTTCCTTCTTCCTCCCCTCTGGCCTTCCTCGGGCGAATTTCTGCGAATCTCAAATTCGACTGACCCATTAGCTAAAAGTCAGTCGATTGAATGAACCAACTTGTGGTTGGATGGTTAGAGGGACAGTGGTATCTCAATTCCACAAGGGTTCAAGTCCTGGTGCTCGCATTATTCCTGGATATATTTATTTCAGGATTTTCGGCTATGCGTTTTCGATGGGAGGAGATGTTTCCGTCGACGACGAGACGTCTACGGTGACTTTATAAATCTAAAGATGATATGTCAGCTTAGTCGCTCGAAGATGCTCATAGGGGTAGGATGTGAATGTGAGAAAGAAAAGCGATCCGAAGGGGGCGATTTGTTTGCCTTCGTGTAGGAGTAGGACTCGGTTACCAAATAAACCCCACGCGCGCGTATTTACACCCCACGCTTCAGCGTTAGAACCCAAAAAACAAAAGAACCCTAGTACCACGATGGACTCGTAAACGTGCGTGATCGAAGTCGAACAATACACTCGTAAACGGCCTTGATAGATGTCGGCGCAGACAGCCGCCGCCGCCTCCGACGAGCGGGAAAACAAGCGCGCGCATGCCGCGAGCCAGTGCTGGTCCGCCGCTTACCCTGAAGACCTCCTCGTCCTCGTCTACAGCATGATCGCCTCCCCGCGCGTCCGCAATTGCTTCGCCGCCGTCTGCCGGTCCTGGCGCGCCGCCGCGCGCATGGCACCACCTGTGCCGGCGCTCCCGTGGTTGCTCCTCCTGCCTCGCGACGGCACCAGGATGCAGGATCTTTACTGCCTCGAGGATGGTGCCCTCATGGACTTAAAGGCTCCCCAGATCATCGGCGGCCACGACGGCGGATGGGTCGCCTTGCCCGTATCAGGTCGTCTGGTCAGGATCGTGAACCTTTTCTCCGGCGCCGAGGTAGTGCTCGACGAGAAGAAGGCGACGCTAGCCTGCCCGAGCCCGGACCATGCCCCAGGCATGCAGGTGGTTATCTCGAGAGTTGTCTTCTCCGCGCCGCCCACCTCGCCCGGATGTATCCTTGCCGCCGTAACACAAAACTGTGGCATCGCGCTCCACAGCGTTGGTTGTCCGAACAGTGGGTGGACGGTACAAGGATGCCATAGCAACATCAGAGAGATTGTCGACATCACATTTTGCAATGGTGAGCTCTATGGCCTATATAAAAAGAGGAAACTGGTAAAGTTTGACATTGGTGTCCATGAGAAGGATGGTGCCCCAATGGTCACCGCGGAACACCGGCTCGTCATGCAAGGGATCGACCGCACCATCGGCACGGAAGACGACTACTGGGACAGTACTAGTTACATCTTTAATCTAGAGGGCAAGCTTGCAATGGCGCTGAAGGCCCGATGGTTGCCAAACGTCCCGCCTTTCTTCAAGGTGTTCAAGCTTGTAGACATCCACATCCACATGGGTAAACGCAAGACACATTACAAGGACAAGTGGCTCGAGGTCACAAGCTTGGATGACCATGCATTGTTTTTTGGGGAAGTCGTTTTCTAAGGCGGTGCATGTGCCAGAGAAAATGTGCGGCCGCGTGGAGAGAAACCGTATCTATTACTCGCATCATTGTTGGTTAGGTAGAAACACCGTCATCCCTAGTGACAAGGTATTCTTGAGAATCTCGAACAACAGCAGCAGCATGACATGCTACAAGGAAGACGACTCGAAGAACGCAATCACCGATGATGATGATGACGTGAAGAGGATCATCTCGGTAGGATACTTCACACAAGGTGGGTCATATGGTGGCTTGTGGATTTTCCCTCCAGATTCGCAGCTACTCTAGACTGTGATATTGCGCATTAAACTGTCTATAAGAGATATCATATACTACTTTATATCTAGAACGTAGAAGAAAAGAAGAATGTAAGGCATATAACAAGGTTTTATGTCATTTTTGTAGGCAGACAGTAGTCTTATAGATGGATAAAAGATTCAATGAGTAGCTCTTTTCTTGTGAGCATGATGGTCTGAAAATTTTTGGTAGAAAGCAAGAAGTTTAGACAACTGAATCCAAATACCAGGTCAAAATCTATGTACTCTTACCAACATGGTAGTATAATGTACCTGAACGTTATTTGTGGGGCTTCTGAGATCTTTTCCAAAACGATAGAACTCAGGAATCTTGTACTGGATCGCTTCGAAAGGCATGGAAAAAGAAATCTGTGGAGTTGGCACTTTACATAAGGTCTTATAACATTGTACGTACCACCTTTATCGTTAATTCGTTATACAAATTGGCACCTGAATCTCTTCTTTTGGAGGGTCATCTCAACGGTGGCGAAGTATTTGGTGAAAACGCCAATTCAATGAAAATTTGAAAACTATCCTCGTAGGCATTCGGATCGCGAATGTATGGTACAGACCAGAGGTGGGATTCCCACCAGTCACTTAAGCACAGTTTTCCCGAAAATCCCCCAATAACTAGCTGAAGCGAAACATTTGGGAACTATCCCCTTCCTACTTTTTCTCCAGCAGCGAGAGCGACCTGGAGGCCATGGCGATTCAACGACGACTGATTGCGGCGCCGCTCCCCTAGCGACGGCGACTCGAGGCTGCGGCAGCACCCCGACGCGACCGCGACCCAGTACTGACCACATGTGCTAGCGGCGCAGCGCTCGCTCCACACAACGCGACCCGACGGCCACGCTTGATGGCCCACACGCGAGGGAGACCAAGCGACCGCAGCGCTGCATCCATGCGACAGCGACCCAGCGGCTTGCTTGCCCTTCAAAAATGCTCCACGTGATGTGTTTTGCTGATGTCTGACCGAGAAATTGCTGATATTTTGCTGTACTGAATGAATGTGGATGTATAGATGAATCCTAGTTCTTTTGCTGCATGTGAATCAGTGTGGATCTACAGAAATACTTAAATGAATGTGGATGTACAAGAAATCTTTTCTGCCATTTCAGTGACATGGATAACACAAAAGGATATTACTTCTTTTACATCGACCTTATTTCTTCACTGATTCAGAGTACTGGTGTACCGAAATTCATGTGTTGATGTTATCTCTGTATATTTGTACATCCAGTGATGCCAAGCATGTGCAGGTGGTATTCAGAGACAACTGAAATTTATGAGATAACATTCAGATAGCTAGAATTCAGTGACATGCCATGTATGTACTGGTGGTTAACATCTTCAGTCGTGCTAAATTCTGAGTTGACTAAGCCATCTGCTACAATCAACAGGAATCGGCATTAACCAATTAACCTCTTGTGGCTTATTACCCTATCTAATTCTAAAATGGAACAGTTTGCCATGAGAAACGATATTCCTGCACATCTATTCAGAAATACAAGGCCATTAAAATGCATCCAATAAGTGAGCTTCAATTCAAATATTCAGAGATAAAACGATAAACTCCTCGCAAAATATTGGCGCGAGTGCCCATGAGCTTCAGTACAAATATTCAGAGATGAAATGATAATCTCCTAGCAAAATGTCAGCACAAGTACCAATGAGCTTAAGTACAGATATTCAGAGATACAAGGCCATCTAAACTTCATCCTACACATGAGCTTCAGTACAAATATTCAGAGATAAAATGATAATCTCCTAGGAAAATGTCGGCACAAGGACCAATGAGCTTCAGTACAAATATTCATAGATTCAATGATCATATGCAGAGGCATTGACGTGTGTCAAGGCAGCAGAAGCAAGTGCTGAGCTGGGCGTCCATGGGGTGCAGCTGGAGTCTGACTGCCAGGTGCTAGCGAATGCGCTTAACTCTGATGAGTATGAGCGGGCAATGATTAGGGTTCTTCTTCGGGAGACGCGTAGTCTGTGCCATGCAAACTTTCAGTCATTTAAGTTCAGTTTTTGTACTCGTATTTGTAATAAGGTTGCCCACGAACTAGCAGCTTAATTATAGCTTCAGGGCGGGAGCTGCTGATCTCTCGTGGATTAATTGATCAGGCCCCAGAATTTGTGTCTGATATGATCGCCAGCGATTTCGCTGCGCGGGTCTAGGAATGGAATGAAGTTTTCCAGGTTCAAAAAAAACAAGGGGTAAAGTAACGAAAACATGATCTGTTGGACAGCTATATACCTGATAGTAAGCACTTCTACTAGGGCAGATCTTTCGGAACAAGTTTATCTGAACTGAAGTTTCTGGAAGCTAAAGTTTAATATTACAGACCAAAAATATCATCTTCCGGTACAGAAGATTCATTCATCATATTGTGTTTGATCCGATCCATCATTCCAACTCCAGTATCTTCCAGTAAGAACTAAGAAGTACTCCGACTACTAAGTAGTAACATGTCAAGTCAGATATACGATGGACAAGCTGTTGTAAATTAATATATCAAAGCCCCATCCTCCGGGAATCAGTTGTGCAAGAGGACTGACCTAAAATAATTCATCAGAGAACTGATATTGCGAACATGCCTGGCAAGCACATAGTACATACTAAAGTCTGACAGTATGAAACAGTAATCTATTTTAGGCAGGCATGCATCTTGTGTGCTAGTTAATCAATCCTAAAGGTTAGCTCCATCACATGCCTAGTCCTGAAAGGTTATGGATGATATATATTTTTTACTGTTATAAGGGTATGGATAATCCTGCTTTGTAAAAGCTGGTCCCCCGTTTCAAAAACTTTTATCAAAGGTTCTCCATCACATGCCTAATCCTAAAAGATTATACACCCAAATTAGCTGAACGACTCAACTGGTGCCCTGGCATCCAACGTTTTAAGTTGTTGCCATCACATCTTCTTGGACACTAGTGTGCTAGCTGTGCTCTTCATTTGTGAGACTACTACGTACTCGATCTCAGCTATTGTGCGAGGTACGTACTATTCGGGCCATATTTTCTTGCTTGCTCTACAGTTGGCTTGTTTATTCCATTGTTAGTCCGATTTTTACGGTATTTTCTTGCACCTCATACTACAATGGTGGCCTAGTCTAGTTCAGTGTTATTATCTTCAGGATCGGTAGTACTCATTTCCTCTACATCAATCTTGTGTGAGTTGCTTCTACGCACTTGTTTGGTCTAGTGATAGCTCTGGAACATGATACTAGAATATGCAATGAAAGATTAACTCTTACAACTCAAGTTTTAGAGACGTAAAAACGTAATATATCACTAAACTTCAGTGTTTCAGTTTATCCAGTATATACCTGCAGGGTGTTGTTCCATCTGTGAATCGCATCCAGCTGGACTGTTTCTGCCAATATGACCATCATATCTTCGACAAAAGGCAAAAAACAAATCACTATAAAATGTAACCACCGGCTTTTTTTTCTCTGCAGTGAACTCCATGGATAGACGTATATGGACTAGCTCACCGGGAGGAGGACAGGAGTATATGGACAAGCGGCTGCTCTCCGCAGCCACCTCTGGTAATTCCAGATTAATGAAGCAGTTGGCCGCACAGAATCCAAGCATTCTGTTAGACTTATAATATAAGTCATGTACCCCTTTGTATTTATCCCGTTGTATAAAGAGTTTCCTGCATATGTTCCACACATGTACATGTACATATATCGGCCTATGGCCTCATGAGAATACAAGTTGCATATTCCTAACATGGTATTAGAGCTAGGTCAATTTTTTGCACGCTGCAACTCGTGCTATTGATCCGTCGATCAAAGCCGCCGGCCTCGATCCCCTGTTTCCGCTCGTCTGGCTCCCGATCGAAGCTCTCCCTCGATCTCCCAGAGTCTCCCGTATCGGATCGATCTAGTCCGGCTCGTCTCGCTCCCGATCGAAGCCTCGATCTCCTGGAGTCTTCGATCGGATCGATCCCCAGCCGGCCCGCTCGTCCCGCTTGGCAGCCAGCCCGCTCGTCCCGGTTGCAGCTCCCAGCCGGCCTGCCCGCTCGTCCCGCTTGCAGCTCCCAGCCAGCCGGCCTGATCTCCTGCTCCCGCCGGCCCTGGTCCCTGCGTTTCTTCAGCCGCCGACTGCCAGCTGCCCCTTGATCAAAAAAAATGTCTACTGCATCGGGCTATGCTGTCCCTCGCTGTCCGGTGATCTTTGATGGTACTAACTACACCGAGTTTACTGGCTTCATGCGCATTCACATGTGTGGCATCCATCTCTGGGGTGTTCTTTCTGACGAGGTCTGCTGTCCACCACGTCCGGTTCCTCTGGTTGCCCCTACTCCGCCGACTCCATTGGTTCTTCCTACAGATGCTAATCAGGCCGCCAAGGATGCGGCTAAGCTTGCTGATGAGGCTGCTGATCGTGCTTATGATGAGAGGGTTTTGGCTTATGAGGAGGCTCTTCAGACATATCATGGTGCTCTGTCTGTTTACACCCAATGGCTTGATGATGATGCTCGTGCTGCAGCTGTTCTCGCTGCTAGTGTTCTGCCTCAGTTTGCTTCTGAGTTTCTGGGTCTTCCTACTGTCTTTGAGATGTGGACCCGTCTTCATCAGCGCTATGAGCCCTCTGGTGATGCCTTATACCTTTCTGTGGTCCGTTAGGAGCATGCTCTTCAGCAGGGTGACTCTACTGTTGATGACTTCTATGCACAGAGTTCTGTTGGGAATATGCCCTAGAGGCATAATAAATTAGTTATTATTATATTTCCTTGTTCATGATAATCGTTTATTATCCATGCTAGAATTGTATCGATAGGAAACTCAGATACATGTGTGGATACATAGACAACACCATGTCCCTAGTAAGCCTCTAGTTGACTAGCTCGTTGATCAATAGATGGTTACGGTTTCCTGACCATGGACATTGGATGTCGTTGATGACGGGATCACATCATTAGGAGAATGATGTGATGGACAAGACCCAATCCTAAGCCTAGCACAAGATCGTGTAGTTCGTATGCTAAAGCTTTTCTAATGTCAAGTGTCATTTCCTTAGACCATGAGATTGTGCAACTCCCGGATACCGTAGGAATGCTTTGGGTGTACCAAACGTCACAACGTAACTGGATGGCTATAAAGGTGCACCGCGGGTATCTCTGAAAGTGTCTGTTGGGTTGGCACGAATCGAGACTGGGATTTGTCACTCCGTGTAACGGAGAGGTATCTCTGGGCCCACTCGGTAGGACATCATCATAATGTGCACAATGTGACCAAGGAGTTGATCACGGGATGATGTGTTACGGAACGAGTAAAGAGACTTGCCGTTAACGAGATTGAACGAGGTATCAGGATACCGACGATCGAATCTCGGGCAAGTATCGTACTGATAGACAAAGGGAATTGTATACGGGATTAATTGAATCCTTGACATCGTGGTTCATCCGATGAGGTCATCGTGGAGCATGTGGGAGCCAACATGGGTATCCAGATCCCGCTGTTGGTTATTGACCGGAGAGTTGTCTCGGCCATGTCTGCATGACTCCTGAGCCCATAGGGTCTACACACTTAAGGTTCGATGACGCTAGGGTTATAGGGAAAGTATGTACGCGGTTACGGAATGTTGTTCGGAGTCCCGGATGAGATCCCGGACGTCACGAGGAGTTCCAGAATGGTCCATAGGTAAATATTTATATATGGGAAGTCCCATTTTGGTCACCGGAAAAGTTCCGGGTGCTATCGGTAACGTACAGGGACCACCGGGAGGGTCCCCCGGGTCCACCAGGTGGGGCCACCAGCCCAGAAGGCTGTGTGGGCCAAGTGTGGGAGTTGACCAGCCTCAGGTGGGCT
>NC_041384.1:757811443-757835484 GCF_002162155.2 Triticum dicoccoides
AAGGCCCAAGGCGCGTGGAGAGTGGGAAGGAGGCAAACCCTAGGTCGAGATGGGCCTTAAGGCCTACCCTAGGGCGCCCCCCTCTCTTTCCCCCTTGGCCGCACCCTAGATGGGTTTTGGGGGCTGCCGCCACCCCTAGGGATGGAACCCTAGATGGGGGCACAGCCCCTCTCCTCCCCCTATATATACTTGAGGTATTGGGGCTGCCCAACACATGATTTGATCTCCCTCTTGGCGCAGCCCTACCTCTCTCCTCCCTCGTCTCTCGTAGTGCTTGGCGAAGCCCTGCTGGAGTCCCGCGCTCCTCCACCACCACCACGCCGTCGTGCTGCTGCTGGACGGAGTCTTCCCCAACCTCTCCCTCTCTCCTTGCTGGATCAAGGCGCGGGAGACGTCACCGGGCTGTACGTGTGTTGAACGCGGAGGCGCCGTTGTTCCGCGCTTAGATCGGAATCGACCGCGATCTGAATCGCTGCGTGTACGACTCCACCAACCGCGTTCTTGTAACGCTTCCTCTTGGCGATCTACAAGGGTATGTAGATGCACTCTCCTTCCCCTCGTTGCTAGATTACTCCATAGATTGATCTTGGTGATGCATAGAAAATTTTAAATTTCTGCTACGATCCCCAACAGTGGCATCATGAGCTAGGTTTATGCGTAGTTTCTATACACGAGTACAACACAAAGTAGTTGTGGGCGATGATTTGTTCAATTTGCTTGTTGTTACTAGTCTTATCTTGATTCGGCGGCATTGTGGGATGAAGCGGCCCGGACCGACACGCTTACGTGAGACTGGTTCCACCGACTGACATGCACTTGATGCATAAGGTGGCTGGCGGGTGTCTGTCTCTCCCACTTTAGTCGGATCGGACTCGATGAAAAGGGTCCTTATGAAGGGTAAATAGCAATTGGCATATCACCGTTGTGGTTTTGCGTAGGTAAGAAACGTTCTTGATAGAAACCCATAGCAGCCACGTAAAACATGCAACAACAATTAGAGGACGTCTAACTTGTTTTTGCAGGGTTTGCTATATGATGTGATATGGCCAAAAGGATGTGATGAATGATATATGTGATGTATGAGATTGATCATGTTCTTGTAATAGGAATCACGACTTGCATGTCGATGAGTATGACAACCGGCAGGAGCCATAGGAGTTGTCTTAATTTATTTATGACATGTGTGTCAATGAAAATGCCATGTAATTACTTTACTTTATTGCTAACCATTAGTCATAGTAGTAGAAGTAATAGTTGGCGAGGCAACTTCATGAAGACACGATGATGAAGATCATGATGATGGAGATCATGGTGTCATGCCGGTGACGATGGTGTTCATGCCATGCCTCGAAGATGGAGATCGAAGGCACAAGATGATATTGGCCATATCATGTCACTTTATGATTTGCATGTGATGTTTGTCATGTTTTTACATCTTATTTGCTTAGAACGACGGTAGCATAAATAAGATGATCCCTCGCAATAATTTCAGGAAAGTGTTCCCCCTAAATGTGCACCGTTGCTAAGGTCCGTTGTTCCGAAGCACCACGTGATGATCAGGTGTGATAGGTTCTAACGTTCGCATACAACGGGTGTAAGCCAGATTTACACACGCAATACACTTAGGTTAACTTGACGAGCCTAGCATGTACAGACATGGCCTCGGAACATGGAAGACCGAAAGGTCGAACATGAGTCGTATAGTGGATACGATCAACATGAAGATGTTCACCGATGATGACTAGTCCGTATCACGTGATGATCGAACACGGCCTAGTTGACTCGGATCATGTATCACTTAGATGACTAGAGGGATGTCTATCTAAGTGGGAGTTCATTGAATAATTTGATTAGATGAACTTAATTATCATGAACATAGTCAAAAGGTATTTGAAAATTATGTCGTAGCTCACGCTTTGGTTCTACTGTTTTAGATATGTTCCTAGAGAAAATTTAGTTGAGAGTTGACAGTAGCAATTATGCGGACTGAGTCCGTGAACTGAGGATTGTCCTCATTGCTGCACAGAAGGGCTATGTCCTTAATGCACCGCTCAGTGTGTTGAACCTCGAGCGTCGTCTGTAGATGTTGGGAAACATCTGACATACACGTTTTGATGACTACGTGATAGTTCAGTACATAATACTAACGGTTTAGAATTGTGGCACCAGCGACGTTTTGAAACGTCGCAAAACATATGAGATGTTCCAAAGACTGAAATTGGAATTTCAGACTAGTGCCCACGTCAAGAGGTATGAGACCTCTGACAAGTTTCTTAAGCCTGCAAACTAAGGGAGAAAAACTCAATCGTTGAGCATGTGCTCAGATTGTCTGAGTACTGCAATCGCTTGAATCGAGTGGGAGTTAATTTTCCACATGAGATCATGATATTTCTCCATAGTCACTGCCACCAAGCTATTAGAGCTTAGTGATGAACTATAACATATCAGGGATAGACATGATGATCCTTGAGCAACTCGCGATGTTTGACACCGCGAAAGTAGAAATCAAGTAGGAGCATCAATTGTTGATGGTTAAATCACTAGTTTCAAGAAGGGCAAGGGAAAGAAGGGATACTTCATGAGACGGCAAATCAGTTACTGCTCTAGTGAAGAAACCTAAGGTTGAACCAAACCCGAGACTAAGTGCTTCTATAATGAGGGGAACGGTCAATGAAGCAGAACTACCCTAGATACTTGGTAGATGAGAAGGCTGGCAAGATCGACAGAAGTATTTTGGATATACGTCATATTATTGTGTACTTTACTAGTACTCCTAGTAGCACCAGGGTATTAAAATACCGGTTCAGTTGCTAAGTGTTAGTAACTCAAAATAAAAGCCTACGGAATAAACGGAGACTAGCTGAAGGTGAGATGACGATGTGTGTTGGAAGTGTTTCCAAGGTTGATGTGATCAAGAATCGCATGCTCCCTTTACCGTCGAGATTGGTGTTAAACCGAAATAATTGTTATTTGGTGTTTGTGTTGAGCATAGACATGATTGGATTATGATTATCGCCACATGGTTATTCATTTAAGGAGAATAATGGTTACTCTGTTTATTTGAATAATACCTTCAATGGTCTTGCACCTAAAATGAATGGTTTATTGAATCTCGATCGTAGTGATACACATGTTCATGCCAAAAGATATAAGATAGTAATGATAGTACCCCGTACTTGTGGCACTGCCATTTGAGTCATGTTGGTATAAAACGCATGAAGAAGCTCCATGTTGATGGATCTTTGGACTCACTCGTTTTTGAAAAGATTGAGACTTGCGAACCATGTCTGTTGGTAGATATGCATGAGGAAACTCCATACAGATGGATCTTTGGACTCACTTGTTTTGAATCACTTGAGACATGCAAATCATACCACATGGGCAAGATGACTGAAAGACCTCGTTTTCAGTAAGATGGAACAAGAAAGCAACTTGTTGGAAGTAATACATTTTGATGTGTGCAGTCTAATGAGTGCTGAGGCACGCAGTGGATATCGTTATGTTCTTACTTCACAGATGATTTGAGTAGATGTTGAGTATATTTACTTGATGAAACACAAGTCTAAATTACTGAAGGGTTTGAGTAATTTCATAGTGAAGTTGAAGATCGTCGTGACAAGAGGATAAAATGTCTATGATATGATCATAGAGATGAATATCTGAGTTACGAGTTTGGCACACAATTAAGACATTGTGGAAATTGTTTCACAACTAATACCGCCTGGACCACCATAGTGTGATGGTGTGTCCGAACATCACAACTGCACCCTATTGGATATGGTGCATACCATGATGTCTCTTATCGAGTTACCACTATCATTTATGGGTTAGGCATTAAAGACAACCGCACTCACTTTAAATAGGGCACCACGCAATTTCGTTGAGACGACACCGTATGAACTATGGTTTAGAGAGACCTGAGCTGTCGTTTCTTAAAAGTTTTGGGCTGCGATGCTTATGTGAAAAAGTTTCAGGCTGATAAGCTCGAACCCAAAGCGGATAAATGCATCTTCATAGAATACCCAAAAATAGTTGGGTATACCTCCTATTTCAGATCCGGAAGCAAAAGTGATTGTTTCTAGAAACGGGTCCTTTCTCGAGGAAAAGTTTCTCTCGAAAGAATTGAGTGGGAGGATGGTGGAGACTTGATGAGGTTATTGAACCGTCACTTCAACTAGTGTGTAGCAGGGCACAGGAAGTTGTTCCTGTGGCACCTACACCAATTGAAGTGGAAGCTTATGATAGTGATCATGAAACTTCGGATCAAGTCACTACCAAACCTCATAGGTCGACAAAGATGTGTACTACTTCAGAGTGGTATGTAATCCTGTCTTGGAAGTCATGTTGCTAGACAACAATGAACCTAAGAGCTATGGAGAAGCTATGGTGGGACCGGATTCCGACGAATGGCTCGAGGCCATAAAATCCGAGAGAGGATCCATGTATAAAACAAAGTATATACTTTGAAAGAACTACTTGATGGTCGTAAGGCTGTTAGGTGCAGATGAATTTTAAAAGGAAGACAGACAATGATGGTATGTGTCACCATTAAGAAAGCTCGACTTGTCGTTAAGATGTTTCCCGACAAGTTCAAGGAGTTGACTACGATGAGACTTTCTCACTCGTAGCGATGCTAAGAGTCTGTTGGAATTATGTTAGCAGTCACTGCATTATTTATGAAATCTTGCAGATAGGATGTAAAAAACATTGTTTCCTCGACATTTTTCTTGAGGAAAGGTTGTATGTGATACAACCAGAAGGTTTTGTCAATCCTGAAAGATGCTAACAAGTATGCAAAGCTCCAGCAATCCTTCTAAGGACTGGAGTAAGCATCTCGGAGTTGGAATGTACGCTTTGATGAGATGATCAAAGATTTTGGGTTTATACAAAGTTTATGAGAAACTTGTATTTCCAAAGAAGTGAGTGGGAGCACTCTAGAATTTCTGATGAGTATATGTTGTTGACTATTGTTGATCAGAAATGATGTAGAGTTTCTGGAAAGCATATAGGGTTATTTGAAAAGTGTTTTTCAATGGAAAACCTGAATTAAGCTACTTGAACATTGAGCATCAAGATCTATAAGGATAGATCAAAATCGCTTAATAATACTTCCAAATGAACACATACCATGACAAAAAAATTTGAAGGAGTTCAAAAATAGATCGGCAAAGAAGGAGTTCTTGGCTGTGTTATAAGGTATGAGTATTGAGTAAAACTCAAGACCTGACCATGGCAGAATAGAGAGAAAGGACGAAGGTCGTCCCCTATGCTTTAGACGTAGGCTCTAAAGTATGCAATGTTGTGTACCGCACCTGAAGTGTGCTAAGCCATGAGTCAGTCAAGGGGTACAAGTGTGATCTTGGAATGGATCACAGGACAACGGTCAAGGTTATCCTTAGTAACTAGTGGACTAAGGAATTTTCTCGATTATGGAGGTGGTAAAAGAGTTCGTCGTAAAGGGTTACGTCGATGCAAACTTTGACACTAATCCGGATGACTCTGAGTAGTAAACCGGAATCGTATGGTAGAATAGTTATTTGGAATAGCTCCAAGTAGCGCGTGGTAGCTGCATCTACAAGATGACATAGAGATTTGTAAAGTACACATGGATCTAAAAGGTTCAGACTCATTGACTAATAAACCTCTCTCACAAGCAAGATATGAACAAACCCCATGGGTGTTGGATTCATTGCAATCACATAGTGATGTGAACTAGATTATTGACTCTAGTGCAAGTGGGAGACTGTTGGAAATATGCCCTAGAGGCAATAATAAATTAGTTATTATTATATTTTCTTGTTCATGATAATCGTTTATTATCCATGCTAGAATTGTATTGATAGGAAACTCAGATACATGTGTGGATACATAGACAACACCATGTCCCTAGTAAGCCTCTAGTTGACTAGCTCGTTGATCAATAGATGGTTATGGTTTCCTGACCATGGACATTGGATGTCGTTGATGACGGGATCACATCATTAGGAGAATGATGTGATGGACAAGACCCAATCCTAAGCCTAGCACAAGATCGTGTAGTCCGTATGCTAAAGCTTTTCTAATGTCAAGTATCATTTCCTTAGACCATGAGATTGTGCAACTCCCGGATATCGTAGGAATGCTTTGGGTGTACCAAACGTCACAACGTAACTGGGTGGCTATAAAGGTGCACTGCGGGTATCTCCGAAAGTGTCTGTTGGGTTGGCACAAATCGAGACTGGAATTTGTCACTCCGTGTAACGGAGAGGTATCTCTGGGCCCACTCGGTAGGACATCATCATAATGTGCACAATGTGACCAAGGAGTTGATCACGGGATGATGTGTTACGGAACGAGTAAAGAGACTTGCCGGTAACGAGATTGAACGAGGTATCGGGATACCGACGATCGAATCTCGGGCAAGTATCGTACCGATAGACAAAGGGAATTGTATACGGGATTAATTGAATCCTTGACATCGTGGTTCATCCAATGAGATCATCGTGGAGCATGTGGGAGCCAAGATGGGTATCCAGATCCCACTGTTGGTTATTGACCGGTGAGTTGTCTCGGACATGTCTGCATGACTCCCGAGCCCGTAGGGTCTACACACTTAAGGTTCGATGACGCTAGGGTTATAGGGAAAGTATGTACGCGGTTACGGAATGTTGTTCAGAGTCCCGGATGAGATCCCGGACGTCACGAGGAGTTCCGGAATGGTCCGGAGGTAAAGATTTATATATGGCAAGTCCCGTTTTGGTCACCGGAAAAGTTTCGGGTGCTATCGGTAACGTACCGGGACCACCGGGAGGGTCTCGGGGGTCCACCAGGTGGGGCCACCAGCCCCAGAAGGTTGCGTGGGCCAAGTGTGGGAGGGGACCAGCCCCAGGTGGGCTGGTGCGCCCCCCCCCCCCCACCACCACCAAGGCCCAAGGCGCGTGGAGAGTGGGAAGGGGGCAAACCCTAGGTCCAGATGGGCCTTAAGGCCCACCATAGGGTGCCCCCCTCTCTTTCCCCCTTGGCCGCACCCTAGATGGGTTTTGGGGGCTGCCGCCACCCCTAGGGATGGAACCGTAGATGGGGGCGCTGTTGGGAAACGTAGTAATTTCAAAAAAAATCCTACGCACATGCAAGATCATGGTGATACATAGCAACGAGAGGGGAGAGTGTGATCTACGTACCCTTGTAGACCGACAGGAGAAGCGTTATGACAACGCGGTTGATGTAGTCATACGTTTTCACGGCCCGACCGATCAAGCACCGAAACTACGGCACCTCGAGTTTTAGCACACGTTCAGCTCGATGACGATCCCCGGACTCCGATCAAGCAAAGTGCCGGGGAAGAGTTCCGTCAGCACGACGGCGTGGTGATGATCTTGATGTTCTACCGTCGCAGGGCTTCGCCTAAGCACCGCTACAATATTATCGAGGATTATGGTGGAAGGGGGCACCGCACACGGCTAAGAAAACGATCACGTGGATCAAGTTGTGTGTCTAGGGGTGCCCCCTGCCCCCGTATATAAAGGAGCAAGGGGAGGAGGCCGGCCGGCCCTATGGCGCGACAAGGAGGAGGAGTCCTCCTCCTAGTAGGAGTAGGACTCCCCTCTTTCCTACTCCTACTAGGAGAGGGAAAGGAAGGGGGAGGGAGAAGGAAAGGGGGGCGCCGCCCCCCCTCTCCTAGTCCAATTCAGACCAGGGGGAAGGAGGCGCGCGGCCCACCCTGGCTGCTCCTCTCTCTCTCCACTAAGGCCCAGACGGCCCATTACTTCTCCTGGGGGGGTTCCGGTAACCCTCCGGCACTCCGGTTTTCTCCGAAATCACCCAGAACACTTCCGGTGTCCGAATATAGCCGTCCAATATATCAATCTTTATGTCTCGACCATTTCGAGACTCCTCGTCATGTCCGTGATCACATCCGGGACTCCGAACTAACTTCGGTACATCAAAACTCATAAACTCATAATAAAACTGTCATCGAAACCTTAAGCGTGCGGACCCTACGGGTTCGAGAACAATGTAGACATGACCGAGACATGTCTCCGGTCAATAACCAATAGCGGAACATGGATGCTCATATTGGCTCCCACATATTCTACGAAGATCTTTATTGGTCAGACCGCACAACAACATACGGTGTTCCCTTTGTCATCGGTATGTTACTTGCCCGAGATTCGATCGTTGGTATCTCAATACCTAGTTCAATCTCGTTACCGGCAAGTCTCTTTACTCGTTTCGTAATACATCATCTCGCAACTAACTCATTAGTTGCAATGCTTGCAAGGCTTATGTGATGTGCATTACCGAGAGGGCCTATAGATACCTCTCCGACAATCGAAGTGACAAATCCTAATCTCGAAATACGCCAACCCAACATTTACCTTTGGAGACACCTGTAGAGCTCCTTTATAATCACCCAGTTACGTTGTGATGTTTGGTAGCACACAAAGTGTTCCTCCGGCAAACGGGAGTTGCATAATCTCATAGTCATAGGAACATGTATAAGTCATGAAGAAAGCAATAGCAACATACTAAACGATCGGGTGCTAAGCTAATGGAATGGGTCATGTCAATCACATCATTCTCCTAATAATGTGATCCCGTTAATCAAATGACAACACATGTCTATGGTTAGGAAACATACCCATCTTTGATTAACAAGCTAGTCAAGTAGAGGCATACTAGTGACGTTTTAGTTTGTCTATGTATTCACACAAGTATTATGTTTCCGGATAGTACAATTCTAGCATGAATAATAAACATTTATCATGATATAAGGAAATAAAGTAATAACATTATTATTGCCTCTAGGGAATATTTCCTTCAGTCTCCCACTTGCACTAGAGTCAATAATCTAGATTACACAGTAATGATTCTAACACCCATGGAGCTTTGGTGATGATCATGTTTTGCTCGTGGAAGAGGCTTAGTCAACGGGTCTGCAACATTCAGATCCATGTGTATCTTGCAAATCTCTATGTCTCCCACCTGGACTAGATCCCGGATGGAATTGAAGCGTCTCTTGATGTGCTTGGTTCTCTTGTGAAATCTGGATTCCTTTGCCAAGGCAATTGCACCAGTATTGTCACAAAAGATTTTCATTGGACCCGATGCACTAGGTATGATACCTAGATCGGATATGAACTCCTTCATCCAGACTCCTTCTTTTGCTGCTTCCGAAGCAGCTATGTACTCCGCTTCACATGTAGATCCCGCCACAATGCTTTGTTTAGAACTGCACCAACTGACAGCTCCACCGTTTAATGTAAACACGTATCCGGTTTGCGATTTAGAATCGTCCGGATCAGTGTCAAAGCTTGCATCAACGTAACCATTTACGATGAGCTCTTTGTCACCTCCATATATGAGAAACATATCCTTAGTCCTTTTCAGGTATTTCAGGATGTTCTTGACCGATGTCCAATGATCCACTCCTGGATTACTTTGGTACCTCCCTGCTAGACTTATAGCAAGATACACATTGGGTCTAGTACATAGCTTTGCATACATGATAGATCCTATGGCTGAAGCATAGGGAACATCTTTCATTTTCTCTCTATCTTCTGCATTGGTCGGGCATTGAGTCTTACTCAATTTCACACCTTGTAACACAGGCAAGAATCCTTTCTTTGCTTGATCCATTTTGAACTTCTTCAAAATTTTGTCAAGGTATGTGCTTTCTGAAAGTCCAATTAAGCGTCTTGATCTATCTCTATAGATCTTAATGCCCAATATGTAAGCAGCTTCACCGAGGTCTTTCATTGAAAAACTCTTATTCAAGTATCCCTTTATGCTATCCAGAAATTCTATATCATTTCCGATTAGTAATATGTCATCTACATATAATATCAGAAATGCTACAGAGCTCCCACTCACTTTCTTGTAAATACAGGCTTCTCCAAAAGTCTGTACAAAACCAAATGCTTTGATCACACTATTAAAGCATTTATTCCAACTCCGAGAAGCTTGCACCAGTCCATAAATGGATCGCTGGAGCTTGCTCCCTTTGGATCGACAAAACCTTCCGGTTGCATCATATACAACTCTTCTTCCAGAAATCCATTCAGGAATGCAGTTTTGACATCCATCTGCCAAATTTCATAATTATAAAATGCGGCAATTGCTAACATGATTCGGACAGACTTAAGCATCGCTACGGGTGAGAAGGTCTCATCGTAGTCAATCCCTTGAACTTGTCGAAAACCTTTTGCGAAAAGTCGAGCTTTGTAGACAGTAACATTACCGTCAGCGTCAGTCTTCTTCTTGAAGATCCATTTATTCTCAATTGCTTGCCTATCTTTGGGCAAGTCAACCAAAGTCCATAATTTGTTCCCATACATGGATCCCATCTCAGATTTCATGGCTTCAAGCCATTTTGCGGAATCTGGGCTCACCATCGCTTCTCCATAGTTCGTAGGTTCATCATGATCTAGTAGCATGATTTCCAGAACAGGATTACCGTACCACTCTGGTGCGGATCTTACTCTGGTTGATCTACGAGGTTCAGTAGTATCTTGTTCTGAAGTTTCATGATCATCATCATTAGCTTCCTCACAAATTGGTGTGGGTGTCAGAGAAACTGGTTTCTGTGATGTGCTACTTTCCAATAAGGGAGCAGGTACAGTTACCTCGTCAAGTTCTACTTTCCTTCCACTCACTTCTTTCGAGAGAAACTCCTTCTCTAGAAAATTTCCGAATTTAGCAACAAAAGTCTTGCCTTCGGATCTGTGATAGAAGGTGTATCCAATAGTTTCCTTTGGATATCCTATGTAGACACATTTCTCCGATTTGGGTTCGAGCTTATCAGGTTGAAGCTTTTTCACATAAGCATCGCAGCCCCAAACTTTCAGAAACGACAACTTTGGTTTCCTGCCAAACCACAGTTCATAAGGCGTCGTCTCAACGGATTTTGATGGTGCCCTATTTAACGTGAACGCGGCCGTCTCTAGAGCATAACCCCAAAACAATAGCGGTAAATCAGTAAGAGACATCATAGATCGCACCATATCTAGTAAAATACGATTATGACGTTCGGACACACCATTACGCTGTGGTGTTCCGGGTGGCGTGAGTTGCGAAACTATTCCGCATTGTTTAAAATGTACACCAAACTCGTAACTCAAATATTCTCCTCCACGATCAGATCGTAGGAATTTTATTTTCTTGTTACGATGATTTTCAACTTCACTCTGAAATTCTTTGAACTTTTCAAATGTTTCAGACTTATGTTTCATTAAGTAGATATACCCATATCTGCTTAAGTCATCTGTGAAGGTGAGAAAATAACGATATCCGCCACGAGCCTCAATATTCATCGGACCACATACATCTGTATATGTATGATTTCCAACAAATCTGTTGCTCTCTCCATAGTACCGGAGAACGGTGTTTTGGGCATCTTGCCCATGAGGCACGGTTCGCAAGTACCAAGTGATTCATAATCAAGTGGTTCCAAAAGTCCATCGGTATGGAGTTTCTTCATGCGTTTTACACCGATATGACCTAAACGGCAGTGCCACGAATAAGTTGCACTATCATTATTAACTCTGCATCTTTTGGCTTCAACACTATGAATATGTGTGTCACTACTATCGAGATTCAATAAAAATAGACCACTCTTTAAGGGTGCATGACCATAAAAGATATTACTCATATAAATAGAACAACCATTATTCTCAGATTTAAATGAATAACCGTATGCATCAAACAAGATCCAGATATAATGTTCATGCTTAACGCTAGCACCAAATAACAATTATTTAGGTCTAATATTAATCCCGAAGGTAGATGTAGAGGTAGCGTGCCGACTGCGATCACATCGACTTTGGAACCGTTTCCCACGTGCATCGTCACCTCGTCCTTAGCCAATCTTCGCTTAATCCGTAGTCCCTGTTTCGAGTTGCAAATCTTAGCAACAGAACCGGTATCAAATACCCAGATGCTACTGCGAGCATTAGTAAGGTACACATCAATAACATGTATATCACATATACCTTTGTTCACCTTGCCATCCTTCTTATCCGCCAAATACTTGGGGCAGTTCCGCTTCCAGTGACCAGTCTGCTTGCAGTAGAAGCACTCAGTTTCAGGCTTAGGTCCAGGTTTGGGTTTCTTCTCTTGAGCAGCAACTTGCTTGCTGTTCTTTTTGAAGTTCCCCTTCTTCTTCCCTTTGCCCTTTTTCTTGAAACTAGTGGTCTTGTTGATCATCAACACTTGATGCTCCTTCTTGATTTCTACCTCCGCAGCTTTCAGCATTGCGAAGAGCTCGGGAATAGTCTTATTCATCCCTTGCATATTATAGTTCATCACAAAGATCTTGTAGCTAGGTGGCAGTGATTGGAGAATTCTGTCAATGATGCAATCATCTGGAAGATTAACTCCCAATTGAATCAAGTGATTATTATACCCAGACATTTTGAGTATATGCTCACTGACAGAACTATTCTCCTCCATCTTGCAGCTATAGAACTTATTGAAGACTTCATATCTCTCAATCCGGGCATTTGCTTGAAATATTAACTTCAACTCCTGGAACATCTCATATGCTCCATGACATTCAAAACGCCGTTGAAGTCCCGATTCTAAGCCGTAAAGCATGGCACACTGAACTATCGAGTAGTCATCAGCTTTGCTCTGCCAGACGTTCATAACATCTGGTGTTGCTCCAGCAGCAGGCCTGGCACCCAGCGGTGCTTCCAGGACGTAATTCTTCTGTGCAGCAATGAGGATAATCCTCAAGTTACGGACCCAATCCGTGTAATTGCTACCATCATCTTTCAACTTTGCTTTCTCAAGGAACGCATTAAAATTCAACAGAACAACAGCACGGGCCATCTATCTACAACCAAACATAAATAAGCAAGATACTATCAGGTACTAACTTCATGATAAATTTAGGTTCAATTAATCATATTACTAAAGAACTCCCACTTAGATAGACATCCCTCTAATCCTCTAAGTGATTACGTGATCCAAATCAACTAAACCATGTCCGATCATCACGTGAGATGGAGTAGTTTCATTGGTGAACATCACTATGTTGATCATATCTACTATATGATTCACGTTCGACCTTTCGGTCTCCGTGTTCCAAGGCCATATATGTATATGCTTGGCTCGTCAAGTATAACCTGAGTATTCCGCGTGTGCAACTGTTTTGCACCCGTTGTATTTGAAGTAGAGCCTATCACACCCGATCATCACGTGGTGTCTCAGCACGAAGAACTTTCGCAATGGTGCATACTCAGAAAGAACACTTCTTGATAATTAGTGAGAGATCATCTTAAAATGCTACCGTCAATCAAAGCAAAATAAGATGCATAAAAGATAAACATCACATGCAATCAATATAAGTGATATGATATGGCCATCATCATCTTGTGCTTGCGATCTCCATCTTCGAAGCACCGTCATGATCACCATCATCACCGGCACGACACCTTGATCACCATCGTAGCATCGTTGTTGTCTCGCCAATCTTATGCTTCCACGACTATCGCTACCGCTTAGTGATAAAGTAAAGCATTACAGCGTAGTTGCATTACATACAATAAAGCGACAACCATATGGCTCCTGCCAGTAGCCGATAACTCGGTTACAAAACATGATCATCTCATACAATAAAATTTAGCATCATGTCTTGACCATATCACATCACAACATGCCCTGCAAAAACAAGTTAGACGTTCTCTACTTTGTTGTTGCAAGTTTTACGTGGCTGCTACGGGCTTAAGTAAGAACCAATCTTACCTACGCATCAAAACCACAATGATAGTTTGTCAAGTTGGTGCTGTTTTAACCTTCGCAAGGACCGGGCGTAGCCACACTCGGTTTAACTAAAGTTGGAGAAACTGACATCCGCTAGCCACCTTTGTGCAAAGCACGTCGGGAGAACCGGTCTCGTGTAAGTGTACGCGTAATGTCGGTCCGGGCCGCTTCGTCCAACAATACCGCCGAACCAAAGTATGACATGCTGGTAAGCAGTACGACTTATATCGCCCACAACTCACTTGTGTTCTACTCGTGCATATAACATCAACACATAAAACCTAGGCTTTGATACCACTGTTGGGAAACGTAGTAATTTCAAAAAAATTCCTACGCACACGCAAGATCATGGTGATGCATAGCAACAAGAGGGGAGAGTGTGATCTACGTACCCTTGTAGACCGACAGCGGAAGCGTTATGACAACGCGGTTGATGTAGTCGTACGTCTTCACGGCCCGACCGATCAAGCACCGAAACTATGGCACCTCCGAGTTTTAGCACACGTTCAGCTCGATGACGATCCCCGGACTCCGATCCAGCAAAGTGTCGGGGAAGAGTTCCGTCAGCACGACGGCGTGGTGACGATCTTGATGTTCTACCATCGCAGGGCTTCGCCTAAGCACCGCTACAATATTATCGAGGATTATGGTGGAAGGGGGCACCGCACACGGCTAAGAAAATGATCGCGTGGATCAACTTGTGTGTCTAGGGGTGCCCCCTGCCCCCATATATAAAGGAGCAAGGGGAGGAGGCCGGTCGGCCCTATGGCGCGCCAAGGAGGAGGAGTCCTCCTCCTAGTAGGAGTAGGACTCCCCTCTTTCCTACTCCTACTAGGAGGGGGAAAGTAAGGGGGAGGGAGAAGGAAAGAGGGGCGTTGCCCCCCCTCTCCTAGTCCAATTCGGACCAGGGGGAAGGAGGCGCGCGGCCCACCCTGGCTGCTTCTCTCTCTCTCCACTAAGGCCCATACGGCCCATTACTTCTCCCGGGGGGGTTCCGGTAACCCTCCGGCACTCCGGTTTTCTTCGAAATCACCCGGAACACTTCGTGTCCGAATATAGCCGTTCAATATATCAATCTTTATGTCTCGACCATTTTGAGACTCCTCGTCATGTCCGTGATCACATCCGGGACTCCGAACTAACTTTGGTACATCAAAACTCATAAACTCATAATAAAACTGTCATTGAAACCTTAAGCGTGCGAACCCTACGGGTTCGAGAATAATGTAGACATGACTGAGATATGTCTCCGGTCAATAACAAATAGCGGAACATGGATGCTCATATTGGCTCCCACATATTCTATGAAGATCTTTATCGGTCAGACCGCACAACAACATACGTTGTTCCCTTTGTCATCGGTATGTTACTTGCCCGAGATTCGATTGTTGGTATCTCAATACCTAGTTTAATCTCGTTACCGGCAAGTCTCTTTACTCGTTTCATAATACATCATCTCGCAACTAACTCATTAGTTGTAATGCTTGCAAGGCTTATGTGATGTGCATTACCGAGAGGGCCCAGAGATACCTCTCCGACAATCGGAGTGACAAATCCTAATCTCGAAATACGCCAACCCAACATTTACCTTTGGAGACACCTGTAGAGCTCCTTTATAATCACCCAGTTACGTTGTGACGTTTGGTAGCACACAAAGTGTTCCTCCGGCAAACGGGGGTTGCATAATCTCATAGTCATAGGAACATGTATAAGTCATGAAGAAAGCAATAGCAACATACTAAACGATCGGGTGCTAAGCTAATGGAATGGGTCATGTCAATCACATCATTCTCCTAATAATGTGATGTCGTTAATCAAATGACAACACATGTCTATGGTTAGGAAACATAACCATCTTTGATTAACAACCTAGTCAAGTAGAGGCATACTAGTGATGTTTTAGTTTGTCTATGTATTCACACAAGTATTATGTTTCCGGATAATACAATTCTAGCATGAATAATAAACATTTATCATGATATAAGGAAATAAAATAATAACATTATTATTGCCTCTAGGGCATATTTCCTTCAGGCGCAGCCCCTCCCCTCCCCCTATATATACTTGAGGTATTGGGGGCTGCCCAACACATGATTTGATCTCCCTCTTGGCGCAGCCCTACCTCTCTCCCTCCTCGTCTCTCGTAGTGCTTGGCGAAGCCCTGCTAGAGTCCCGCGCTCCTCCACGACCACCATGCCGTCGTGCTGCTGCTGGGCGGAGTCTTCCCCAACCTCTCCCTCTCTCCTTGCTGGATCAAGGCGCAGGAGACGTCACCGGGTTGTACGTGTGTTGAACGCAGAGGCGCCGTTGCTCGACGCTTAGATCGGAATCGACCGCGATCTGAATCACTGCGTGTACGAATCCACCAACCGCGTTCTTGTAACGCTTCCGCTTGGCGATCTACAAGGATATGTAGATGCACTCCCCTTCCCCTTGTTGCTAGATTACTTGATAGATTGATCTTGGTGATGCGTAGAAAATTTTAAATTTCTGCTACGATCCCCAACAAGTTCTGCTATCTGGCACCAGCTTGATTCTCTCTGCAGTGCTGGTTGTCATACTTGCCCCTGTTGCTAGGTTGTCCAGGCCAATTTGGAGTTTCATCGCGTCTATGAGTTCCTGTCTCGGCTCCATAAGAAGTTTGAGCCCCCGCGTGCTCAGTTGTTTGCTCGTGGCCGTATTTCTCTCATGGAGGCGCTTTCTGAGATTCGTGCAGAGGAGAATCGCTTACGTGGTGCTGGTTTGCTGGAGGTTCCCTCTGTGCTCGCTACTCGGTCTTCTTCCACGCCACCTGCTGCACCGACCCCTTCTTGCTCGAGTGCTCCACCGCTCTTGCCCACTCCTTCTGGAGGCTCAGGTCGCCCCCGTCCACATTGCGATTACTGCAACAATGATGGTCATATTGAGTCCCGGTGCTACACGAAGAGGAAACACCTGCGCAAGGCGCGATCATCATCTTCAGGGACTTCGTCATCTACCTCGATAGCTTCAGCCATTGCTTTGACTGAGCAGGATATTCTGAAACTTAAGCGTCTGCTCGCGGCTTCAGGTTCTTCCTCGACGGGTACTGTTGGTTCTATGACTGATGCTTCCCACACTGAGCAACCGCCCTCTACACAGTCAGGTACATCCCCATGGGTTCTGGACTCTAGAGCTTCTTTTCATATGTCTTCTCATTCTTTCACTTTGTCCTCTCTTTGATCACTGGATTCTCCTGTTCATGTCTTCACTGCTGATGGTACTCCACTTTCTGTTGCTAGTAGAGGCAATCTTACCACTCCTTATTCTGTTCCTGATGTTGCTCATGTTCCTCGACTTACCATGAATCTGTTTTCTGCTGGTCAACTTGCTGATTCTGGTTGTCGCGTCATCCTTGACGTTGACTCTTGTTCTGTCCAGGACCGTCGCACGCACACTCTGGTTGGGGCTGGCCCTCGCCGCCGTGATTCTCAGGGTCTTTGGGAGTTGGACTGGCTTCATGTTCCTTCCGCTGCCACCACCATCGCCAGTTCCTCCGCTTCAGTTGCCTCCGTTACTGGTTCCTTCAAGCAGTGGCATCATCGACTTGGTCATCTGTGTGGTTCTCGGTTGTCGTGTTTAGTTTGTCGAGGTCTTCTGGGGTCTGTTTCAGGAGATGTCTCTTTAGAGTGTCAGGGTTGTCTTCTTGGCAAGCAGATTCAGTTACCATATTCACATAGTGAGTCGGTGTCTAAGCATCCTTTCGATTTAGTCCATTCTGATGTATGGGGTCCGGCTCCTTTTGCTTCGAAAGGTGGTCATAAATACTATATTATTCTCATAGGTGATTTCTCTCGTTACACATGGCTTTATTTCATGACTTCTCGTAGTGAGGTGTTGTCTATCCATACTCAGTTCTCTTCACCCATTCGTATTTTTCGTGCTGACTCCGCTGGCGAGTATATCTCTAAGATGTTGCGTGGTGTTCTTGTTGAGCAAGGAACTCTCTCTCAATTCTCTTGCCCTGGTGCTCATGCTCAGAATGGTGTGGCTGAGCGAAAGCATCGACATCTTCTTGAGACGGCTCGTGCATTGATGATTGTTGCCTCTCTCCCGCCTCATTTTTGGGCTGAGGCCGTCTCCACCCCCACCTATCTTATCAATATACAGGCTTACGCTGCTCTACAGGGTGGTGTTCCTTTCGAGCGTCTTTTTGATTGTTCTCCCGATTATTCGATGCTTCGCTTGTTTGGTTGTGTTTGCTATGTTCTTCTTGCCCCTCGCGAACGCACCATACTGACCGCTCAGTCTGTTGAGTGTGTCTTCTTAGGCTACAGTGATGAGCATAAGGGCTATCGTTGTTGGGATCCTATCGGTCGTCGGATGCGTATCTCTCGAGACGTGACTTTTGATGAGTCTCGTCCCTTCTACCCACGCCCATCTTCCTCGACTTTTTCAGTGGAGGATATCTCTTTCCTCACTTTTACTGACTCACCTATCGCCCCCGTCGAGCCTATGCCTCTTCGTTCCACTCCCTCTGCTTCTCCACCTCCAGTCAATTTGCAGCCACCATCTTCCTTGGTCTCCTCGCCTAGCATGTCACCGGATTCTACACCTTCATCTCCGGTGACTTCCTCGTCTCCACCCCCCGATTCTACCTTGGCGATTCCTCCTTCTATTGTTCCATCTTTTCCTCAGCATTACACTCGTCGTTCACGACATGTGGATGCCTTTGTGGATGAGTTGTCATCTTCCTCTTAGCCTACTTATGGCTTGTGTTCTCGTCCTCGTCCGCCTATTGGTCGCTTTGGATTTCCCACCGCTGGTGCTGCTGTTCTTGAGCCGACTTCTTATCGTCAAGCTGTTGTTCATCCTGAATGGCAGTTTGCGATGGCAGAGGAGATTGCTGCTCTTGAACACACTGGTACCTGGGATCTTGTTTCTCTTCCTCCCGGAGTCCGTCCCATCACTTGTAAGTGGGTCTACAAGGTTAAGACTCGCTCCGATGGTTCTCTTGAGCGTCACAAAGCTCGTCTTGTGGCTCGTGGTTTTTAGAAGGAGCATGGTCGTGATTATGACAAGACTTTTGCTCCTGTGGCCCATATGACCACTATTCGTACACTTCTTGCCGTTGCCTCTGCACGCCACTAGTCTATCTCTCAGCTTGATGTTAAGAATGCCTTTCTTAATGGTGAGCTACGTGAGGAGGTGTACATGCAGCCACCACCTGGGTATTCTGTTCCTGATGGCATGGTATGCCGTCTTTGTTGCTCTCTCTATGGCCTTAAGCAAGCCCCCCATGCCTGGTTTGAGCGTTTTGCCTCTGTGGTTACTGCCGCTGGTTTTTCAACAAGTGCTCATGATCCAGCATTGTTTATTCACCTTTCTCCTCGTGGTCGGACTCTTCTTCTTCTCTATGTTGATGACATGATCATCACTGGGGATGACCCCGAGTATAGTGCCTTTGTAAAGGCTTGTCTTAGTGAGCAGTTTCTTATGTCTGATCTTGGACCTCTTCGCTACTTTCTTGGGATTGAAGTCTCTTCTACCTCTGATGGCTTTTTTATATCCCAGGAAAAGTATATCCAGGATCTTCTTGCTCGTGCTGCTCTTACTGACGAGCGCATTGTTGAGACTCCTATGGAGCTCAATCTTCACCTCCGTGCTACTGATGGTGATCCTCTCCCTGACCCGACGCGTTATCGTCATCTTGTTGGAAGTCTTGTCTATCTAGCTGTCACTCGTCCGGACATCTCTTATCCGGTTCATATTCTGAGTCAGTTCGTCTCTGCTCCCACATCGGTTCACTATAGTCATCTCCTTCGTGTTCTTCGATATCTTCGGGGCACGATCTCTCACCGTCTATTCTTTCCTCGCTCCAGTTCTTTACAGCTTCAGGCCTTTCGAATGCTACGTGGGCTAGTGATCCTTCAGATCGCCGTTCACTTTCTGCTTATTGTGTTTTTCTTGGTGGTTCTCTCATTGCTTGGAAGACGAAGAAACAGATTGCAGTTTCCCGTTCGAGTGCCGAGGCTGAGTTGCGAGCAATGGCTCTTTTGACGGCAGAGGTGACTTGGTTACGGTGGTTACTTCAGGATTTTGGTGTTTCTGTCACTACACCGACTCTGCTCTTATCTGACAGTACAGGTGCTATTAGCATTGTGCGCGATCCTGTGAAGCATGAGCTCATCAAGCATATTGGTGTTGATGCTTTCTATGTGCGCGCTGGTGTGCAGGGTCAAGTTATTGCTCTTCAGTATGTGCCTTCTGAGTTACAGTTGGCGGATTTCCTGACGAAAGCCCAGACTAGAGCACAACATGGCTTTTATCTCTCCAAACTCAGTGTTGTTCATCCACCATGAGTTTGAGGGGGGGTGTTCTAGTTATAATATAAGTCATGTACCCCTTTGTATTTATCCCGTTGTATAAGGGGTTTCCTGCATATGTTCCACACCTATATATATATATATATATATATATATATATATATATATATATATATATATATATATATATATATATATATATCGGCCTATGGCCTCATGGGAATACAAGTTGCATATTCCTAACACATTCTACTTGGAACAACTCCACAGGGGAACAGTTGCCTCCACATAGCCGCCATCCATGGTCACTTGGAATTCTGCAATGATGTCATAGAACGGGAGAAGTCTCTCCTCGCAAAGGTCAACATTGAGTGGGACTACTGTGGGAGACTCCATTTATCTCAGCCGTTACGCTTGGCCATGTTTCACTGGCTTCTTTTTTACTGTGACGCTGCCATCAGCTACAACTGAACCAGGCCACCTTGCAACAAGACAAGTATGAATTTAATGCACTGCACCATGCTATTTGCAACGGTCACGAGGATCTTGCGCTGGAGTTGATAGAAAAAGAGCCTGCGCTGTCACAAGCACTGACCAATTTCAATGAGTCGCCCATGTTCATCGCCGTGATGAGAGATTTTCCGCGAGTTTTCAAGAGGCTGCTGGAAATTCCTGATTCTGCTCATGGGGGAAAGAATAGCCGCAATGCTCTGCATGCTGCGGCAAGGAACGGGAATTCAGGTCAGATTCATTTCTCCCCTGTATCACTTAACTTTCTGTGAACCATCATTCATGTTTTGATTTGTTTCCAGACATTGCTAAAAAAATTATGGGGAAACGGCCTTGGCTAGCCACAGAAGCTGATGAGGCGGAGAATACTCCAACAATGCTGGCTGTGATTTATGCCAAGGTTGGCGTACTGCGAGTATTGCTGGAACATGATTCTTCTTTAGGATACGAAATAAGCAAAAAGGGTAATCCGCTCCTTTGCGTTGCCGCATTTCGAGGCCATGTTAATGTTGCCACAGAGCTTCTTCATCATTGTCCAGATGCTCCTTACCGCAATACACGTGGAAATATGTTTACATGCCTTCATGAAGCTGTACAGCAAGATCATATGGAATTCGTCGAATTTATCCTGGAAGCAGAGACAACACAACTCCGGAAAGTCGTCAACATGCAAGACATTGATGGAAAAACCGCTCTACATCACGCGGTCCAGAAGTGCAATCCTAAGATGGTTGCTGCTTTACTGTCCCGCAAGGATATAGACAAGACAGTGATTGACAAATTTTCTGGTTCAGCAGTCCGGGAACTGTCGAACAACATGCATCATGTCAAGACTGTGAACTGGGTACGTACGTGTTTTATAATTAAATACACTGGAACATATAGAACTGTTACAAATAAGAAAAATACTTTAGTAGGTTGTACCCCTTTCCTCTGTTATGCAAGTAACTAATGATAAAACCATCCATGAGACTGAGCGATAGCTCGGGACTCGGCAACAATGGTGCTAGCTCTGGTCAGCAGTAGACAACACCAGAATGATTTGCAGGTAGTTAGGTGATATATATATATATACACTCCTCTTTGATTTTTTAATTGCTTAACCAAATACAAATGTCTATAGTTTTTCACACTACACTTTTTGAACTCAATGCACTACTATGAATAACACTATTATTCACATGGTAGAAGAGCTACGCTTTATTGTTACAACGTGAGCTCTGTGTGTGTACCTTATCTCTAGAATTTATGCAGAACGAAGTAATCATGCGTATGTCGAAAGCTGATCCACATGATGCTACCGCTCTTCATAACCTCTACGTGGAAGACAAGCAACTGGCAATTTATGAATCAAGGAAGAATGTGAAGTCACTAACTAAAACATACACAACCAATACCTCATTAGTGGCGATCCTCATTACGACAATCACCTTTGCCGCTGCTTTCACTCTGCCTGGAGGATATAGCAGTGCTCGTGATAGCGAGGGGCTTCCTGTCATGACTCGAAGGTTGCATTTATGGCATTCTTGATCTCTGACACCTTAGCAATGTGCTTCTCGTTTTCTGTGGCCTTCATATGCATCATGGCAAGGTGGGAAGATTACGAGTTCTTCACCCATTACATATACTTCACTAAGAAGCTCATGTGGTTTGCATACGCGGCAACAACTACGGCTTTTTCAACTGGTCTATACACAGTGCTGGCTCCACGTCTCCACTGGCTGGCCATTGCAATTTGTGTTATGGTAGCTGTGTTACCCATTGTCACTAAGCTGCTAGGAAAATGGCCTGTTTGGAGGCTCAAAATTAGTCTGGGTGAAAAATACAATCATGATCTTCTTAGCATGGTTTGACCTCATCAATTTGTATTATGGTTATGCTTTCTCAATAGTACTTCTGAATCTGTAATAAATACTACTCCCTCTGTTAACAAATATAAGAGCATTTATAGATCACTAAGTAGTTATCTAAACGCTCTTATATTTCTTTACGGAGGGAGTATCAAACTACCAAACTTGTGATGAAGTGCTTCCTTCATTTAAGAGACTAAGCCAAGAGTAAGCTTCATACATTGCATCAAACCTTGATAAGAGCTTTGCAAAGCTTGGCCTTGAACAGATCTATTTCTTCTGGGGTTTGTGGAAGTTTTGTGAAACGGATACAGTGGGACTAGTACCAGCAGGACATGATAATCACACGCATTCTTAAAAGTTTTTTAGAAGTTCAAACCTAGAGTGTTGTGTCATAATGCAACTAAAAACCGCATGAGTATGGCACAGTAATCTTTAGGACGCTTATAAGGCTATAAACATGTGATGTGTAGCAAGCACTTCTGCTGAGGCAGATCTTCAGGAACAAGCTATAAGGACACCTATAAGGCCATCAAACCATATGTATGTTTCTGGATTGTTGGCTTAATAAATACTCCCTCCATTCACAAATATAACATGTTTTTGATATTTCAATATGGACTATATACGGACTGAGCTGAGTGAACAAACACACTAAAACGTGTCTATATACATCCGATTCAGAAAAACTTGAAACATCTTATATTTATGAACGGAGAAAGTAGCAGTTTAATAGCATGTGCTAAAAAAATATCATTTCCCTATACAGATGATTCAAATTTATTATGTTCTTGTTACCTTTAATATCAGAGTTAAGCACCTGCTATGAACTTGTACATTGTCAAGCCCACAGTAAAAATGCATGCTCGGGTATTCTGCATTTGATCTGATTGGACGTTCCAATACTCGGCATCTGCCAATAAGTAGTAACCAGTCAAGTCAGTTAAAGTAACGGTCTAATAAAGGACAGTCCTGAACTAAATCAATGCATCCTCCCCCAAAATATAGTTGTGTGTGTGAGGAGACACATAAAATAAATCATTGAGCAAGTATAACCAAAATGCATCCTCCTCCAATGATTCTCATCAAGCAAAGCAAGTCTGATTCAGTAAGGCTAACATGCTTTCAGACTATTGTGGACAGGTAGCACTGTCTAAGAGGGGTCGAATTCGATAACAAGGTGCCACCTATTGATCTCTCCAGTGGTCACTTACTCAGCCATCCAGTAAAGATTAATCCAACAGTTATTGCATATTCTTCAAAAATCACTCAGTCCAGACAATACTTGGCCAGTACAGTGCCACTTTGACTGTCGACAGACCTTGCTGCCCCATCAAATCCACCGTCGATAGCCACTGCGCCAACCTCTCCGCTGGTGGTCCAATTAACTGTTTGGCAACGCTGAAGCAACGCAGATAACCTGTCTTGAAGACGAGCTTCAAGACAGGCTTCACATTCTAGTGTAAAGTATATGTTATCTAGCTTAGGTGATTGCACAGGAAATCTCAGCTTCAAGACAGGTTACTGAAGCCTGTCTTGAATTGAAGCTCATATTTCAGTGCGCTCAAGCTACAAGTCTGATCTCCTTGAATGGTCTAACCTCATTCATGTGTCTTATGGTAGCTTTGTAATTTTTTTTTTTGAAAAATCACCG
>NC_041384.1:757835693-757870417 GCF_002162155.2 Triticum dicoccoides
AATTACATAAGCACCTGTAATCGTGAAAAGAAGTAGGAACGCCATGAGAGGGCGGCCTGTTTATGATCCAGTTTTCTCATCCCGTGCGTCCAAAGCATCAAGTCATCCAGGATTCGCTTCAAGGTGGAGATACTGTGGTGGTTTTGTTGCTTGAATGTCATAGCATTTCTTGCATCCCAGATCTTCCATAAGATAATGAGGAGGACGGAGTGCCATATCGTTGCATCCACCTGGGCGGGTAGACGGCAATCCCATAGATCATCAATGGAAGTGGAGGGTGAGAGTCCAATCCTTTGCCAAATTCGCTGAGTGAGCGGGCAGTCGATGAAGATGTGTGAGCTGGTCTCGCCGTCGAAACCACATCGTGGACAAAGGGAGTCTGTGACGGTGTGCTTTCGGAGGAGGTTGCTTTTGGAGTTAAGACGTCCACGGAACAGGAGCCATGCAAAGATCTTTACGCGGTTGGGGGCGCATGAAGACCAAATGGCAATTGCATGCGTATCATCCTCATTTTCGCCCATGATCAGCTGGTAGGCGGCCCGCGTGGAGAAGCGCGTGCCACCGTTAAGGAAGCGCTGGTCCGGCCCTGGCGATACCTGGAAATCCTGCAAGAGAGACAACAACGAGCACATCTCGGAAGCAGCATTAGTTGTTAGGCGGTTCCGTAGGATTGATTCTAAACCGTTGTTCAAAACAGCGGCCACACGAGCGAGAGGCGAGGTGGTATGCGAATATAGGCAGGGAAATAGAGTAGCAAGCGATTGTTGGTGAAGCCAGGTGTCTAGACAAAAGTAGGTGTTGGTGCCCGAGTTTGTAAGAACAAAGGTTATTGCGTGCAGAGCTGGGAGTTGTTGGTTTATTGTGTGGCAGAGGAAAGAGTGGCTGTTATGTGGAGCGACGAGGGCATTTGGGTGTTGCATGCTGATCCATTCTAGCCAAGGGTTTTGTTCTGGGAGTAGTGCTTTGACAGCAAATTTCATTAGTAGACAGTTATTCTGAACATGCAGATTTTTTAGGCCCAAGCCACCAAACTTTTTTGGTTTACAAACATTTTTCGAGGCAACTAAGCATTGAGCACCGGTGCACGTTTCTTCCGCAGCCCAAAAGAAAGCCTGACGAATAGAGTCTAGGGTTTTTAGAACACTTTTGGGAATGAGGAAGACGGACATGAAGTATACCAGGATGGAATCTAGGACGGCAGACAACAAAATGAGTCTGTCTCCCTTGGAGAGAAGTTTAGCTCGCCAGCCCGTCAGAAATTTTCGGCATCGTTCAATAATGGGTAGAAAGGCGTTAGGCGGGAGGCGTGTAGGGGCCAGGGGTAGACCTAGGTAGATTTGGGGGAAGGTTGAGGTGGTGCATAGTAGAGTCGCGGCAATTGAGTCCGCAAGTGTGGGGCAAACATGCATCGGCACGAATGTGGTTTTTGTGAAGTTTATCATGAGGCCAGTAGCCAAGGCAAAGTTGTGGAGAATGCTTTTGAGTTGTAGGGCTGCGTCATTGGATGCCTTTGCGATAATAAGTGTGTCATCAGCATATTGTAGGACTGTCGGTGGTAGATGTGTGAACAGGGGATGTGTGAGGTGTAGAGGGTCGCAGTCCTGATTGATCATTTGTTGGAGGAGGTCAGCCACGATGATGAGAAGATAGGGTGATATAGGGTCTCCTTGTCTAAGTCCATTCTTGCAGTTTATCCAGTTTCCCGGGATACCATTTAGCATGACGGCCGTTTTTCCAGATGAAAGAAGATCCTGAATCCAGGCTATAAATTTTGGTGGGAATCCATGGCAGCGTAGGATGGTGAGAATTGATTCCCAAGATAGTGAGTCAAAAGCTTTGGAGAAGTCAAGTTTAATGACCATGGTTGGGGCTTTTCGTGAATGGCAAGCACCAACGAGGTCCGCGGTGAAGACGAAATTGTCAGCGATGCATCGTCCCGGGATAAAGCCAGTCTGATTTCCGTGGACAAGTAGAGGGACAAACGGTTTGAGTCTGTTGGTGAGTACTTTTGCGACTGCTTTGATGGGGTAATTCTGAAGAGAGATCGGTCGGTAGGCGTCAGGTGTATTTGAGAGTTCTTTTTTTGGCAGCAAGATTAGGTGGGCTCTATTCAAGCATTCGGTTTGGGCAGAGAGGTTCTGGAAATCGGTCATAAAAGAGAAGATGTGGGTTTTAACTAGATTCCAGTATTTTTTATAGAACTTGGGACCGAAGCCGTCCGGACCAGGGCTAGCGAGGGAGTTCATTTGCATAAAAGCCTCTTTGATTTCTTTGATCGTAAAGGGAGTGTCTAGGTTGAGGAGTTGGGGTAGCGGGTGGGGGTAGTAATGTTGTGGTTGTAATGGGCATGTGTTGGTTGGAGGTGAGCCAAGGATGGAAGTGAAATGATCCCGAAGAATAGTTGCTTTTTGGTCATGTGAGTGGAACTCTGTCCCGTTAACGAGGAGAGAAGTTATGGTGTTTTTTCGTAGGCGCTGGGAGGCGGCAGCATGGAAGTATTGTGTGTTTTCCTCGCCGTGGATTGCGGCGCGAACTTTGCCACGTTGTTTCCAGAAGTTCATTTTTTCAGCTACAGCTAAATGAAGAGCCTCTGTGACGACACATCTCAGTCTGAATTCGGCCTTTGAGAGGGGCCTAGCTTCTTCTTTTAGATCAAGTAAATTTATAATATTTTTTGAAGCCTCTTCGCGGGAGTGGGCTGGGGATCGTGTTGAAGCCCAGTGCTTGAGAGAGCATCGAGTTTTTTTCAGGGCGTTTGACAGGGTTGCAGCTGAGTTTGATCGTTGTGCTGTGTGAGGTTTGGGGGCCCAACATTTTTGGACAATTTGATGACAGGCAGCGGCTTGTGTCCAGGAGGACTCGAAACGAAAATGGTGTGGCTTAGGCACATGGGTCTTGATGCATAGGATTAGTGGGACGTGATCGGATGCGATGCGCGGTAACGAGGCCAGGATTGTGTTGGGGAAACAGGTGTTCCAGGAAAGGTTAAAGAAGGCTCTGTCCAGTCGTTCTAAGGTTGGCGTCGATCGTTTGTTGGACCATGTAAACCTTCTATCTAGCAGGGGTAATTCGATAAGCGCTAGCTCGTTGATCGTGTTGTTGAAAGCATCGGCCTCTCGTTGGTGGAAATTTGGATTGTTTTTTTCGTGAGAGAACCGGAGAAGGTTGAAGTCTCCAACTATTAGCCAAGGTGTGTTGTCATCTTCCTTAATTGATTTTAGTTCGTCAAGAAAGGCTTGTTTGAGGTTATGGCATGCGGGTGCGTATATGTTAGTAAGGATGAAGGGGTGTGGGTGGGCGAGAGATGTGAGTTTAATAGAGGTGGCAAAGTTATAGTTTGTGTGGGATAGGACAGTGAAAAAGTTTGAGTTGAACGCTGAGACGGTTCCGCCTGCCGAGCCGTGGGCCGGGAGAAATAGTTTTTGGTCTAGAGATTTTGGCAGGAAGGAGTGGAATTTTCTGTCTGTAATTTCGCTTAGTTTGGATTCCTGAAGAAGTGCACAATGGGGACTGATGCTGATTAAGTCTGATAGAATGTCAGCACATTTGGACACATCACCAAGTCCTCTTACGTTCCACGAACAGATGGATAAGACGGTGTTACTCATAAAGGTAAGGAGTGCACCGGGTACTTAAGGAAAGCAGAGTACAGAGAGGAAAAGAGAACATGCGAATGACTAAGAGGTAGTTGAGGCAAGCCACAAGCTTGCGCTCAGTACACATACTAGGGGAATAGTAAAATGTAGAGTGATACAGGCCGCGGCATAGACGGCGCGTTGCCGATGAGACGGCATGTGGGCGTGCATGGATAGCAGAGGCCATCATGGCAGGTGATCCGCACCGTCGACGTCGCTGTTGTCGTCGGCATGGGCGACGGAAGCAACAGCGTCATCGTCTGCACCGCAAAGTGATGCAATCTCCGCCAGGGCCCTGACCGAGGCTGGTGGGGCGTCAGGGATGTCGAGCTGGGCATGGTGAATGGCGTCCTTGAGTGCACGCGCGACGTCGGTGGCAGTGAGGGGCGCGGCTTTTGCACGCACCGCCTTGGTAGTCATGTCGGTGAAGACAGTGGGCTCCTTGGCAGCCAGCCGAGAGCTTCGACGTAGGCTTTTTGTCTTGTCAGCCGAGCGCTTGGCGCTATGGCGCAGCCTCCGAAGCACGCACTCGTGTGTGGGAGAGTCTGCAGTTTCCAGGGTGGGCGTGGGCATGGGTAAGGTAAGTAGAGGTTGGCCAAGTGTAGTGAGTGAGCATGGCTGAGTGGGGGGCATACCAGAAGAGGAGGCCCCAGCCGAGAAGGTGAAGGCGGCGTCAAGGTTTGACGAGTTGGAGCTGTCGTAGTGGGAGAACGCCGATGGCAGCATCATTGTTGAGGGAGGTGGAAGCCCGTCAAGAGGGCCGGCGTTGTCGCCGCCCGCAGCAGAGGGAGGTGGTGGAGCTCCCCCGGTGGGCGCGGCGAGGCGGGGCGTGGGACGCGTGATGGAGGCATTCGTGGAGGAGTCGATGGCAGTCGATGCAGGGAACAGATATGGGGGCGACGCCTGTTGGGACGCAGGGGCGGAGTCGCTGTCGGAGGAGATGCAGTGGACGTGCCGCCCCAGCCCCGTTGCCTCGTCGTCGCCAGAAGAGACCTGGATCGGCAGGGCGGCAGAGTCGCCGGCGTGGTTGGGCGGCCGCCGCGGTGAGCTGATCACTGGGGACGGCGGGGGGCCACGCGGTAGCTCATCGGCGAGGCTTGATGTGGGATTGTGGCCGCGGGGGAGGTGGAGGTCCTCCGAATCCGAGTCCGAGTCGGATGAGAATGGCGACGGATCAGTTGGCCCCATTGGGTCAAGGATGGTGGCAAGCTTGGTGATTTTGACGACCTTGATGTCGTTGGAGGGGGAGAGCTGGATCCCCAGGGAATCCGGCAGGCGCTTGCGCCGGTCGACCATGACGAGAGCGCGGACAGCAGTGTAGTCACGCCCCTCAAGACAGTAATGGTCGACGGAGCAAACGTCACCAATGCGACTAAGGGCCCACCGGATGCCCGCGTCATGCCACAGCTCATGCGGGAACTCCGTGATCTGGAGCTCGATGAGCTGGTCGAAGACTGGTGTTGCGCGGTCTGCGAGCTCAACAGGCTCAAGGGTGACCTGGTTTCCGTGGAAGTCGAGTGGGCCAAGGCTAACGAGGTAGTCTCGCAGCCCAGCAGACTCGAAAGTGACGCACCCAGCCCCGCGCCACGAACCCGCGACACTGAAACTGGGGTTGCCGGCGTGGGCTGATGGCAGCGTGGATGAGCGGTGTTGGGTTGTGAATAGGTGTGCGGAGGTGTGCAAAGGCTATGTGTCCTACGTCATTGACGAGGCAGGGGGAGCAACAATGAGGGGTGCGGGTTCGGTCGGTAGGGCGGACTGACGGGGGGGTTGGTTGGCGTTGGCGTGAAGCAGTGATGAGCCAAAGGCAGCTGCCGCGCGCGCCTTGTTAAGTCGAGCGCGCAGAGCGTGTAGGTCTAGCTGAGAGGCGAGCGGTGGGGGAGCGGGGTTCATGGTGGATTGGGTTTGTGGCATGGAGGAAGGCATGGGAAGGTGTGAGACTGGGATGCCGATGAAAGGTGCGTCGGGGCCGTCTCCTTCACGAGGCCAGCCGGCGGCGAGGTCGGGGAGGTTGGACGGGCCGGATGCAGTCGGAGTGGCCATGTCGATGGGTGTCGGCGTGGTGAGGGGAATGTGGAAAGCTGGGTTGGATGTGGGGTTTGCTGGGAGAGTTGGGAAGAAAGGGAGGATGCGGACGGAGCGGCACCGCCGAGCTTTGTGGCCGGAGCACCAGCAACGGGCACACCTGACTGGGTCACGGCAGCTCTGGACCTTATGATCCAGAGCGAGGCAACGAAAACAACGTCGTTTGGAAAGTGGAGGCGGGGGTGGGTGGTGGACTGATGGAGAGAGGCGTGGGGTGTATGCGTTATTTATAGGAGGAGGGTTGTGGGCTGCATGCAGGTGCGCTGGAGGGGAGAGAAGCGCATCCCGATATGATCTGGGCGATGGTGGCTTATCCAAATGTGGCATCACGCATTCGGTCAAAGGGCGGCTGGAAGAATAGTTGTCAGTCGGCATGGGTAGGAGTGGTTGGTCGTCAGGGTATGGATGTGGAGCGGGTGACGCGAGCAGTGTTGCAGCGGAGTGTTGTGCAGGGGCGTGGGGATCGTGGAGCGTGGGCATGCATGCGGGCGCCGCAGGGGAGGGCGGTCGGTGTTGATGGATGCGTTGGTGGGACCCAGGTGCAGTGGGCAGGCAGTCATGCACCGAGTCTGCGTCCGTAGCAGAGGACGAGTGTAGCCGTGGGTGGGTGGCGTGGGGCGAGCTCAGGAGGTGAGAGATTTGACTAGTTGGGATGATTTTGTCTGAGGTGAGAGCATGGCTGCAGCTCGTCTCCTCATTTTCAGGGAGGGTCAAGAGCAGAGGAGTGGGAACAGGTGCAATATTCGCTGTGGGATGGTGGTAGAGGGTTGGGTCTGGCGGATTCATGGGGGTGGTGGGTGCATTGCATGTACCCAAGGGCACAGGCGTGTTCTGTGTAGTGTGTAGTGAGCTTGGCGTTGTGCGTTGTGTGGAGAGAGTAGACGGATGCGGCCCGAGTATGGATTCGTGTGTAGCATGGTGAACATGTCTGGTTATGTTGGGCGTGGCCGGTCCAAGTTTGGCGATGATACGCTGTTCATGGTCAGTGGCCGCTGCAAGTTGGTCAAAAAGGTGGAGAGATAGACATTTGAAAACTACGGGCGATTTTTTCAGGATTTCAAATCTGACTTCGATGGACAGTACAAAGGAGCGGAACACGCGGTCAGAGAGCTTAGTTGCCTGAAAATCTTGTTTAACCGAGAAATGGTAGTCTAGGGCGTTGCAAATTAGCATGGTGTTTGGGTTAACATTTGTGGAGCTGCAGACGATCCAAAAGGGAATCGGTGGTGCATGGCGCGGCGAGAAGATAGGGCGTGTGATCTCGGTGTGGTACATGTTTAGATTCTTCCTGCTACACCGAGACTAATACTGTAACAGAAGTAACGGTCAATGGTCTCGCCTCCCCGCCATGCCGCAGCCCTCCGGCACGACATCCTCATTTTCTTCCACAATTCCCGCCTCCTCCTGGATTCTACCTCGTCGCTGCCCTGCTCCAAACAAGATTCGGGGGCAGGGCGAAAACCTTTGACGTCAAACAACTATCAACTTCGGCCTACTCCTTCTGTACTGCATCAACGGACGCCCAAGCATGGATCACCGCATGCTCTCCCTTCGTCACGCCCTCCTTCTACGCATCAATCGTCGCTGCCGCATCCTCGTCACCTTCGGCAGCGGCGAGGGCTAATACTGTATAGTGTTTATTCATCACAACAAAAGATATTTGTGCTGTTAATTCTATGGCTGGGATTTGAAGCATGTGCACAATCACAGATTTTCAACTAATAGCTGAATTTGTGAGGAAACAGAGGCTACATGTTACGTCAGTTCTGCCTGAACTTTATGGTTCACTAAAGTTCAGAGAACTCTCCAAAAGAAAGGTACAGATACCAAGTTTGTATATCATGATAAAGGCGGCAAAGTAAAATACTCTACAACCTTATGTGAAGTGCTAGCTCCACAGATTTACTTTTCCACCCCTTTTATTCATTTTCTACAAGCAACCCAATAGGGCTAAACATCAGGTTCTTGAGATTTATTGTTTCCTAGACTTTCAGAGGCCCCACAAGATTCAGTTTTCTAATCTTGATAAATAATTACCATAAGGTCGGCATAGGTCCTGTGACAGGCACAGAATCATGTAACTGAGCGGAGCTTGGTGGCCACGGGATCCATAATTCAACATCCACCATACCATATTATCTTGATCTCACTTAAACAGCTTTGACTGGCAGTAAATAAATACAAATACCACATTGATAATCTTTATCAGCAAAGAATTAAATCGAGTTTATTGAGCACTTGGCAGTAACTGACTGCTCGACAGCAAAGTTTAAGCCGTAATTTCAAGTATCCTTCTGATTAAGCTTGAAAAACACATGCACATGGATATGCAGGAAAAAATAGTGTTTCCCGGCAGGTTGTTACTCATAAGTCGAGTTCAATACTTCACTGAACATATCAATCTAAACCTGTGACAGAATAAGCATGTTTGTGTTAAGAAGCAAAGCCTTGTTGAGCATACACAGGAAATAAGGCCCTGGTTAACTCAAAATCACATCAAGGTGTAGCCAATGGCCTAAAGCCATAGCACCATCTGCGATGTAAAGTACATTGGTCAATAATAAATAGGTCAGACAATGTTTAAGATGCTACTTTTCAGTGAGAAGTTATGCTCATCCAACCAAAACTTATAAGGATGATGTTAATGCAATTATGCGGGGAAATGCTAATCAACAGTTGGGGATGTAGAACACTTGGTGAATAGGATCAACAAAAGAATAAAATTATCAACAATTGTAATTGACAGAAATAGTCGCGTAAGTGCATAGTATTGGAGACCTTAAGAAGGAACAGTATGTGTTCAAATGGAGAGAGAATAGAGGACAGACTTAAATAATCTTGTGCTAGTTGATACAGTTCCTCTTGCTGTACATGTTTGGGTTGGGGGGAGGGGGGGTGTACACACAAATGCGAACAGCATTCGGCTCATCAATTGGAAAATGTTATGTGTGAAATCGAACAGTTTATATCAATGAACAACTCCTGAAGGATTAATTGGAACTTGCACATTTCAAGAGTCCAAAATAGCATAAAACATTGAAAGAAAAATGGTTTACAAAAGTTGAGCAGAATAGCAGAAGAGGCAAGAATGCGGCGATTCGGAGCCTCCTGCCAGTGAACAGTAAAATAATAATAAAATAGCAAACAAATTAAAAAATCTGAAAAAAAAAATTGGCATCAAAGATGCTCGAGTGCACAAGGTGCATGCAAAAATTCGTGGTGAAATAACATTCAGGGAGCTCTCGGCAAAAAAACAAATTTCAGCTATCAAAGAAACTTTTAAAAAAGGCACTGTTGAGACCCGATTTAGTTTAGATTGCTCAGACACTGTCAAACTGCAAAGGCATACTTTACTGCCTTCATTCTGACACATTGTTGTCTAGATTGCTCCGGCACTGTCAAACTGCAAAGGTACAATCTCACAGGCATCTTTTATAGAAGTACTCATGACATGATGGTGTAGGTTTCTTTCTCAGTTTGCATTACATCAGCATAAACTGTTGTATTGGCTTATGATTTCAGTTTCATCATTAGCAAGAACATAGGATTAATACTTGTTTATGTGTGTTTAGATGTTGGTATCATGTGGTTCTGCGTTGCTGCTGATGGTTGGCAATTAATCTTGCACGGGCAGTTTATGAAGCATTCTCCAAGATTTTGCCAGCACAGCTTATCCTTTTTACAGCAGAATGGCTGGCCCAGGACCTGGTGCTCGTCCTTGTAACAAGGGGGTTGGACTATGTGGCTTGCTTCGATCTTCCTGTTGATCTGCTTGTTGTTTATGCCTTTACCTAGAATGCATAAAAGAAATAATTAAAAGACTTGTCTTCTCAACATACAAAAAAAGGGTCTATCGCATATATAAGTACACCTAGAATTTATTTTCTGGTTAAGAAAACCCGATACAGTCAATAACAAAACGACATTAGAACACGAAGCCAACAATATATTCTCCAATAAAATGAACTTTGATTTGTTAATTACCGTGTGTGTGTCCAAGACGGGCAAAACACACCACTAGAATGAAACAAAGTAGCACAAATCCTTGGACAGTGTTCCTCGTGTAGTTGGCCATCGTTGCTGAGGATCGGAGGTAATGTGTGGTATTCTTGTAAGTGGGACTGGTGAGTGTATGACCATCAAACGCTTGCTCCATGGTTCATATATATTGGAAAAGCTTGTTGACATTGCACGGAAGTTATACAAAAATATTAATGTTTGGAGTTAAGGCTTGTCTAAACGGCCCATTTAAGTTACGCTACTAAAGATGGCTGATGCGTTTTCATTTCTTTCTTGAAAACTGATGTCTTATCATAATGTCTAACTTCAGTGCCATTTAATGGGTAGCTAAAAAACTGCAGTTGCTCTAGAAAAATAGAATTGAAAATCACAGTAGATTATGATAGGGAGCTGGGAGCATAAGTCACAGCTGCTGCATGAACTAACTCGCTAGAAATGCATCTATTGTACGAGTAATTAACCCGAATAAAGCAAAATACTATGTACACAATTAAGAGATAATGCAGTACAAGGCGAGGTTAACTTGTAATTACCAAGTGACCACCCAAGAAATAGCTACAGATGCCAATCCAAGAAGAGTGAAAGAAGAACTCACTGCAGCCAAAAGGGCAGACCCCAGGGCAGCTACAGATGGCACAAAATGGACTTTGCTTCTGAACCATTCAGCTATAGCCGGAACACCAAAAATTATAGCTTTCTTCCCATGCTCCTTGTCCAGTTTTCTGAATACATGTAACCACTCGTACTCAGCATATCAATCCCCATATGCTTCAGGTATACAAAATCAGAAGAAAAAAAGAGTCAATCAAAGTGAGGGTTATGAACATAAAGAAAGAAAAGAGGGAAATCTCAAATTTTGATTCATATGGGGAATACACAGTGACAAAAGGGTCAAACAGAGCTACTGGGTTGGAATAAAAGCAGATTAGGCATCCGAAGGCAGTCAATTTATATTTCTTTTTTTGAGGAAAAAATTGGCACAGCAGTTGCAGCTGAGGGAAAGAAACACCTAAAAGTGTGATGAAAGGATTGTCATGGATGCAGACCTGCACTAGAAAATTTACACAACTCAGCCGCAGCAAGCTCGATAGGTTCCTTTTTGTTTCACCCACTAAAAGAAATTCCTTTTTGTCTCATTGAACATAAATGTTCAATCTATTCTTCACTTTTTCTGCAAGTTTCTCCTCACTTTTCCTGCAGTGGTACGTAAATATACACTATAACCACACTGACTGTCGAAATGGATAGCAGGTATGAGCACACAAAAGTTGCAGGACAGGTCTGCTAATAGATCATGAACAGGTTAAAAAAATGCAGCAAGCTGTACAACAACTCCAGAAACAACATGCTGTGTTTTTCTTTTATTATTTCACCTTGCTAGGCTGTTGAGGGGCTTCTCATATTACATAATCTGGGAGCAGCTTCTATCGTCAGTACAGCCAAGAATACATGCCAGCAATATACTGAACCTCAAGCAAAATCTCCATATGCACCACAGTTTCAGTGTTAGGTTGTGGCAATTTAGGTGAAGTCTCGATTGTCACTGCCCTCAAATGATGAGTTAGACCAACAAGTGCATGACCATGAGCACTTCTATGATGTGGTCTTGCTTTTCCAGGCTCCAATCATACAACTGCGGCTTTCTAGTCAAGACCAACATACAAGGCGGGGATCCAAGAAGGAGCAACTCAATCATTTTCTTTGCTGAAAAACTAATTTTGTCTCTTCCTCTCTCCTTCCCCATTTTACATTCCAAATCAAATTCTCTCTTTTTTGTGTGTCTAGCTCAGGAAAGATACCCGTTGAGTTCAATGAGATTTACAGCACGATGATGAAAATGGACTCTACTTGTCACGAAATTATTTAAGAAAGTACCTGTTTGGATTGGACTGTGGGCAGAAGGTCATGCTGTAGTTGGTGTGGTTGCAAGCGAATGTGGAGATGGTGTCCTCGTAACTGGAGCAGAGCTCACAGGGGGCAGCGCTTGTGAACCAACATGGCATGGGCATGTTGTAGCCGTCGACGAGGCTGACATCGTCAAAGTCCATCCAGCCATCGCCATCAAGGATGAACTCTGTGAGCATGCTGGCCCAGACGACGTGGCACTCGACCTCGCTGGAGCTGCAGTCTAGTAGAAAAAAGACCATGTCGAACCCTCCACCACGCCATCTTATTAGATAGATAAATAGCAACTTCTAATTCACTTTTTCAGGAACAGGTTCAGCTGAATCAAAGCACGCTAATGTTCCAGTATTATTGGCTAGTTAAGCAGTAGTTTAATATTATCCAATGAAAAATCATTTTCCTGTACAGAAGATTCAAGTTTCCCTTTTTTTCTTAGAAACAAGAAGATTCAAATTACTGCAAGGGAAATATTGTATTCTTGTTACCTCATGAGTAGCTAACAACACTGAACCTTCAAATCGGAGTTAAGCATGGCTATGCGCAGTGATGCATTTGTCAAGCCCACAGTGAACATGCGCGGTAAGATACTTTGCATTTGATCTGATCAAGTCATTCCAACTCTGGTCTCTTTCAGTAAGTAGTACATAGCCAGATAGTCGTTGGACAAGCTGTTGTAAAACACACAAAAGTTATCAAAGAATACAGCCAGAACTACTATATCAAAGCATCATCCTCCCAGTATTAGTTATGTGTGGGGACATAGCCAGAACAGTTCATCCAAGACCATCTGTCTACACACTGAAAACTATGTAAGTTACCATTCAGTAAGTACCATCAACCATTCTCATCAAGCAAAGTAAAGTTCAGAGGTATCAGGGAGATACCCAGAATTTTTAAGTAGACTTGTCAGCTCATCCAGTACTGCATGTATCACTTCTGCCTCTGTGTGTTCTCGTCCTCTTGCGAAGAATGTATATGAACCTCCTTCACCAGCTATATCCTGCTTCCTTCGCAACGCCAGCAGAGTCCATCCCCTGTCTCAACTTCTGTGCATCAGCCCACAGTCCTTTAGAGGCATAAATATTTGACATAAGAACAGAGGGGCCACTATCCATAGGATCCGCCAAGAGTGCCATTTCAGCGGCATACGCCCCGATTTCAACATTACCAAACAGATGGCAGGCACTCAGCAAGCTCCTCCAAACAACCGCAGCTGGTTCAATCGGCATCTTTTCAATAAACTCCTTGGCAGCATGCAGTTTGCCTGAACGACCAAAAAGGTTGACCACAGAAGCATAGTGCTCGGTGCCTGGTTCAACTGCATATTTTGTTTTCATAGAATTAAAATGATGTAAGCCTTCATTCACAAGGCCTGCATGAGCACATGCTGACAGCACACCGACAAATGTCACATAGTTCGGCTCTACTCCAGCCCCTCCCATCATCCCAAAAACACGAAGAGCTTCCTCAGCATGACCGTGCTGCGCATATGTAGAAATCATCGAGTTCCAACAGATGACGTCCTTTCCCAGTGTTGACTCAAACAACAGCCGTCCTTCTTCGATGAAGCCACACTTTGCATACATGTCTATGAGAGCATTTGAAACATGGGGGTCACTGTCCGCACCTGCTTTGATGATCTGAGCATGGAACTGCTGACCGTGAAAAATGCTTGCCAGAGCACTTGCCACAGTCACTAGTGCAACAAACGTGAACTCATTAGGTGTTAGCCCAGAGAGACGAAGCTGGTTAAAGAGCTTCACAGCCTCTTCCCCTCGCTCATTCTGTGCAAGGCCAAAAATCATAGCATTCCAAATTACCATGTCCCTGTTGTGCATCAGGCTGAATACAACTTTCGCATCGTCCACAAGGGAAAACTTTGAATAGACATCGATCAGAGAACTCCCTGCATATAGGTCCAATGAAGTTCCTGATTTGACGATGAGACCATGAATCTGCTTGCTCAGTTCAAGGTCTGACCGAGATGAGGACACCCCAAGCAGCGAAACAAATGTCAGTAGGCTTGGCTTTAGTGAGGAATATCTCATCTTACTGAATATTTCAACTGCTCCTGTAAGGTCCCCCAGCCTTGCATATCCTTCGATCATTGCATTGTAAGAAATCGTATCATCTTCTGCCAAGGCTTCAAATACAGCTCTTGCTTCTGTTAGATGCTCGCACTTAGCATACATGTCAATCAGAGCATTCTTGACATACTCATCAGACTCTAGATCAGCCTTTATGGCGTGAGCATGTACCTGCCTTCCTTGCGATATCGCTGCCAAAGAGCCACACGAGTTCAAGATGCTTGTGCAGGCAAAAACATCAGGCTGCCACCCAGCCCGGCTCAGCTGCCAGAACATGGACATGGCTTCAGCATCGAGCGAATTCTGCATGTAACCAGCTATCATCGTCGTCCAAGACACAAGATTGCAGTTCTCCATGGAATCAAACAGCCTGCGAGCCAACAAGAGCCTGGAGCACTTACAGTACAGATCGATGAGCGCATTGACCACCGACGCATCTGACTCCGCCGCGGTTCGGTACGCATAGCCATGTATCTGCCTGCCGCCCTCTACAAACCCAAGCACAGAGCAAGCACTGGCAGCGCTCGCCAGCACAAACCTGTCGGGCCGGACGCCGTCCAGCCCCATCTTCCCAAAGAGCTCCAAGGCAACCCCAGCCTGCCCAGCCTTAGAGTACCCAGTAATCACCGCGGTCCAGGTGACCGGGTTCCTCGCCGGCAGCGCGTCGAAGACAAGCATCGCCGCGTCGATGCGGCCAGCCTTGGCGTACAGGTTGACCAGCGCGGTCCCGGCAAAGACGTTGGCGTCCAGGCCGAGCTTGGCGGCGACGCCGTGCACCTGCTCGCCGAAGCGGGCCGCCCTCGACTGCGCGCAGGCCCTGAGGGCGCTGGCGAGCAGGAACTCGTTGGGCAGCTCGCCATCGTTGTCGGCGGCAGCCCGGAAGGCGGCGAAGAGGGCGAGCGCATCGTCCTCGCGGCCGTGCTGCGCGTACATGGAGATGGCGGAGCCCCAGGAGACGAGGTTGCGGCCTGGCATTCGGTCGAACAGGGCGCGGGCGTCCGCGAGGCGGCCGAGCTTGGAGTAGCCGCGGAGGAGGAGGTTGGCGAGGAAGAGGTCCGGGAGGAGGCCCGAGACGACGGCGCGGGCGTGCGCCGCCGGGAGGACGCGGCGGAGGCGGTCGCCGGCGAGGCATGAGAGGAGCAGTTGGGCGAGGCTCCCGCCCATGTGCCGCCGCCGGCTCGGGAGAGGGGGCAGAGGAGTGGTAACTGGTAAGTGCTGGACCTTGTTGGGCTAATGGGCCTCATCTACTGGGCTAGCTAATTCAGCCTGGCCTCACCAGCAAAAATATAGCCCTCGCTCAAAAAAAAATTGTTGGGACAGTTTAACACCTTTTTTTCTCACAAAAAAACTCATCTTATTTTTTTTACTAGCAACTACTGTACCATTTCCTAAAAAAAGTAAAAAAGTACTAGTAGAATTTACCAAATCCAACCACAAGGGAAAAAAATAATCCAATATTTCTGAAGGGAAAAAAAACAATAATCCGGTTTCTCTGGAGAAAAAAGAACTCCAATGCAAGACAGTGTAATTACTAATTAATGTAGTAATGAGAAAATGTGCAAGAACTGGAATGTTGAACTGTTTTTATATGAACATCTGGTAAATAGTGAAACATTCCAAATAGTTTATAAAATCATTTACAAAGGGGCCGTCGAGACCAGGCGTTTAGTATCTCTTATTAACCGACAGAGGAAAGAGAGCACCTGGCCTGAGCAGCAAATAGAGAAGAAAAGGAAAATAAAATGATCTGTGAGTTTTGGAATAAATACAGAAAATTAGTCAACCTCCTTTAAACATTTCTTTTTACAGAGTATCAGTTTTCCTCTCTAGGCAGGCAGGGCAGAGATGGATTTCCTTCAGCAGCTGGAGGAGCAGGCTTGTCCTGAAGCCTTGCCTGATAGCACCTGCTGCTGCTGCTGGGACCAGTAGGCCTGCGCCGCCAGCACGCGGTCGAGCAGCCCCTGCGGCACCGGCTCGCCCCGCCTCTGCTGCGGGGATATGCTCGCCGTGTGCACCAGGGTCTTCCACTTGTCCTGGTTCGTCCACAAAATGTTTCACAGTTTAGCACATTTGAAAATCCTCACTGTTCACAATCTATGTTAAACAGAAAGAAATAAAAAGCAATGCAATGGCAGCCGTTTTTAGGCTGCGGTTACTGAATTACCTTAAGATCGACATAGGTCCTATGATCAGTATTGTCGAACGCGAGCATTTTAACGTCCCTCCACCTGAACAAAACAGACCAAGAGGCCAACATATGAGAACATGTTGGAAGCAATGACCTTGTGTCAATACTCAATAGAGAAATCATTTGGGCACGAACCTTCCTGTTCCAAGCTGTTCAACAGCTTCCACTAGTGCCTCCACCTCAGGCAAGGAGAAGGGCCTCCTTATTCGTCTTTGCCCAATAGCGGGCCGCTTTGACTTGCAAACAGGCACAATGGCTAGAGCCTCTGAGCTTGGAGAGGCAACCGGAACAATGGCTTGTGAGCTAGCTGATGCTTCGTGAGCAGTTGTTTCAAAAAGAGAATGAACAGAACCATGTTCGCTCTGAACACGGTTTGGAGAAGCCTGCACACGCTGCTGGTTGTTATAACCGGCCTTGGTCTCAGAAAAGGGCTCTTCACACTTTACCCTGCAAACCATGGGATACCAAAACCATCAATGGTCTTCAGATTTGGTTTATGCTCCAGAGCGCACATATACTATAGAAACTATCAGATGCATCTTGACAATTGTCTTCCTAAACCAAAACTGCCATATAAAAGCACGAGAAATAATTTTATTATGCCTTACATAGCTAATGGTTTCATGGCATCTGCACCATGAAAATCCATTTCCTCTGGTATTCTGACCCCATGGGAAGAGCTTTGCCCAGCTTCACATTCCAGTGTGAAGTCTATGTTTTCTAGATTTTCTCCGTGGCAAATTCTAGCTTGACGAAGTGTCTTGTTGTCATCTTGAATACTCTTTCCTTGAAGAAGAACACCAACCCGGAGGCCACTTTCAATTATACTAGTAACAACGTCCATTACAGTCCTCTGTACAGAAAGTGGAGAATATTACTTGGGAACACTCATAAGAAGGTAATATTATCTGCAGGGGAATCAGTCACGTACAAGAAATTCTAGATAGAAAGAAAACGTTAAAACTGTCATGAGAGGACAAGTTTCACTGTGTAATGAATTAGTTCCGTTGCTTATAAATTAAAAAATTGAACCATAACCTCTGGACTCAGCAAGTACAGGAAGTAACTTATGCATTCCTTAATTATGACAGAACTATGTAGAACAGAGTGCAAAACAGAGTTCAAAGAACTGTTGCACATTTCATCAAACACAATTTCTAATGCAATATCAACAAACATTTAACTTCTAGAAGCCAGTATTTACCTTCAATGAACCAACTGTTGCATTTTCAGGGATCTCGATGAACAGTTCCGGGATGGTGAATGACTTGATTCTTAGCTTAACTGAAAAAGGAAGGGGGGGAATACAATAAGCTCTCATGCTAACGAAGAATATAACAAATCTATATATGCAAAATATACCATTGTAGTCCTCAGATCCACATAATGGATTTTGACCTTCCACAGAAAATGATGCCCCGCTAGCTGAAATGGCAAGCGGCATTTTCTTTTAGGAAGTATTACCAAAATAAGGATTGAGGCTATCAGATGGCATATAGAAGGCAAGTTTCAATGACTCTGTGCAATGTACCAATCGTACCACCGTACGAGGTAAACGTGAATTGGTGACGCAGCATACCTTCAGTTAGAATCCCTTTAGCAGAAGATGGTGTAAAATGACGGCGCACTGGCTTTTGCCTCTTGAACATTGCTCTTTGTACTCTTTGGCGTGTGGTGGATATCTTTTTTCCACCTAAATTTAGCTTGCTACCTAGTTGAACAAAAAAAAACAATAGCCTTATTTAGTCCAATTCCTGCAATATTTAGTTAGTGCCACAATAATGGTGGTGGAAAAATGTGGCGAATATGAAGCCTGTGGAGAAGCGAAAGGTTAACTTTGTGATGAGGATTTCCATACCTTTATTGGACATCTCTCCACACATCTTATTACGAGCTGCCTTCCTTATCTTGGAGGCAAACATTTTCCTTATCCTGCTATCGCCCGTATACTGTGGCATATAGCTCTTATTATTTCCCATGGTGCATGGATGAGTGCACCCGGAAGAATTTTCGTCATCATCTCTATCTGCAGCATGCCTCGCTTCAGCATGGCACAAAGGGGAGGTGTTGCGGTCCTTGTCATGGATGCACAAAGGCACTCCTGAGCTACTGTCAGAGCTAACCAAAGCAGGAGGTCTGCCATCCAAATCCACAGAGCTAACCAAACTGTACAAGGCTGTGGTGTCACCGTCCATAGGTTGCTGCACCTGCACTTGATTAGTAGCCTCTAGCGACCGTGAAGATCCACACTCTGGAATTCCGCCAACACCATGGGCACGGTTACATGATTTTGTACAACTAAACACCGAGTCCCTAACCAACATATCTGGTTTCACGGTTAGTGACTCTAACACTGTGTCAGTACCATTTCGTGTCGACGAGTTTTCTGCCAAGCAGATGTTAGATTGCCTAGGAGAGGCACACACACCACCAGAACCCGCTATACAGCTCTCCACGGCAATGCTTTTGAGCGGCGGAGCGTCATCACACTGCTCAGCTTTAACTGATTTCCTTTTCCTGGCATAGGTCAAAGCTGCTGCATTGATGCTAGGAGCATTATTAGATGAATTCTCATGATCCACTAACAGCGTTCCTGCGACGGTCGCGAGCAAATCAAACGGGGACATCTCATCTTTCTTTCTCCTGGCTGAGCGTTTCCCCTGAATCATCACCGGGCGTTAATACATAATATCCAGCACGAAAATTGCGCGGGGTCATGACAGGTAGTACAGGATATCGAATGTGTATGTACCCGAGCAGAGCTTGGAACGCGTGGCATGGCGGGAACCTGGTGGCCACGAGATCCATAATCCAACCTCTTCCGCACCACCATGTCTTGATCTCACTCCAAAGGACGGCTTTCGCAGGCAGTAAACGAGCACATATATAAGCTTTATCTGCAACAAATATATCGAATTCAGTGAGGATTCCCGGCTACTGATTGCTCAAACGGCAAAGCTGGAACTGCTTGGCCCCAAACAGAGCAAGATATTAGCAAGCCTAAAATGGGTGGAAGACATGGTCTTCCATCGAATCCCAGCAAAGAAATAATAATTTGTAAGATGTTTTGTGTATGTATGTATGTATGTATGTATGTATGCCAACAGGGCAGGGCAACCTGAAGCCGGGTGGTTTGATGGAGGAGGAGTTGCCATAGCCATAGTAGGGGAAGAAACGGTGGAGATTGATTGGGTATTATAGGGGAGTGAGATCACCTCCAAGGAGCATCTGAAACGAGTCACCCAAGATTGATGAGCACCTGCCCAGGAATCCTTTTCATCGGTTTCTGCAACAAATAGAAATCAAAGACACACGAACAAATCTGGCGGTCAGCTCCATGAATTGAAACAAAAAAGTAGCAGTTATATTATTATGCAGTAAAATTCTTTGGCTGGCGCACCAAACAAGGAAGCCAAATTCTGAATCAGCAAGCCAAACAGATCCAGAAATAAAAAACTGCATCGGAAGAGCCGAATTCTGAATCGGGAAAACCCCAAAAAAATCCGCTTGAACAGAGTCCCGATTGAGGAGAGCGGCGGCAATCTTTTGCCAGGATTCCGAAGAATCGGAGAGGCGACCACGGAACATCCAAGAACGCCGCGAAATTCAACCCGGGGGAAAAAGTCTGAAATGGGCAAGAAGCGCTGTCTGTGTCCGCATCGGCACGCAACAGGACGGAGCAAATCCGCCGGGGTCAAGAAGCAAGCCCCGGGAGGGGAATCGGGCCGCAGAAAACCAAATCGCGGAGCATAATTCGCGGAATCCGGGCACAAAACAAATCCGGGAGGGAGCATAATTCGAGCGGCCCCTGCCGAGCCCGCCAAAATCCGGCGCCTCCCCGGTCCGCGCCGGGCGCCAAAGACCAGGCGACCTCACCAGAGGAGGATCCGGGAAGAAGAACCCGCGGGGAGAAGAAGAGAGAGGGAAAACGGCAGAAATCCCGGGGCTTCCCCGGCGGCGCCATGGATGGATGGATGGATGCATGCATACCCTTGCGGTTTCCGTCCTGGTCCTGGATCGGCGGAACCAACTGCTTCCTCCCCGCCTCTGCCCTTCCTCCTCTGCTTCTCTCTCTCCGTCTCTCTGTCGCTTAAACCCTCGGCTATCCTCTCGCTGGTTCCTTCCTCTTTATACCACCGTCCACACCCACTCCCCAATTCCCCCTTCCCCCTCCATCGGCCGGTTCTCCCAGCCCGAACCGCTCCCCTGCTTTCAGTAAGCAAAGTTGCCATTTTTAAGTGGTAACTGCTTGTTACTCCTCCTACTTTTCTTTTGAGGGTAACTGATTCAGTGTTACTTTTAAGTTCAGTGTGTTAACTCCTGCTTCACAGTATTACTGCATGTATGTATGTTCAGTGGATGCAGCAGATCTGCCACCAATTGCTTAATTACTCTAGTCTGTAGGGGTGAAGTGTACGTATGATCCAGATCTACATTTGGCTCCCCTTTTAATCACTTGCAAATTTTTTGATTAGTCTAAGCTCACTCAGATCAGATCTGACGGCGATGGCGATGACGTGTCGCGTGCATGTAGGCTGATGTCATGTGGGGTTCCATGTTTAAAATTAGCAAAAATGCAAAAGGGAGGACTGCTGCACTGCAGTGCTAATTAGGCCAGGGGTTGGTTCTTCAGTGTGTCTCTGTGTAGCTAACCACCTGCACTGCACACTGCTGACTGACAATTTTCCATACTGTATCATTTGTTTCTTTCTCTTCTTTTTTACTTTTGTATTTCCCAGTATGATTATGCAATATTTAGGATCAATTATGTCCATCTTTTGTTTTACTTGTGAACAAAAAGGCGGGCAGGATTCCCCTGCTTAAGCCTGGCTTGCACATTAGTACATGGGACAAAAGCGCTTTGCTGATCAAACATTATCATGTATACCACTATATTATAAGCCTGTTAAGATCCAAGATTTGCCAGAGCTATATCATTAACTAGCACAAGCCAGACAAATCGGTGTTTGCATAAGAAGATCCAGCGCCATTAATCTACGACATTAGGTGTCAAAGCAGCACTTAGGGATCACAAATCGCCCAGCACAATGCGGGCTTTGGTTTTCACAACAACAAAAATTGGTCAGTAGCCAATCACAAAAACCAGATCTGCTACATCTTTTTTTTTTTCTAAAGTCCATTTTCTTGTGCTCCACTTGAGGAAGTGCACACAGCGTCTTGTTGGTGAGGAAGGGTAGCACATCGCTTTCCAACCAAAGAATCTCCCTAATAATGTATAGTTTCTCCATGAATAAATAGTTATATAGAATGTGTGTTCCTGTGGTCAAGTATCGTTTTTGATATTTTTACGCATCTTATTGAGAATCACATACTTGTGCTCTATTAAGTACAGTGTGTGTCTTTGACTATTTATGCCATAATATCAACAAAGATTTTGCTGCAGAGTGGCAAATAAACTAGAGCGAGCTACTCCCTATGTACACTAATATAAGACGTTTTTGTAGTAGTTAGGTATTAATTCTTTGCCAAATCTTTTTCTTTTACCCTCTGAAAGAAACTCTTGTTTTTTTTTATATTTTGGACAGGGAACAGGTGTGCTGAAAATTCAATTTTCTTAATGAAATTGGTTTTAACAAGCATGTATAGGAATTAACTTTTGTGTCTACCGACAGATAATAAATTTTGGTCTGAACTACATTTAGCATCACTATTAAATTTGGCAAATGGGGATAAGATGATAGGGATGGAGATGCTTTCCCACGGATTATGATGGCCGGTGAGAGGATCGGAGGTGGATGGATGGAGTAGCTACGGTAGGGGAGGCTATCCCTGTTGAGATAAGGATTTATTTGTTTGTGGATTAGACCATCTCTATGTGCCATGTAATCTGCCGGTGACGCTGCCGCGTGGGCCCATGCATGCACCAAGGTCACCAAGAATCTATTTTATTACTACTATATATATGTACTCCCTCTGTTCCTAGTCTTTTTAGACATTTTAGATGGACCACAACATGCGGGTGTATGTAGATATATTTTAGGATGTACTAGATTCATTCATTTTGCTCCATATGTACTCACTTGCTGGAATCTCTAAAAGACTTATATTTGGAAACAGAGAGAGTACCATTTATATGTGTGTGTATACAGAGGATTTGTTAGTTAGGGACGTAGTGTGCAGATCTAGCTAGCTAGCTATACGGCTGGAATTAATTTTTCTAGAATGCAATCAGTGAGCCAACGTATAATATAACGGTATCTTAAATTTCTAGTACTTTGCAAGTCTGGATCATTGACTTCGTGCCATGCCAATCAACATCTCACGTCCATGAAGTCTACTCTAGTGTAGTAGTAATAGGAGAATGTCTATGTGTAATTGTCTATGACTGACTTGAGTCTCGTCCATACGTGTCCCGCTTGTGTCACTTTTTTCAGTTGAATTCATGGCGGTTGGAAACATGTTGGTTCCAAGAATAAGCGCGGACGAGGATCACGTGTAACCATTACACTATGGTATATTATTATTATTTTGAGCATCTATGCTATATTATTCACTAGTCTTTTAATTGTTCCATTTATGTGATGTCCTTGTAGTTTGAGTTTTAAACTACACCCAACTTTTAGAGATAAAGCCCAAACGGCCGAACAGATACAAGGTGATGAGGAAATCCTCTTATGAAGCATGTCAAGAAAAAACTCAAAAAAATGAAGCATGTCAAAATAAAATCGACATTCTAGAGAATAGGAAAAACGCCACCCACTCAAACTCGAGCAAGAGTACAAGAGTAGCCACACCCAACAAGAAGAATCCGAGACCACCGACCAGGAATGGAACATCACCTCCTTGGGAAGTCGTCGGAGAGGGCCACCTGCCATCTCGCTCTAGGCCATGGAGCATTGATCCTGCCAGTTGATGGTGAAGACCGAGGATAATGACTATGAAGTTGTCAGCAATATAGGGGCCGAGGCCCAGCTGAGACGGGTCATCACCGTATCCAGACGACAGGCACTGGGTGGCGCCACCCAGAGTCTCAATGGATGAGAGAACCCCCAGGGACCAAGGACCCCGAAGGCGTACCTCATAGGACACGACGTGGTTGGCCAACTCTCGGCGGACCCGTACAATGATGGCGATCACGTCACGACTGCTCAAGCTCGTTTCGTTCAGACATGGATGATGTGGTCTTGATGGGAGGAAAGAGGGGTGGTCCGGTTGTGCTTAATATATGGCCAAGTACGGTAAGAATGGTCAGAGTTGGCTGACGTCGGTGGGCATGGCATATGGACAGGGGTGAGGTGATGTGACGCCTAGAAGGTGGTCATCTTTGACAACCCATCCCGAAAGGGGAGAACTAAGTCGACCCAGGTGGATGTTTTTTGGGGGAAACTACTTGTAAAAGGCTGGCAAACACTTCTGGGGCAAGGTAGGCATCTGCACGCATGCGGGAGCGGGATGGCCACCTCTTCCACGTCCCATGGCCCGCAGGCCACCCAACATGGCTGACATAAGGGAAAACCCGACCAGAACCGCCAAAACAAGGAATAAACAGCACTGGCCCCTGGATACTCGAACCCCGTAACGGAGAGAGTGCCCGTGGTCGTAGAAGCGGCACGTCGGGCGGCCCTGCCAGCAGGTTCAGAGGTTTCTTCAGTCTTGTTTATAAGTTTACTTTTTGGCTAGTGTTCCCTTGTATAAAGGGTACCGTTCTGCAGCTTCTGCTATTTTTTTAGTTTTATTAGGTCAGTGTGTATGTGGCTCGTACTATGATCTAAATGATATAAATAAGACACATATTACCACAAAAAGAAAACCAACAATTGCTGCTCAGACTTTTATTTGTTATTAGCAACCTCGTTTGCACATTTTGTTGATAGAAAAAGGTTTGTTCTTTACAACTATTTCCAATAGATTGCAAAACGGTATTATATTATGGACCCAGCAGTACGTTATATAGGAGTGAAATTTGCTAATTTTTTTGTTAAAAGACGCTTGCAATTTTTCTGTTAAATGTAGTTGACTATCAACCTCCGAAAGGGTGAAAAGCGATTCGAGACCACCAACGACGCCTGTCAGCAATGTATATAGAGATCATAGAGCAGATCCCTACCAACTAATCATCCAGTAACGACGTGGTGGCCGAAGCGAGAAAGGAGACTTTACGAAAGCTGTTTAGAGGCGAGCTCGGAGGGTTCAACGAAGCTGGAAGGATCGGGATGGGATGCTAGATAGTATGTTTGAGTCGCAGGAGGCGACAAGACAAAAAGGACGAGACACACTCATTGAATCAACTTGAGTTAAGAACAGTACAACAGCAGACTTTTTCAAGAGGCAAATGATCCGACAGACGGGCATGGTATTTCTGTTTCAATCAAATCAGTTAAGGGGAATCTTTAATGGTGATTTCAGTTAGAAGTTATTAGAACGTGTGAGAGAAGGATCTTGTTGGATAACAAAACGGAGTCCTGGAATACGCCAACGGCCTGCTAAGGCGGAAGCCAAAAGGAGTCCGTCGGCGACCGGACCGAGCAAAGCTCCGTCTTTTCTCTCTCCCACGCCCACCAGCGATCCCATCTCGCCGCCCGCCCACCGCCGATCCCATCTGCCGCCGCCCGCGTGGAAAACCGCCGCCGCGGAGGACCCGGAGGCATGAGGAAGTCCAAGGCGGCTGCGGCGGCGGCGAAGCAGCCGCACCACGCGGCGCAGAACGGCCACGCCCTCCCCTCCAGGCTCGCCCGGTACCTCGACCCCGACGCGTCCTTGGACAAGGTATGTATGCCGCCGCCGCCGCCGAAGTGTCCCCGAGCGACTCCGTGGAGTTCTGATTGGTTCGGTGTTTGTTCTTGGTTTGCAGGACCAGCTGCTGGACGCGGTGCACTGGATCCGGCAGGCGGTGGGGCTCGCCTGCGGCTTGCTCTGGGGCGCCGTCCCCCTCGTCGGCGCCTTCTGGATCGCCCTGTCAGTCCCTCCCTCCCTCCCTCCTCAAAGCCCCAGTCTTCCTCTCTCTTTCCCTTCAGACATAGGCATAGATTAGGCACAGATTCAGGTTCATTGTTAACTGAATTTATGAGCTCATCTCACTCCGAATTCAGGATCTCTCCCCCATCGCGTGGTATAGTACTAGATGAGGCTAGCGATATCTGTTATCTGCGTGATTTCAGTTCAGAAGCCCGCTTTGTTCAAGTGAGTGTTAGATTCACTGCGAATTGGAGGTTCTTCGCTTTGTCTGGTATTAGATGCGGCATGGGCTGTTAAAATCAGCTCTTTGTTTGGCGTGGCCGTCAGCAAACCAACACAATGGCCGCATATATATAGTGGGTTATGAACTGCCTGTAGTTTCTGTGTGTTCATTAGTTGAATGAATTGGCAAAGGGCTGCTGATGTATGATTGGCTAGTTTTGCTCGTCTTGCTAGAGTTCCTTCAAAGGTGCCCTTTATTCAGTCAATGAGAGTATATGTAGTTTCTTGTGGTGCAAAATTGCATTGTGAGTGATGAATTTCCTGATTGCTGACCATTGCTGAACAGCTGAGAATTTTCCGTATGCAAACACTTGAAACCATCGCTCAACATTTCTCATGTCCAACAATATGCGTGCTTGCTTACATCATGCAGCATACTGGATTGTGATTGTATTTTTGGTATCAGAAATTCAGGATTATCATAACATAGATGGTCTATTGCTAGTTGGCTGAAGAATTTTGTAACTTGGTGCCTATTTTCAAGATCTGCATATCGCCTTAGGATAGCTTTTGCACCCTTTTGATAAATGAAGACCGACATACCTCTTTTCAGCCAATTTGACCATGCGCCATATTTTTTTTGTGCTGTATAGCAGATTTTTAGTATTTCCACCATGATAGTTCATTTGTACCGTTAGCAAACAAACACAATTACAGCACAGCGGGATATGAACTGCTCTGAGTTTCTAGGTGTTCATTAGTGAATAAACTGGTAAAGGGCTGCTGATGTATGATTGGCCGGTTCCGTTCACCTTGCTAGAGTTCCTTGGAAAGATTAACACTCTCAAACCAAATGCAAACTTCGACATCTAGATAGGAGTTGTCCTTTTTCCTCAGTCCATAAGAGTATATGTATCTGCTCTCTTCAGCAGGGAATAAAACCTTGTGCAAAATTGTGTTGTGAGCGGTGACATCGCCTGATTGCTGATTTTTGCTGAACTCCTGAGCATTTTCTATGTTCAGACACTTCAAAATCATGGCTTGACATTTCGCATGGCCAGTAATATGCCCCTTTGCTTATATAGCACGTGACATACTGGATTATGATTGTATTTTAGTATCAGCAGTTCAGGACTATCATAACCAGTATGGTTTGTTACAAGTTAGCCAGAGAATTCAGTAACAGGGTCCCTGATTTCTAAAATCCGAATGCCGTTTTAGGATAACTTTAGCACCCTTTCGATAAATGCATGCTTTACCTCTTTTCAGCCAAATTGACCATGTGGCATATTTTGTTTTTCTCTGTTGCAGATTCTTTACAATTTCCACCGTCATAGTTCATTTGTACTATGCGCATTTGCTGAAGATTGATGAGGAAGACTTTGGAGGCCATGCCGCCCTACTTCAGGAGGGGCTCTTTGCTTCGTTCACCCTTTTCCTTGTAAGCCATCATCCATAATTATATCTGTTCCTCACCGCCTTCTAGTTGCACCGACATCGAAGTCATTTCTACCATTCATACGCATGTCTTCATAGTGATTTCTTTTCACATGTTATCTGTTGGCCTCCTAACTAGCAACCGCTACTGGCACATAAAACTAGCACTATCATGTGGTACTACTTTTTCAGTACGACACAAGCTTGTAACATTAAACCAACTCCTTAAGTTCTTGCTCTTTCTGTTCGCACATTGAATAAATTGGGTGTCTTCAATTACTAACAGATTCTTCTCTCGGCTCGCAGCTTTCATGGACTCTAGTATACAGCTTGGCTCACTTCTGAGAAGCCCGTCTGCAGAAATACCATGTTGGATTTTCGTTGTTCATTTCATTCACTCTTTTGTACAATTAGCTATCATGGATGTAATGTCATAGTACTGTAGAACAGCGTCATCGAGCTATAACTGTAATTCGTATAGAATGCCTTCCACTTGTTGGGTCCATTCGGTCAAGCTCAAAGTAGTACTGTCTCCATCATTGTTCCATGTAAATGGTAAGGCTCGCCAATTTGAATCTATAGTTCCACCCACATTTGTTGCTCTGTTGGAATACGAATACTCTGAGATTTGAAGTTAACTTGATGAAGCCCTGGAACTCAAAATACATAAACATTAAAACTGGGAATTGAGGTGACATGTACCATACTTCCAATAGGTGCCAAAATAGAAGTTAAACTTAAAAAATAAAGCATGGTGAACACAGAAAAAAACATGAGAAAAAGTTAGGAAAGACCTCCAAAATTTTGATGGACTTCATTTCAAGAGAATCAGAATAGTCATTCCTTCATTTCAAAATGTTTCAAATGAACTTCTCCTATAGGAAACATATCCGTTAAATTGTCTGTAAAAAGAACATGTCCTTCTTGTATGTCAACTTCAGGAGCATCGACCACTAACATTGCATCGGGCGTACATGTATTATCATCACTAAGTCATGGCAATGCTGTCACCCCCTCCCCCCCACCCCCCACACACACGCACATGTGGACATCTTGACATGCTGGATAAATTTCTGGTGGTGTAGGGAGATTCGAAGTTGATGTTATTTACGACTGAGTTGCACACTTTATGCGGGATGATGCCGATCAAGCGAAGAAAAATACGTGAACGCACTTGTGTGTTATAGAGGTCATCATATTGTTCCAAGTACCAAATGCAAAGTCACTTGTCGAGGCATCTAGAGTTATATAACAACCAATTGCCTTAGATTAGAGATTTTTCTTATAGAAATGTGCATTTGTATATTTCTCTACAAAGATATTAAAGGACACCCTGCAAAAAAAGATATTAAAGAACAATGCAAGCACAAATGAATATAATATAAAACTTCTAAAAGGTAGAAATTAGTCTAAGAATAATTAAATTATTGTCTATTTGAAATTATAGTGTTTTTAAACATCTCAAACAAAATAGTGATAAAAGCATAACCTTTTGTGGCTAAATATGTTTCTAGTTCATCGCAAGTGTCTTCTAATAACAAGCATTACAAATCGTGTTTTGTAGTTAATATTTTGTTAGCATGTCATTTTTTTAATTTTACTATGTATAACATAATAAATATATTATTTACCATGATGGGCCGGGAAAACAATTTATAGTCAAGTAAAAAAGATTGATATAAACAAGTGGCATTGGTTATATTTTTAGAGTATGCGAGAAAAATTACTGTTTTTAGAGTATCTATAGTAGATCCTCTAAAGCCGTGTTCCGCAAATTCTGTTCACGAACAGAGTACAATTCGGGATGGGTTTAGATAATTTGTTCCGCGCCGGAGGCCTCGCGGTACCAAAAAAAATTATAAGTCCAATATTGACAACTGATAAATTCATACAAATGCACGAAATTTATATATACATTGTTACACTAGTTTATCACATACAAAATTATGTGCAACATACGAGATATCAAGTTTAGTCATACAAATACGCGATTAAACAAAATAAAATATGATCAAATGACCACATGTCATAAAAAACAAGCAGCATCCTCATTATTGTGAAGAATCGTCGCCACAACCACCGTCCCTAGCACTTCCATCGCCATCATCCACATTGAACGGAGAATGAGCAGCAACATATTCAACATTTTAGACTGGAGAATGAGCACCACCATCATCATGAACACCGCGTCACCGTGTAAGTGACACATTCTCGTATACTTGAATCAAGCACACATTCTCCATCTCCGTGTATAGAGACAGAGCCCAATAGACCCACTTTGTGGCACATGCTATAAAGATCAATTTTTTTCTAATACTAATTATAGGCTATAAGGCCGATCAATTTTTTTCTATTACTACTTATAGGCTATAAGGCCCAAGGCATTAGAGTGGGCTGAGAGTGGTGCTATAGGACCTATATAATCAACAAGATGGAGCCATCATGTTCAAGTATGTCCGCTGTTCACATCTAGTCACCACGCATGCACGAGTCCCTAATTGATCCATCTTCTTGCTGTCTGAAAGGAACCAGCGATCGATCCATCGTCTCCTGAGTCCGATTCTCGAACAGCTAAAGCGCGGCGGCGGCAACGACCGATCCGTTCCTAGGAAAGTATGGGCAGTTGCCAGCTCGACGGCCGCACCATACACGCCTACATGGCTACGCAACTGCGTGCAGTAGCAGGATCCGTCCAGTATGCTTTTAGCCAGCAATCGACACTTCGATACACTGTAATTTTTGTTACTTCTCTCAGATTCTTTGCTGAATAGCAACATACTCCCTGTATCCCATAATATAAAAGTGTTTTTACACCTCTTATATTATGGGATGAAGGGAGTATTTTTCAATTATCGCTCCCTCAATTTGAATTCTGCTTCGGTATATCCTTTTGTGTGTTGTTTTTCTTAAATATTTGTACAAGTTCCATCAAGTGTATGTATGAACTTATAGCTAGCATATTAAATCTTACATAAATATATTACTTCAGAGGTGTTTTTCATCTATGAAACTTGTCAAAACGTACTCGCGCAATAGCCTCAATAATGACAGCTTGAGTGTTGATGTTATTTGTTACATGGAGAAAAAACATGAAAAAGGTCACCAGTTACATGTCTAGGGGCAGAGAATTTATTAAAGGTAAATTTTTCAAAAACTTAAGCCCTTCTAAGTTCTTTGATTTGGACAGTATATTATGTTTTTTTTGAAAAGTCAATTCTATTTTTTTATCTTGTCTATCTTGTAGGTTATTGGACCTTGATTTTTGATGATGTGTTTTAGAACTTGGAAATGCAAGACAAAGTTTTCAGTTAATTTTGTTCTTTGTTTTAGTATTATACTAGCAAGGAGCCCGTGCATTTGCAACGGAACCACAATAAAATTAGCTCTGCCATGGCTCAAAGTTTGTTAAATATTTCTAGAGGGAGATTGACGACAGGGCATGGTGGAGGAGCAGCCGACGTGGAGGGCGTATGGAGGGGACGGGAGGATGTTGCAGTGGGTTCTAGAGTCTGGACTCCATCTTCAGGAACCTTCGCCGCCGCTGACAAGAATGCAATGAGATGAACCAGAAAGGAAATGAGGCTGGGATGAGTAGTTCCGTATTTTATACAGTGGCAGAGGTGGGTAAATATCTGCTACCGCAAAGCCATGTCTCTATGCACACACATCTCAGCCGTTAGTTCCAGGTAGATCGAAGGGCTCACGTTGTCTAGAGGCAGATACACCATGACTGAGATTTTTATAGGAGTAGAAATCAAAAATATTCATGTTATTTTTGTTATAGATCGACTATTGTTATGTCCGAAATTCATGTTAGAAGTTGTTAAACACACCTTTATTCAGTACATTGTTGGTTGAAAATTTTATGCCATAGTGAAGTAGTGCATCAGGGTAACATTACACTACTAGGGAAAACCTTATACACAGAACTTTAGCAGTAGCGTGGGTCAAAAAAGCACGCTGATGCTAAGTAGCAGTAGCGCGCCTGTGCAAACCGCGCTGCAGATAAAGTTTTAGCAGTAGCGCATCTTGTTCTAAACACATTACTACTAAAATTCCCACGGCTTAGCCAATAGGCTACACATAGTAGTAGTGACCTATATCGAACCGCGCTACCGCTACTTTCTTTGTAGCAGCGCGTTTTAATCTAAACTCGCTACTGCTAAAGGATATAAAATTAAATGGAAAGCAAATAGAAAGGTAATTGAAAATGAAAAAAATAGATTAAGGTGAAAGGAAAAAGATAAAATGTGAAGAAAACTAAATGAAAAAGGGGGGAAAAGAGAAAGGAGTAGCAGTAGCGTGTATCCCAGAACGCGATGTAGCTAACGTAGCAGTAGCGCGCTTTCTGGAACGCGCTACTGCTACTTCTGACTTAACCACGGGGTTCGTCCTTCCCCACGGTCACTTCCCCCAAATCCAGCTCTCCACTCTCGCCGCCGCTGTCGCTCGTCGGCCACCGTGCGCTCTCCGCACACCCTCTATGCCGCCCCCGATCCTAGATTCAACGCCGCACCCGCCCCCGACCTCAATGCCGCCCCCGACCCCGACCTCGACGCCACCATCCGCCGCGCGCCCGAGCCCCGACCCCGACCTCGACGCCGCCTGCCCCTCCCTCGTCGCAGGCACCCGAGGTGAGCACGCCTGCTCCTCCCTCTCCCCTACCTCTGCCTAGGGTTTCTTTATATTTTAGTTGCATCAAATTAGTTAGGGTTCATGTAAGGGTGGAAACGAATCGGATGCGGATGCAGCTCAAATGAGTTAGGGTTCATGTAAGGGTGGAAATGAATCAAATTTCTAAGATGAATCATAAAACGAGTAAAATTTGACCACTTATTTCACTTTATAGTTGGATAATTGGAATATCCGCTACCACTTTCCACCCCTAGCTTCATCAAATTAGATGGTAATTAGGGCAGTAGTTCCTAGGTACTAATTAGTTAGTAAGAACTAGGTACTAATTAGGTACTAGTTTATTTTTATTTATAGTAAGTTTATTTTTAATAAGAACTAGTTGAATTAATAGAACTAGTTAGTAAGAACTTGTTGATATTTTTTAGTTAAAGCATTTTTTTCCCGCATCAACGTGGACGATGCCTATCCCGCATCCTCGTCGTCGAGTTGGCGGAGGACGACACCTGCTTGACCAGATGGGCCATGTCCGAGACTGGGCTCCGTCGGGGTGGTACTGGGAGGCGCTACCTATCGGGGGGCGCAGGTTGGTGAGGAGCCAGCCTGTCGTTGACCTGAACCTTCTTTGGTGGCGGTCTAGAGGCTCGAGGACCCCACGAAGGTGGTGCGTCACCGTGTCAATGAGGAGGACGCGCACGTCCGTCGCTACTTGTTTGCGTTGGAGTACAGGTTCTCCAATACCTGGCAGGTTCTCCAGGGATCTCACTGGAGCTATGATCCTGTGATGGTTCCTTCTCTGTGGGTGTCCACCACCTGCGTCGATATCCGTCGTGTGCTAGGGTTTTAGTTGTATTAGTGATGTTATATGTATGACACTATTCGGGATGTATTAGTGATAATATTCGACGATGTACGGACGCATGAGATGATTTACTTTTGCTTATTGAATGCATGCTAATTTGAGTCCTATAAGATATTTTGAAATGTATATCTTGTGTTGCTCAAATAAGATATGTGCTTGCCCAAGTGGCTGGTCATGTTTGCAGGTTACACCTTCGAGTGGCCTATGTTTTGCCGGAGTGTTGATTCATTTCCGTTCCGGCAAATTTCAAGCGCTCGATATGTCCTATTTTAGCAAAGGTCATGCCGGATTTTTCCGTGAATTTTGGCATGACTTGTGCCAGAATATGTAGGAAATATCGAGTGCCCCAGATTTATGTGTTGAGTATCCTGGTAGTTGTCTTCGATCAATTTTCAATTAATGTTTTAACTATGAACATAGAAAATGTCTGACAACGAAAAGGATTTTGGTATTTGCAAATACTGCGAAGACGAGCGCGACCTGTGCGACGAAATCTTCCTAGATGATGATAGGTGCTTCAGCATCAAGCTGGACGAGAATTTCGAAGTGGATACAGTAATTCACAACGACAAGTCTTTTTTCGTAATTAAGCATGACATTTGCTTTATTTGCTTCAACTTATAATTTAAGCATGACATTAAGCATGACAAGTCTTTTTTTACTATTCTACTAGCGTATCCCCTGCCATGCAAGAGTTTTTGTATTGGATAAGATATGTTTCAGTCGTACTATGGAGGAAAAGAAAGTTTACTTGAAGACCGAGCATGGTTATATTTTCCACGCAAAACTATACAATTCAGACGACTACACCTATTTTGGATGCAAAACATGGCGAACACTATGCAAGACTTATGCATTTGAGCCTGATATGGTTATCACCTTTGATATTCGTCCGGAAGATGATATTGAAGGTAATATCGACATCTGGGTCGATGTGCAGACGCCTCCAGTTATACCATTATGTAAGTTTCTCAACCATATTTATGTCTTTGATATTGTTTATTCAAAAATAGTTGACAACTAATTTGTTGTCAGCTTATTTCGGTGCAAGCAAACATGTCCAGCGCTTGGTAGACAGGACCTACTACTGTCCCGGGGCTGAACTAAACTGCGAGGAGCTAAGTCATTATGTTTCATGGCTTGAGGATCTTGATACTGTCAAGACAAATTTTCTTCATGCACTTAAAAATGTTAGTACTGAAAACGTGCGACCAATAGTGTTCGTAATGAACTACGGTCACATCTATTTAGGAAGGATGGTAAGATTTTTACTATTTGTCCTCAGTGCATCTTTTGCGTATATTATTTTTGAAGCTAAACTTCATTGCTAAGTATGTTACCATACGATGTTCTTCAACAGGGACTCCCGATGAATGTTGTGCCTTATGGGATCGAGACTAAAGGTACCATGAGTATTATTAGCTTACGACCAAAATATCCTACAGATTACTTTAGTGCATTCAAGATTAGCGACGGATGCTTAATAGTGCAAGACTGGACCAAATATGTGATGGAGAAGCGCAGAGAAGTACTAGGGGGCAGCAAACAGATGCGTTACCCACGATTAGGAGACAGGTTCATCTGCATGCTCCAACTTGATCAAGGAGGAGAGGTACACATGTTTTATGTTATTTTACCTAAGAGAGAGCAGCAGGTGTGATTAGCTAGCTAGAAATGAGTTTGAGGATGATGATGTGCTATACTATTACTATGATGATAAAATAGCTAGTGTTGGTGGTAATGACTATGATGATTATTATTAGCTAGTGTTAGTGGTGATTAAATAAATATTGTTGGTGGTAATGACTATGATGATGATTAAATAGCTTGTGCTGGCGGATTAGATTCAAGTGGAGGCAACATGTGGTGCACATCGAAAGTACTACTAGTCCAAACTAGATCAAGTTTGGATTAGTAGTATACTTTTGACATGCACCACATATTGCCTCCACTTGAACCTAATCCACCTTCATTTGACACACTGTTATGGACATAATGATGTAAACCTCATAACTGGTATTGTACCAACATTTGTATGATGGCACATAAATACACTAAAAATAAAAAAATAAAAAAGAATACTAGTAGCGATGGACAGAAAACACGCTGCCAGTAGTTACATTAGCAGTAGCGTGGGAGTGAACAGACGCTACATCTATTTGTCCTAGCAGTAAGCAATAGCTGTAGCGTCTTATTAGTAGCGCGTCTACCCGCGCTACTAGTGAGCACAAAACCAGCGCTACTGCTAGGGTTTTCCCTAGTAGTGTTAGCTTCAGCTTCGCTCCTGTCTGTGTAATTTTCAGTCCTTCCCACTCTAGCATCATACCTCAATCACTTCCACTTTATCACCACCGTCATTCGCTAGATCCAGCTCCGCCTTGACCTCTGCATGAGGTGTATCGAAATCGTCAAGGGGAGCACTCAAATGTACGGCATTCTCCTCCAACATTTCGGTATATGTTGAGTGCATGTTTTGGCTACAAAATTCAACAGGCAAAGCATAAACAAGTGCTTCAAAGTCGAACCAAAGATCACCGGAGTGTTTCAAGCAAAAGAACTTTTTTACCTCCCGTACGTTTTCATCGAACACGTGGTAGGCGTGATCGGTTGAGTGCCTATGATCGGGGAGAACGTGGCCGGCCGGAGGCGGAGGAGGACCCCGACCCCTTGCTGCGAGCGCCTTCTTCCTCGGGGGCGTGCCGGTGTAGGCGGCCTTCTTCCTCACGTCGGCGGCC
>NC_041384.1:757870623-757884481 GCF_002162155.2 Triticum dicoccoides
AAGGTGTTGGCATGGGCCGTCATGCACAATCAAGGGAGGCGCGGGAGGACGGAGCGGCGGCATACTTGGTGGCAGCGGCGCATGAAATGCTGCGCCTGGAGCCTACGGGTACTCCATAGGGTTGGTTGGCAGCGTGGCGAGGAGACGGCGATATCGGAGGCGGCGGCAAGGAGTAAGGTGGGAATGGAAGGGGGTGGAAGTTCCTTCACGCCAATGATAGTGAAACCATTAAAAAGAGGGAGGGATCTGCAGGATCCTAGAATTCTTTTTAGCAAATGGCCGATTTTACGGGATCTGTTCGAGGCAAAAAAAGACATCATCCATTAAATCGGCGGTTATTTTACCGGATGACCTCTTTTGTGGGCTCAGGGAGTAGAGGAGCTCAGGGATGCTCGTGCGGCTTGGCGCCGGAGCCCGACGGCAATGTCCGCCAAACTTGCGCCGATGGATATGGTGACGGGAAGAGGATGCACGGGGACGGGGTGAGACCTCGCGTTTCCGGCGATGCGGACCCCATTCCAAAGCTTGACAAATTGTTCCAGTTGCTCCTCATTATTCATCCTGTGGAGCCCTTTCATCCACCTTCCGTTATACAACTGGAGAACAACTGCCTGTCCAGATTGTCACAAGGTGTGGCCGACCCCTTCCATGGCCTGTCACAATTATCCCACTTAAACCATTCCCAACGCAATCGCAGCGCACGACTGAAGCACTCAATGTTTTTAACGCCCAGCCCTCCATATTTTTTGGGCGAGCAAACTAGCTTCCAGTTTACCAAGCTTTTCCCACCGATCGACACGTCGTCCGCCTCCCATAGGAAGTTTTTCCTCAACTTATCAATCCTCTTGATCAACCATTTGTCCGGAGGGAAGGCCGTCAGGAAATACGTGGCCGTAGCCGTGACCACGGAGTTGGTATATATCAGCCTTCCCATTCTATTAAGCATCCTACCCTTTCGCGGGGCCAGTTTGCCGGCAATCTTGTCAATCAGCGGCTGCATCTCAGCCCTCCTTGGCTTTCTCACACCTAGCGGCAAACCCAAGTACTGGCACGGGAAGACACCCATCTGCCCACCGAAATCAGTCATGAGAGGCAGAAGATCAATGCCCGTGCAGGATACCGGATATGCCACTGTCTTGTGAATGTTGGCTTTTAATCCCGAAGCATCAGCAAACAACTTGAGAATTGCTTGAACCGCAACAAAGTCGGAACGCATGGGGTTGACGAACAGGGCCACATCGTCGGCGTAGAAGCTGGACCGAAAACGCGCCAGCCGGGTAAGCAGCGGCGAGAGGATGCCATTTTCGGTGGCCAGGGAGAATAGGCGCTGGAGCGGCTCCATAGCGATGATGAACAGCAAGGGGGACAGGGGATCCCCCTGTCGCAATCCCCTTTTATGCAAAATCGGCAATCCTGGCGAGCCATTAAGCAGCACTCTCGAAGAGGAGGACGAGAGAATCAGGGAAATCATGTCACGCCACCTCTGACCAAACCCCATGGCCTCCATCACCTCAAGCAGGAAACCCCAACAGACCGAATCAAAAGCCTTGGCAATATCGAGCTTGAGGAACACAAGGGGTGCCTTCGAGCTGTGAGCGGCCTTGATCACATTCTTTACATACAGAAAGTTGTCCTGAATTGCTCGCCCTCGAATGAAAGCACTCTGATTATTAGTGACCAGATGAGCTATCTCAGGTGCCAGTCGCGCAGCTGACCATCTTCGGGATACTGTGCATGAGGCTGATAGGCCGGAAATCACACGCATCTTGCACACCCTCTCTCTTAGGCAAAAGCACAATATTGGCCGTGTTGAGAATGCTCCAGTTTTGCCCTCTTAGAGTATGCACACAGTTGACGGCCGCAAGCAGATCGCTCTTGATCGTCGCCCAAGCTGCCTTGAAAAAAGCCCCGGTGAAACCATCGGGCCCCGGCGCCTTCTCACCATGAGTGTCTTGTATCGCTGCAAGCAGCTCCTGCTCGGAAAAGGGAGCCTCAAGGTGACTTAGATCTCTTCTCGGCAACCCCAACATTTCCCAATTGAGGCTGGCGGAGCGGGTGAACGGCGCCCCCAGAAGCCCCTTAAATCTGTCATGTAGAATCTTGGACTTGGCCTCATGGTCATAAACTGGGCCGCCAGCCCCATTCAGCACCAGGATGAAATTCTTCCGCCGCCTCCCTGAAGCTCTTTGGTGAAAGAACCGAGTACTTGCATCACCTTCTCGAATTTCAGTCAGTCTTGATTTTTGTCGCCATTTCGCTCGGTCCACCGCCGCAAACCCCAAAAGCTTTGTCTTGAGCCGCGCACGCAGATTTCTCTCTGCCATCGACAACTCCCTTTCCTCTTGAGCTAAGTCCAGACTGAAAATCACATCGCTTGCAAGTGCCGAAACAAAAACAGCCCAACGACTCCTCTGCTTGTCCCACAACTTCAGAGCTTTTGCGGTTCGAGAAAGCTTGGTGTGCAACACGCGAATGGGATCGCCCGACCTGACCTCCTTTTCCCAGGCTCGCTGCACAATCTGAGCAAAGTCCGGGCACTTTAGCCAGTGGTTTTCGAAACGAAAGGCTCTGTTGTTTGACCTCTCCATTCTTCTTAGCACCAAAGGACGATGATCTGAGATATTAGTCGATGCAGGTGACAGTTGTAGATGAGGGAAGGCAGCCTCCCAGTCACTGGTGACCATGATCCTGTCAATCTTGGTGAGCGTAACGTCCTCTCGCTCATTTGACCAAGTGAATCTTCGCCCAAGCAATGGAAGGTCGATCAGCTCAAGATCATCAATCGCAGCCCTGAATCTTCCCATCATCCGCAGATTGATATTACTGTTACTCTTGTCTCTCGCTCTGCAAATCATGTTGAAATCGCCCAGAACCATCCATCTTGGTAGCATATGCAGCTTGATCCTCTTCAGCTCCTCAATGAACAAGACTTTTTCATCTTCAGATTGCGGCCCATATACACCAGTTATCGACCAACTCACTCCGTCAGTCCTACTCCTTACTGTTCCTGACACAGAATGCAACCCAACAGCCAACGGCTCAGCTATAATTTCATGGTCATCACAACAGGCGATCAGGATCCCTCCTCTGGAGCCAACAGCTGGTAGGGAGATGAAATTTTCAGCAAATCGCGGCCCGAGAGTTTCAAGCACCAGCCCTCTGCTCATGTCGCTGATCTTTGTTTCTGCTGCAGGGGTCTCACAGGTGGCAAGGGTGGACGTGGCGTGGCGTGCGGGCATTGCTCTACACGTGAGTGCGCAGGCGGCTGCCATACATGCGCTCTTCACTGTGCGCGGAGCGGCGCTCGGTGCGGGAGGTGGAGGAAGCGGTCCTCTAGATGAAGCTCTCCCGGGGTGCATGCGCTGCTGCTCGGTGAGCACGGCGACGCTGCCAAGAGGGACGGGCTGGGTGCAGCTAGGAGAGCCGGAGAGATCACGCTCTCAAGGTGGTCGACGCAATGCTTTGGCGCTCGGGAGGACGAACTAGAGGAAATGGAGGGGGTCCGTAGCAATGCACTGGCGTTCTACTAATCACCTTTAGTGTCTTTAACTTGTTTCATATTAAATGCCTTGTCCTTGCTTGTTTGCTTGCTTGTGGATTGTTTGTGGGCTTGCGAGCACGTTCAAAGTACTCACCTAGCTTATCATGCAAGATGCAGGAGAAGTCGTAGTTGTGGACGTCGAGGGTGCCAACTAGGAAGTGTCCTAGCAATCCCCCGTGGATTGGAGTCGCTTCACTGTCACGTCGTTCCACTGTATTAGTCCTCCTACTTTAGTAGTATTCCGCAACATGAGGTACCTATCTGGTATATATTTCTTAGCCAGTTAGCACACCATACAACATGAGGTACCTATGAACCTCTGAATATTACCATTGAGTTATTTGGTACTTACAGTAGTATGAGGATTGATGTCGGCAAGCTTGAGGGCATGCAATATTGCATCTATATTCGGTTTGCACAGGATTGGTGACCTTGGCAGCTCAACCCCAGGCTCTGGATGAGCCAGGTGCTTCATTATATCGAAGATCTCAACTTTTTCAGATGGCACAGGGTAGGCGATGTCGGGTTTAGTGTCTCAAAGCACAAAACCCCCTCAAAGCAGTCCTCAATCCCAAGCCTCTTTTGTGCCCTCGAAGCATGGAGGTTATCACCATTCGTGAACACCTAGCAGCACAACACAATTACATGGTCATGCTTGCATCCTAACACTTGGTTTCTGATGAAAAGTTCCGGGCTTGCGCGATGCATACGAGTTTGCAGATAGGTAAGCTGAGGAGGATGTTCCTGAGCACCCAGTCAGGCTTCTTTTCCGAGGCCAACCGTCCATGAACAAAGCCGCAAAACAAATGAAACAGTCAAGAATCTGGCATTCCATTCTTTTTTGCCCAAATTATGCCCAAAACAAACACCAAAACAACAAGTTTGGCGAGAAGCCGACAAGCAGGTAGTACCCATGGAAATCATCATAGTCGAACTGGTACGCAAACGGCCTGCATCAAAGATCACAAGAGACATCCATGGTCAATACTAGAGACAGACAAAAGAACTAGGCTCTACGGTGGATTCAGATCATACGGACCCGCGGACCGGCCATGGTGGTTCCATAGTGCTAGAAGAGCAGGATCCAGAGCTCGAGGTTGACGCTCTTGTCGACGCCGAGCTTCTCGACCATGTATTCTAGGCCAACAAGTCACTTGGAGAAACACACACATCACTTATATAGACAATCTAGAATTATCTATTTACTTGCATGTGAGATAAGGTAGACAATCATATACATTTGTAGATCTCTCTACAAAGATATTAAAGGTTATGCCAAAACAAATAAATACACCAATATATCTAAATGGTAAAATTAGTTTACAAAGAAATAAATTTTTGTCTATGTAACATTATGTATTTAGAAATATCTCCAAAAAATCTCAATTAAAACATAGCTTTTACAACTAAATACATTTCAAGCTCATCACAAGTTTCTTATAATAACCAAATTACAATCATAACAATAATTTGTACTTAATATTTTTTAATATGGTTCTTTAGCTAATTTTAGTATGCATAATACCATAAATATTTTTATAAGACTATGTGACGAGAAAACAATTATAAAGGATTAAAAAAGTTCAGTATAAACAAGTGACATCACTTTATTGTAAGAGTCATAGTCGTCTCTACCGGACTGGAGTAGAATTTAATATATAAACATATAAACCTTGTACTAAATGTGACTTACCTACGCCAGTGGAGGAAATTCATCATCCACATAACCAGCCCTGATCGTTCCTCCATAATCCTCTTCAACTCCGTCCTCATCTTTGACATCATCTCAGACCTCCTCTCCTTCAAGATGGACTGCCTCGCCTTCAAAATACGGAGTTTGGCATGCCAGAGAGCCCTCTTGGCACGCCTGTCACGAGCAGCTGACTCATCCCTCTCTTGTTGTGTACCATAAGCAGCTTGATATGTGACTCTCTGCTGGTGTGCGCCATGCTCAAAACTAGGAAATTTTAGGAACTGATAATGAGAAAAATGCAATACTAAGCAAACATATCACAACCAGTAGTTTTCTAAACAAACAATATTATAGTACTAGCAAACATATGACAACAGTTGACAAATAATAATAAATGTTATTCTTAATACAGACACATCTAGTTATAAGTTGTTATCTCAATGAAATGCACCCAATATAAGTAGTATTAGACGCATTCAGACGATGTGATGTGAAAACCATGGCTTATAACATGGAAACGAGCAAACCAGAGACAAAACAAGCACTTGCATAATTCTTTCTAAACATGTTAGAGGCAAGCAAATTTCATATAAGATGTACTCAAAACTGGTTTAAAGTGATTTTTATTATCCCAAAATAAAGAGAACAATGTAAATAAGGGTGTGGATAGATGGCATGTTCTACTCCCCGATTTCTTTCCAGAAGTGGACGTCCATTATGTGCCATCTGATTGTCATCGTAGAGTACAAGGACCTCAAGTGCTGCGATGCTTGCTTCAACTCCCTGCAGCTCTTGATCAATCCGCTCCAGTGATGCGTCAAGCATGGTGTTGAAGGACGTCTCTAGTGCCGTCTTGGCACTAGACTTGCACTTCAACAATTCTGGATTAACCAATATGAATCCATGCCTTCTTGGATGGGTGTTCACATTGATCTTTGCTGCTTCTTGAAGGGGGGCTTGCTCATCCAATTGAAATCGAACAAGACCAGCTTGATTTATCTCAGTGATGTGCAGATCTTGAACGCAGCATCAACATCAGCAAGGCTGGAAACTATTCTGACTTGGGCCATGGTGGGATATCCTCCTGTAAGAGAAACAACTTCTTTCATACTAACCCTAGGTGCTAAGAGAGGAGGAAGATGTGCGAGGAGGAAGAGTATGAGGAGGAGCGCCTTCTGGCTTCTGGCGGCAGAGAAGGACGGCGGCGCTCGCGGACGGGGACGCGGACAGCGACGGAGGATGGGGACGCAGCGGCGGGAGGCGGAGGCGGAGGCGGAGGCTAGGGTTTGAGACGAGGGAGGAAGCGAGGGCGAGGCTGCTAGGTTTTTTTTTGAGTGGTTGCTAGGTTTTGAGGGGAGGGGCGGCGGCTAGTAGTTGGGCTGGGCCGCGGCTAGCCGTTGGGCACACGATGACTTGTTAGTTGTTACAAACCAACAAGGGACTTTGAGCTGTCACACAATTCCAAGACGTTGTATAAATATGTCTATTTCCAGTTAAATATGTCTAAATTCCAGGATGTTATATTCTAAATAAAAAATATCTATTTTCAGTTAAATATGTCTCCATTTTCTCCCAAGTGTTGTATAAATACAATCATAACAAAAATGTTTTACTTAATACTTTATATGAATGGAAATGCATATGTACGAACACATGCAGGTACATATCTTATCTCAGTCATCCACTGGGGCAAGGTTACTTTGAGATCTGTCCAAACCACATGAATTTGACTTTCTAGAATTTCTACATTAGTGAAATAATATAAATGGCGACGAGACCATCGGGACATGACACAGAGGCAAATATGTCACGGTTTCATGCTGGATACCCTAGGCCCACTCACCTACACTTGTAGACTTCGTCAGACAAAGGAAACACCCACCCTGCACCATACTCCAGATTCTTTTTTGGTTCTTGGTTGCATATTCGATGTAGATTGGATATAGATTCCCTAGATTTTCTTTATTTTTTTTGTCTACCAGTTTATAGTAAAGATGCATTCTTAGAGAAATCAACTCGTCGATCTGGTCAAGGGATTTTGTTAGCATTCTTGCTTTCACATTGTTCATTTGAAGATAGCTCAATTGTCCATTCTGGACGATCTACCATTTACGTGTGCAATCATTAGCTGCCAATTATTTCCTTTGTTGATATGCAACATGTTTCTTGTTAGTAGTCTGTTTTACTTATCAGTACTCCTTTATGCATATCATTCCCTTTCCCGCCGCCTCTTCTGCTCTGTGTGATCTATGGGTTGTAACTGAATGAGGGGTGATATGGATCCATCATCAGTGCAATATATAATTGAGCATCTTTAATCTTGTTAGTTGACGTAAATATAGCTCTAAACAAAGACTATTAGTACTAGACATAATTAAGCATAGCCGCCACGGTGCCCTGCCGCCCTATGCCGCACCGTCGTCCAATGAGATGTAGAGGCTGAGCTCGTCGCCCTCATCAAGCACTACATTGTTGTAGTGCCTGAAGTAGTGGCAGCGCCAGAGCTTTGTGAAGCCTCAAACAGCTTCTCCCGAGCCAGGAGCCACTCTTGCTCCTCGCATTGAGTCTCGAGTGGGGTGGATGGCACCCTCGTTCTACATTTCGTGCTCATCAATCTCTTGCAGCTGGGGCTCCATGAACATCATTACAAGTTGAGTATGAGCCCACCCTGCAACTCGGACTTTTAGCTCGAGCCAAATCAAGCTCGCTCATTTTATAATGCAAGCTGAACCAAGATGCTCTGTAATGTCAAATAGTACTAGCATAGCAGGTCTATTGCCCCGTGAACGGAGTTACAGCGAGGTTCAGAACATTTTATTTCTTATTACAAGGGACAAACATAACGAAAGTGGCATCAGTTCCCTTAACGATTACAACAATTTTCTCTTGGCCTAATCAGCATGTCTACTGTCAGACAAACAGATACTGGATCTGGTCGTCTCATGTGCCCTTTGCCCAAAACCATGAGTCAGTTCATGAGGGATTTTAAGCGATCACCGATGTCTCCATTCCAACTTTGCTCGATTTCCTGACGTCCTCATCCTTCACAGCCTCCTCCCACAGTTCTGGAAACGCTTCCTTCATGTTGTGGAGGCTTTCCAAGGCATGGTCAGCACCTTTAATCTTTTCAGAAGTTCCAACCTGGTACATCGATTCAACAACACATTCACATTAGCAACTCAATCATCAACCAAACTTGAGCGACAATAACCGGAGGCAGGATTTTACCAGGACAGTGTGCATTCCGATTTGCTTCCCGGCCTGGATGTTCCTGACGCTGTCATCAAAAAATATCTGGTGGATGTCCCGTATTCAGTTAGCACACCATATAGCATGAGGTACCTATGAATCTCTGAATATGACCGTTGAGTTATTTGGCACTTACAGTAGTCTGAGGATTGATGTCGGCAAGCTTGAGGGCATGCAGCATTGCATCTATATTCGGTTTGCACAGGATTGGTGACCTTGGCAGCTCAACCCCAGGCTCCGGATGAGCCAGGTGCTTCATTATATCAAAGATCTCAACTTTGCTGGCTGGCGCAGGAGTGGGCGATGGCGGGTTCAATGTCTCAAAGCACAGAACTCCCTCAAAGCAGTCCTCGATCCCAAGCCTCTTCATGGCCCTCGAAGCATGGAGCCTGTCACCATTCGTGAACACCTAGCAGCACAGAAAAAATTACATGGTTATGGTTGCATCCTAACACTTGGGTTCTGATGAAAAGTTTCGGGATTTCGCGATGCGTACGAGTTTGCGGATTGGTAGGCTCAGAAGGATGTTCCTGAGCACAGGGTCAGGCTTGAGCTTTTCGTAGGCCAACCTTCCATGAACAAAGCTGCAGAACAAATGAAACAGTCAAGACTCTGGAATTCCATTATTTTTGCCCAAATTACACTGAAACAACAAGTGTGTAGAGAAACCGGCAGGCAGTACCCGTGGAAATCATCGTAGTCGAACTGGTACCCGACAGCCTACATCAAAGGTTCAGAGGAACAAGGTAAGAAGAGTAGAAACAAACAAAAGAACGGGTCTAAAATCTATTCTGTGGAGTGTGGATTGAAACGACACGGCACGCACCCGCAGACCGGCCATGGTGGTTCCGTACTGCTTGTACAGCAGGATGCAGAGCTCGTGGCTGATGCTCTTGTCGATGCCGAGCTTCTCGACCATGTATTCTGGAGCACCAGGAAGCCAATTAGTCAGAGAGCAGCAACAACTCATGAACACCATATATACATAGACAGATCAGAAATGCATCCAGACATCTCTACCTGCAAACTGATGTGCCAGTGCAGATTTTCAGTAGAACTAACAAGCAGAGTTTGGCTTATCTATGTACCTTGGATGTTCTTCATGACGTCGAGGCCGATGCCTGATCCCACCGGGTAGAGCGTGTCATCAAGGTCTGAAAAAAAGAGAAAAAAGAACACACACACACAAAGGCATAGCATGCATCAGACGTGCAGTACCACCCAAGATGTTCTGAAACTGAAATTAGCCTGACAGAGAGAGATATCTGGCAGCAGCAGAGGGAAGAGAGACAAAGTAGTACCGAAGAGGAGGCAGTCGCAGGTGGGGCGGCCGTCGTCGCCGTACTTGGCTCCCTCGTGGCCCATTTCGACCGGCCGGCCGATCTGCAAGAACCAACGCCCAATCAGTCAGCGAATCAATCCACGGCCGGGGACGCGGTCCAGATCTCTAAACAGAATCCAATCTGCGGCGTCGCATTACAGGCCCCAGCGCGCGCGGCGGCGCCGGGTAGAACGGGGGCGTCGCCGGCGAGAAGAGAAACAGGACGGCCGGGCGCGGAGGGGAAGAGATTGAAGTGCAGATCACTCAGCGCGTACTTACCAGAAAGATTAGTTGGCCTGCGCGGAGTGAGCGAAGAAGATGGCACCGGGCGGAGACGGCAGAGGCAGATGCGCGGGGATGGGAACCGTCTCGGTGAGGACGGAAAATGGCGGGTTGGGGAGGAAGGAAATGGGGGATGGCGAGGGCGCTGGTATATGTAGACCGGACCGGCGGAGGCGCGTCGGCGGCGTGGGTGGACGGAGGAGGAAGCTGGGAAGAAGGTGACGTTTGGTACCGGAAAAGTGGAACCGTCCCGTCAAGCGTGGTGCTAGCAGAGTAGCAGTACAAAACCGACAAAAAAATGGTAAATCTCCAAGGAAAAACGAAATTATTTACTCCTCCCCAATTAGTATTTTTTCCCAAAAAGAACCAGATCTACTTATAAACATTCACCGAAGATACAAAGCGCCTTAAACATAATTAAAATTGCACCTCATTAGTATTTTTTCCAAAAAATAACCAGATCTACTTATAAACATTCACCGAAGATACAAAGTGCCCTAAACATAATTAAAATTGCATCGAGATCCATGAATCACCGAACAACCATTGCCGTCACCAGAACGAGCCGCCGACGCGCCGCTCCCAACATGAGCCGACCTGACCTTGTCGACAGCCGGAAAGTCTCCATGCACGTGCCCCTAAGGACCAATGCCCTGGAGCCGCAATCGTCACCGTTGAATCCTTGAATAGATCTGAAGAACCTGACACCAAATATCGCCGTTGCATACGGACAGCAAGAAACTCTAAGCTCGCCGCCCCAACGAGCTGTCAGGGATCTACGCCGGAGCTCAACCTAATCCATCCCAACCGACCAATTTGAGAAGGATCGAAACCCGGGAGACTGACTCGAAGAAGGAGCGCCGCCATCCGTCCAAACGCTGGTACTACGAGGGCTAAAACCCTACATATCTACCAGTTGCCGGAGTGGCAGGCGGAGGGAAGGCGAATCCATGGGCTCGCCGGCGAAGATCGAGGGGAGGAAGGCCCCATTAGTATTGTTATTATTACTACTTGCAGGCAAAAATTATTTTCAAGGAAATGTTGCAGGAAATTACTCCTCCATCATTTTATTATTTTTGTTGGTGATGTTTAATCTGATCGCAGCACTCTAGAGAAAAAAAATGACACTAATATCCTGTGGTCGGTGTGAGTGCGTGCAGTTCGTTGTCCTAATCAACGAGTGTCAAGTCTAGTACTTGAATTTTGGTGGTTGGACTGTTCTCCTAACCTTTTAATCATAGGTTGTATTAGTATCAGTGTTGTTATTTCAAGGTAATTGCTTTTATTTTTGTCTCGTGATGTTCCAGAATGTACTGGTTTCACTCGAGGAAAAAAAGTGCGACTAATATGTTGTGGTCGGCGTGGGTGAGTGCGTGCGGTTAGCTGTCCTAATCAAGCAACCAAGTTGAATGATGAGATGGCATGCTTGTATGTTGTAGTAGGTCTTTTTTATGCATGTTGAATGATGAGATGGCATGCTTGTATGTTGAAAGAAATACCTAGTGGGGGTTAGCTATTTACCTAGTGGCAAATTCGCTAACAAAACAGAAACAATTCCGTCCACAAGAGCCAGCTTCGGTGGCAAACGCTTTGCCACCGTCCACAGCCCACCACGCTGCTCTGCTCCTCGTCGGCCGGTCTCCCTGAGATTCTGCCGTCCTACTCTTCCTTCTTCTTGTTTTTTTTTTTTGCAGGTTCTTCCTTCTTCTTGTTCCTCCAGAAGCAGCAACGTCACGCAGCATCTGATGCCCGCTGTCTGCTCGTCCCACCAAGACTGTGTGCTGCCATTTTTATCTGCAAAAAAACAAACAACGGGCAGACATATGGCACCCCAATCGAAGCATGATTCATCTTTACAGGTTTACTATACATCATCCCCAGCGGCCAGTGGGTGCAGGTGCAGCGTGGTTGAAATCTCAATGTTCAGGTCTGCCACTGAGTACATGGATACTTGCAAACAACGCCAAAGTTGAAATTGCACGTCGTGGACCATACATATATACGGCGAGGATGGATTTAAGCAGACCCGGAACACAACCCGGGCAGAAAACCATGATGCTAGGCATACATTTACAAACTTTGTCGACGATTTCTCTCTTTTGGACCTCTAGCTGGTTGCTATGCCTGGGCAATACCTCTACTCATGCTCTACGGTGTTCCTATAACACCGGCCTTTAGGCACTTTGAGTAATGCCTTTAGATGAGGATCCTCTCTCCTCTCAGAAACTTACTGAGGCGATTGGCGAGACCAGCTACACACAGATGGATAGTAGCAGCAAAGCACATTGATCGATTAGTATGTCTATGTTTCTAGAAAACTACTCTACCTTTGTTCATATGCACCGTAGCTGTGAAGCCTAGCAATTTGGACCATCTGATGGCCTCTACGAAGGGCCCACACTGCTTTTTGGTTTTGCGATTTAAAAGTTTAAATTAATACATATATGGCAATATTTCTATATATACTACTTCAAAAGATGTAAGGTTTCCTTTCATGTCGGACAGAGCACTTCGTCAAACCTCACATATGTTTCTTCTTCTTTTTCTTTGATTTGATTCTTTTCTCTCTGAGTTTTTTTTACCAGTTTCTCTTAAAAACAGTCTTAACCGTTTCATCTTTTATTTACTTACCAAATAAAATCATGTATAGTTTCTTTGGTAAACTAATAGTTCTACCAAATAAAAGCACAACTTTACTTAGGTAGGTAAATCATGGCAGAAGTTGATAAATATTTATTTACACAATATATTAATACGGGCAATTAAATTATGGGCTAACTACTACAATATTTATATCCCGTTGGCACAAGCTTATCTAGTATAACGAAAACCAGATCAACAATCTTCGCCGATGAACAGAAGTATAGCCTGGAAGGGTCCAACATGCAAACACGCGGCTGGATCCAAGTAGATCCACCGAAGACCAGTACCGACCGAATATCATGACATCCGTCGGTGATACATCTCCACATACCCTCTGGATGACACTGGGCACATCGCCAGGACGGGGGTAGGCGAGGAGAACCATATTTCATTTTCAGGAAGCGACCGCCGCCTTGTGGAAGAAAAGAGGACGCCATTTAAATTTCAGAAGGTCGATCTGTTTCCTTGGGCAAGAAAGGGTTCATTCATTACTTCAGCAGTAACTTGCAACTTTGGCTTTCACCGTCCATCATCACACACCCCATTCTCTGAAGCTAAAATCCAGTGATTATCAGTCTCACCATCAGTTTCCGTCTTCCTATGTTTTAAGTACAAACATACGTGCACAGTAGCATGATAAGAAAACTAAAAAGTAGTACGTTACTTCTTTTTAACCCAAGACTGTGGAATAATTGTTCTGCGGTAATTGTCATTACTCAAATAAATGTGTACATACAAAAAGAAAAGAAAATGAGTACAAAAGACAACCCTCTAACCAATTCCAGCTCTTGGAAAATTCATGGAGAAATAAGATAAGTGTGCTGCAATCCAATCCTTGAAAGTGTCTTTGTGTTTGGCTTTTGTTCTTAGGGTAATCAGACTGAGATCAGTGAGCCCACCCCAAGTGACCCTTGTGGAGGCTGGGAACGAGCGCTCCTCAGTTAGTTGCTCCCGTCCTCTTTTCACTGGGGTCAATTTTTTTCACAGTGTTATTTTTCTTCATGGGCTGTATGTACGAACCTAGATTTGGGCCAAGGTCATCGGGATCAATTGACCCTTGGTCCAACACTGTAGCTCCGCCCCCTGCATATAATGCATTCCAGCGCCATTGTTTCCATCATCACCCCCC
>NC_041384.1:757884821-757904723 GCF_002162155.2 Triticum dicoccoides
CGTCGCCCAATAAAATAAAATCACGTCATTCAAATTTGATTATGTCATGTCCTCCAGTTCTGCATTCTTCATACCAATGTCCCAAGAGTCCATAGTTGTTACAGAAGTAGGCATCTTTTCATATTTTAGCCAATACCAATCTTTGTTGCCTCCTTTTGTGATTGACACAAATCTTTCTAACTTCTTTCCCACATCTATCTTTACCTTCACTTGAACGTAGGAACCTATGTAACATGCTGGGAGTTGAATTTGTACCTCCAACTCCTTCCCCATCTTCCTACAGATGCCCTTGATAATTGCCTCTTTCAGATAAAGGTAGTTTCAGTACCATCGCCCATATTGCAATTTTATCTAGCTTCACGGTTCTTGGATTCGTAAACCAGTCATACTCCTTAATGATCACTGCTTGATTATGGAAGAGCCATGGTCCATTGTTCATAGTAGTGTTCCAATCGCCTAGACAAGATGTTATTATTCAGAATGTGTGCTGCGAAAAACAATTGTAGAGGAGTAAAAGAGTTCAGTATAAACAACTGGCATCGCTTAATTCTAAGTAGTTATGGTCTCCTCTACAGTACTTGCACTCCTTGTCTTCCTTATTTGCTACAGATCCCATTCCTCCACTTCAGTCGCTTCCAATTGACGACGTTTTTTAGAGTTACTTCTTGTGTAGCATCACTAAGTATGAACAAAATAATGACATATAATAGTGGTGGCGAGAAAAAATTATTTGTGTTTGTATAACCTTTAATATATGGATATGTAATAGTGGTTGCGACAATGGAGACAGTTCTGCAAGAGGTGAAGAACAGCAAGGACAAAAGGTTTGTGGACGCAATGGATAAATTCATGGATGCACTAAATGTGTTCATTGAAACTCACAAGGATATGTTTACCTAGTATGAGGATGGTGATCATTTTGATACAACGAAAACTAGCAAATTTCGCAAAATCAAGCCCGATTTTTTTTCTCGAGAAGTACTGGAAGAAAAACTTCAAAAGTGTCTGCATCCTAAAAGAATTTTTTAATGATACATAGGTGGTGAATAGGCAATCAAAGTAGAAGGATTTTGTAAAGGAATGGTAAAACCAAAACTATTCTTTTACTTACTTAAGAAAGAGCAGAATTTTTGTTATCGCTTAAAATGATGGCTGAGTGATACTCCGTCATGGCATTACGCCACGGTCACATGGGCTAAACATCTATACTTGGCTCATAAGGTCTTGGATTTCGACAAATAGTCAAAAAATATGTCTAGATAAAGACCTAACTTTTTTCAGCTAATATGTCTCCTCTCCTCCCAAGTGCTATATAAATACAGTCATAACAAAAATATTTTATTTAGTATTTTTATGAGCGAAAATGCATATGTACCAAGACAAGCGGGTATGTATCCTATATCAGCCATCCATCGGGGCAAAGTTGCTTTGAGATCTATTCAAATCTGGACCACATGGATTCGGGTTTCTAAACTTTCTATTTTACTAAAATGAGAAAATGGCAACGAAACCATCGGAAGGCAAACACACCTTGGTTTTACGCCGGATACCACTAGGCCCCCTCAACGACACTTCTAGATTTCGTCAGATGACGGAAACACCCACCACGCACCATATTCCAGATTTGTTTGTTTACTTTCCCCCAATCCTATACATGATGGAAATGATGAAGATTCCCCATTATTTTGTTTAGTTCTATTTTGGTTCTTGGTTGCATACTTGATGTAGAGGGTTTTTTTTTCCAGCATTTTTGATTTCCCATTGTTCATTGAAGATAGCTCAATTGCCCATTTTGGATGATCTAGCATATTTACTAGCATGTACCCGCGCGGCGGCACGCCACGCCTTGTTATGGTTAACAGTGTATACTATTGTATATACTTACACTTTTTTTAATTTTTTTGTTAGTCTTGACTCGGGATGATTTTTTTTGGCAATAACCTAATTTTTAGGGGAAGCAATAATATAGGTGTGCATGCAACACTATGTTAAAATCATGTATGCATTCATCTGCTGATCATTTTGCTAATTGGTTGGTTACTACTTATTCATTTAAATTTTTGCATGTCTATTAAGTAATATAAATTTTGAATGATTTTTTATGAACATAAAGCCATTGTGGATGCTAAGATGTTTGAAGAAGGAAAATTTTATTGCATGAAGTAATCGATACTTATTAAACAAGGGAAGTACTTTTATATATCGCATGCTAAGTTTGAGTTTGGTGGATTTCGGTGAATCATCTATGTAGTATATAATATTTTATGTACATATATTTTTTGTTGTTCAATTAATAGTTACTTGAGTTGTGGCCGCACTTCGCTGGGTCATTCGTGTGTTAGTTTTTCTATTTTGTGTGAACTTTTATTTGTCGACATTCATGTTCAGAACCTGGTACTAGATCTTCATGTCTTCTCACAAATTAGAAAAGGTAAATGTACCCACTAAAAAAGGATAACGGTGTATATTTTCCTTTTGAATTCTCTTCAAAAAAAAACTTAAAAAACAGTTTTTCCATGAACAGAATGCCCAAGTGCTGGTACACGATATGTGTGGCCGCAGCACTTTCTTCCACGGTTTGTTTTGTCAAACTACATTCTTCATGGGGCGGCATGGGATCTGTTTGCTTTCGTTTTGTCCCTGATGGGTGCATGCTTTGATTGGGCGTGAATTACAGTGATGTGACCACGTGCATGTGCATGGGATTGAGAGGTGAGGTGCCTACGTGAGTGAGTGAGTTTTGCATGGGGTGGCCACATGGTTCTAACATCAACTATTTTGCTTTTGGACCAGTTAAATCATGATGTCAAATCTTGCGGAAGAACACAGAGAAAGAAACAGGTCAAATCTTGCGAAAGAACACAAAGAAAGAAACCCGACCTGTTTTAGAGTTTTAGAAGCCACGTTACCTGTGGAGCAGGGAACAAACACCGGGTAGCTAGGGAACAAACATCGAGCACCGCGTCTTCCGTAGGATACTCCAGTTGAAGGCGAGAGGTTCTGGATTGCATCGATGCTGCCGTGGTTGTAGCCATAACTTGGCTGGTCTGCTAGCGTTTGTCCCGACCTCCTCCACCCAACGCGGAATGGCTGCCATACCGGCGTTCGTAATGGGCGGCGATGTCTGCTCCATCATCCCGGATGCGGTGATGCCCCGGCTAGCCGCCAGGTGCGAAGGACATCTTCCCCGCACGATGAGTGTGTGCCGCCACCGCCGCTCTACATGCACGCAGGTCGCTGCCACCTCGCGTTGTTGCCGCAGGAGCCATGTGCGGGGATGGCCACGATGCACGGCTTGAGAAGGGGTTGATGCCCATGATGCCGATTCTGTCTAGCTCGATGCGGCACAGCGGCGAAGGCGAGACACTGCAAGGAAAAGTCGGGGGCGACGGAGATCCGGAGGCGCTGCTCCTAGCGGCTGACTTCAGCGGCGGCGGCAGCGAACCGATGGAGGCATGGCCGGACCCCGTGCAGGAGCAAGGCACGTGTGGGCACATGCTCTCGTGGTCACGGCCTCGTAGTAGGCTACACAGCTCTGGCAGCCGTGTTGGTTATAAACCTACTGGACCCGGCGTAGCAGACGCCGCCGTCCATCGGGGAGCACCGGACGTAGGCGCAGCCGTTGTCGCACGAGTGGCGCCGCTTGCCGGGGCGCTCGCTCTGGCATCCCATGAGCCGGCCGCAGACTGCATGCATGATCATCAAACGCCGGAGCATGCTCCATATATACGGGCCGAGCCGACACAACGACGATACAGCAGAACGGTGGCGATAGACGGCGAGGTTTAAAGATTAGACGACGACAGCGGCGCGAACCAGAAACTAATAGCAGACTCTGGATCAAACGATGGAAGCGGCACCGATCAGAAACACGAGGAGCGTCTAGATTACGCGATCGAGGCGGCACCCTTTTTTGACTGGAAAGCGGCACTGAGAACACGACACGACAACTCGATCAGGAGGCACGTGCAAGCCAGATAAGAAAGGAAGCCCACGGAAGGAACACTAGACAACCAGGTCAACGGGCCAAGAACAATCACATCTGCCTGGCCCACATGCAGCCAAAAAATGCTAAGCGAACCAAAGCAATCGCCACACCCCGTTCAAAAAATTTGACTCAAATTTCTAAATACACAAGACATTTGTACACATCCACATACCAAAAAAGGGCACGTGCCATGTACACAATTCACCATGGGTCACTTTCACACAAGTGGGTGAATGTTGGGGCAAAAACCTTGCCTGCAATAGAGGCTTGGGTATATACCGTCTGAAGACGCCGACAATTATAAAGTACTCTCTCCGTCCCAAAATAAGTGTCTCATGCTTAATACAACTTTGTACTAAAATTAATATAAAGTTAAGACAATTATTTTGGGATGAAGGGAGTATAACATAAAAAAAATACAAGGACTAGCGCACCAAATCATCAATCGCCGCCGGTGAAGAGTATATTGACCGGAAGGGTCCAACATGTAAACACAGGATGCCGACGAATGAAGACTCGATTCAAATAGATCCATCGAGGACCAGCACCGACCGGATATCGCGGCATCCGTCAGAGATACATCTCCACTCCCTCTGACGATACTAGACGCTTCACCGGGGGCAAGGATAGGCGAGGAGAACCGTATTTCTTCTATAGGGAGCCGCCGCTGTCTTGCTTTCCCAAGTACTCCCTCCGTCCGAAAATACCTGTCATCAAAATGGACAAAAAAAGATGTATTTAGAACTAAAATACATCTAGATACATCACTCTTTATTCATTTTCATGACATGACAAGTATTTCTGGACGAAGAGAGTAGGACACAAACACAAACACACCTCAAAAAACATCTAAAAACGAAGAAGGACCCTCCAATCGGTAAGAGCCGGGGCCACCACGCCTCTATGGCCCTAAGGAAAGATGAGACGAGGAGGACTGGCCCAGCGTGGATAGGAGGCATGGAACCGCCAACTTGTCCCCTGTCTCACCATCAATTTCAGTCTTCCTATGTTTTTTCGAATGGAGGTAAAAGATTTGCCTCTTCAATTAAATAAGGGAGAGTAGAGTTTAGAGTTTTTTTACAACACACTCACAAATGTGGCATGTCAATTACTCGATGTACTTGGTAGCATGATAGAAAAAAAGATACGTGCAAATGAGTTGGCTGTCATACTCCGAATGAGGCGCCATCTGTACTGCGATGGTTTTCTTTTAGCTCTTTTTTTAAAAAAAAAGAAGAGAAAAGGTGTGAAGCCAGATGCAGAAGTCACGGCGGATGTGATTGGAGATCTTGAAGCGTTGACGGCAAGGTGTATCTGCGATGAAGACTACATGCTACGTGTTTGATGACTTGCAATAGCAGCCTCAGCAAGTGGGGGCGGCAGCATTGGAGGATTGCAATTTCGGTGGTACTCCTCGAGTACTGAGTCTCAGTTTCCAGGGTGAAAACCGAAGGTCTGGCCTTTATTGGTTGTACTTGGCAATGGCCTTGTTGAAGGCATTGTTTTTGATGATTTCGGACTTTCTCCAGGGTGAAAGCTCAAGATCTTCGATCAGGCAACGACAACGCCTGTGCATTGTTTCCTTCTTTGAGGCGTTGCTTTTGAAGAAACTCTTTTGTAATCCGGGTGTTGTCTTCGGTGGTGGTTAGAGTGCTGTTGTTGCTAGTGATTGATCACCGTGGCAGGATTTTTATTTTCTTTTTGGCTGTGTGTATCCTGGATGTCTATGGACATCTTGTTGGTACAGAGGCCGGGTGTAATTAATACCTTCGTGATATTAATATATTTCCTTTGTCAAAAAAAATGCAGCACCATCAGCTTCTGCATTCAGCTGTAAGCACCATCAGCTCCTTGTGGTCGCCGTGCCGCCACGTGCCCGGTATCAACTCTCCAGCGCGAAAACAGAATGTCGCGTCGGATTAAACGGCACTATTATATTCCAAGTGTCATCAAGGGAAAAAAAAGAGCAAAAAAGTCGTGGCCGGAAGTGAACGGAAAAGAAGACCGTCCAGAATCCCACGAGCCAGCGAGATTCCGTACATTCAGTTCAATCCAATATTCAATATTCGATATTCAAACAGCAGCAGCCTCGACGACTTTGTTGGCTTTGCTACCACCGTCCACCACGCTGCTTCTCCGTTTTAGCCGACCATCCTACTCTTCCTTCCTTCCTTCTTTCTTTCTTTCTCCAGAAGCACTCAAGCAGCAACATCACGCAGGACGCAGCATCTGATACCACAGAATAGCCCTAGCGTAGAATCTAGAATGTCGCCGCCAATTGGTAATTACAGATGTTCATTAAGGTGTAAACGGGAAGAGGACCATGCATCCCCGCGCTGGCGTTTTTATCCGGAAAACAAACACCAGACGAACGTGGCCTCCTCGAAAGCCTGAATCTTAACATTCACAGGTCTGAATACAACCAAACATCCTACGACGCCTGCTCGGTCTAATAGCAGCGGAGAGAAGACGGAAGTCATGCTGCACCATTTGCCGACGTCCTCCATGCTTATGCGGGAGCTAGCTAGAATCGGATCAATATCATAAATTCCCAACTGTTGAATATATGTACGTGTATATTGTGTCTTGGACTCACCTCCTAGTTTATCTGTATAGTTGAGGTTGTGGCCCCTTCTATACATCATATATACGTGCCTGGTGCATCGATCAATGCATTGTGTTGCACAGCCTATTCTTCCTCTTCTACATGGTATCTACCGCAGGTTGATCCCAACCCTAGCCGCCGTCGCCGCAGCACCACTAGCACCGCCACCTACCGCCGCCGCCGCAACCGGTTCCTCCAGTTGCCGCCGCTGCTACCGGTCGTCGCCGCTCTGCCCACCTCCAACCGCCGCCACCCGCCGCCGCCGGTCGCCGTTGTTCCAACCCGCTTCCGCCCCAAAACTAACCCAGCCGCTCCTACCCGCGCCGTCCCATCCTCCCCCCGCGCCGCCCCAACCCTAACCTGATCCACACCCGACCCGTCCTGAACCCTAGCCGCCCCTTTCCCCTAGCTGCGCCATGAGTTCATCCTCCTCCACCGTCTCCAACCCCTTCGCCGTTCCCGTTGTCATCCTCGTCTGCGATCTCAACATCCACGAGCGCGTTCCGGTGGTGCTTGATCAATCCACCGCGTCCTACTCCGCTTGGAAGCAGTACTTCTCCTTGGTGTTTCGCGAGTACCTGCTCCACGGCCACGTCGACAGCACCATGGGCTCGAGCCTCATGATTCACGACGAGGAGTGGATGATCATCGACGCCACCATCATCTGCTGGTTCTATGTCACCATCTCCAACGACCTCTTCCGCACGGTGGTGGATGGTAACGACGACGCACGCCGTTTGGACCAAGCTCAACGGCCTCTTCACCGACAACAAACTGCAGCACAAGGTCCTCCTCCACGACAAGTTTTACGAGTGCCAGCTGTGTGACTCGTCCATCGATGATTTTTGCATGCGCCTCAAAAAGCTTGCCGATGAGCTCCGCAATCTCGGCGAGACGGTCGGCGACGAGCTCCTCATCAGCACCCTCACCGCCGGCCTCAACGAGGACATTGGGAACGTCGCCTCCAACCTCACCCTCATCACGGAGCCTACCTTCGCTAAGATGGTGGCGTACCTCAAGCTGGAGGAGCGATGGATGAAGATGGCCCGGACTCAGGCGACCCACACCGCTCTCGTCGCCGGCACCCGCGGGGGCCAGGCGCCGCCACCGCCGCGTCCCTCGCCGGCCCTCCCGCCCGCGCCGGTCCACCCGCAGGCGCCGACCTCCCCCTTCCCACCGCCCCCGCCGGCCACTAGCGGGGGCCACTGCGGCGGCCGCCTTGGAGGCCGCAAGCAGCAGCAGCAGGGAGCCGGTGCTCAGCGCGGAGCGGCCCGCCCTAGCAGCAGCAGTACCAGCCGGCCCCGTGGTATGCCAGCCAGAACCCCTGGACTGACGCTGTGCATGCCTACTCCATGCCGGTTCCCCGCGCCCCTGCCCTGGGTATCCTCGGCGTGCGGCCTCCGTCTGATCATGCATTCTATGTCGCGCGGCAGCCCTATGCGGTGCCCTACGGGCCCCTCTCCTACGGGCAGCCGCCGCAGCCATGTGGGCTGCCGTTGCTGCCCCTGACGGCCCCGCCTCGGCAATCCGCCCTCCCGCCGGCGCCGTGGGACCCGGCTCTCTTGGCAGCCCTGCACTCCGCTCCCTCACCGTCCACCTACACCGGCGGCGGCGACTGGTATATGGACACTGGAGCTACCACGCACATGGCGGCTCATCTCGGTAACCTCCACACCTCCTATCCCGTCCAGACTTCCGCCCACATCACCGTCGGTGACGGTTCCTCCCTTCCCATTACTTACATCAGACATGCATCTTTTCCATCTACTTCTACTCCATTGTCATTATCTAACATCTTAGTTTCTCCTGACCTTATTAAAAATCGTGTCTCTATTCGTTCTTTGACATGTGAAAATCCTGTTACCGTGGAGTTTGATGAGTGTGGTTTTTTTGTTAAGGACGCTCATACCCGGATGGTACCCCACCGATGTGACAGCCCCGACGAGCTCTACCCGGTCCACTCCACCACCTCCGCCGCCCCTGTCGCTCTCGCCACCGGAGTGGATCTTTGGCATGCTCGCTTGGGTCATCCCAACCCCGCCACCCTTCGTCATATACTTCGGAGTTTTTCTTTCACGTGTAATAAGATCGAGGATCACTCGTGTCATGCATGTCGCCTCGGCAAACATGCTCGTCTTTCGTTTAGGGTATCTTCTCATGTTGCATCATACCCGTTTAAGTTAATTCATAGTGATGTTTGGACCTCTCCTGTTGCAAGTAATACTGGATATCTTTATTATCTTGTTATCCTTGATGATTTTTCACACTATGTGTGGACCTTCCCGTTGCGTCGTAAGTCGGATGTCATCTCCACTCTCGCCACTTTCTACTTCTATGTTTTCACGCAGTTTGGTCGTCTCATTCTCGCGTTTCAGACGGATAACAGGAAGGAGTTCGACGACACGACTTTTCGTCTGACATGCCCGCACACTTTTCAACAGAATGGATGCGGTGAGCGTGTCCTTCGCACTCTTAATGACTGCGTTCAGACCCTTCTTTTCATGCTAATGTGCCTCCGTACTTTTAGCCAGACGCTCTCGCCACCGCATCACTCCTCATTAACATCCGCCACTGTCGCACTCGCGGGAACTTTGCACCTCATCACCTCCTCTTCGGTGCACCGCCCTCTTATGAGGAGCTTCGCATCTTCGACTGTCTCTGCTACACTAGCATCGCCGCCACTGCACCTCATAAGCTTGCACCCGCTCTGTCGCCTGCATCTTTCTCGGCTACCCACCTAACACCAAAGGCTACCACTGCTACGATCCTATCTCACATCGTGTATTCACTTCCTGACATGTTTACTTTGACTAGAAGGTGTTTCCGTTTCAGCACCAGGTACCTCTCGTCGCCCCGTCGTCGCCGGCCACCGGCGGCCCTTCGGCGACCCCGTCAGGTGGACAGCCCTATTCGGCTCTCGGACCGCCTCTAGGCTTTGGCGGTCCTCGCATCGTGGGACGAGCTGTGCCTCGCGCCCCCACGCCTTCGTCGCCATCTCTGCTGGCTTCGCCGCCGGTGCCTTCTCCCGCCACCTCGGCCGGGCCCGCTACTGAAGGAAATATGCCCTAGAGGCAATAATAAAGTTATTATTTATTTCCTTATTTCATGATAAATGTTTATTATTCATGCTAGAATTGTATTAACCGGAAACATAATACATGTGTGAATACATAGACAAACAGAGTGTCACTAGTATGCCTCTACTTGACTAGCTCATTAATCAAAGATGGTTATGTTTCCTAACCATAGACAAAGAGTTGTTATTTGATTAATGGGATCACATCATTAGATGAATGATCTGATTGACATGACCCATTTCATTAGCTTAGCACCCGATCATTTAGTATGTTGCTATTGCTTTCTTCATGACTTATACATGTTCCTATGACTATGAGATTATGCAACTCCCGTTTGCTGGAGGAACACTTTGTGTGCTACCAAACGTCACAACGTAACTGGGTGATTATAAAGGTGCTCTACAGGTGTCTCCAAAGGTACATGTTGGGTTGGTGTATTTCGAGATTAGGATTTGTCACTCCAATCGTCGGAGAGGTATCTCTGGGCCCTCTCGGTAATGCACATCACTTAAGCCTTGCAAGCATTGCAACTAGTGAGTTAGTTGCGGGATGATGTATTACGGAACGAGTAAAGAGACTTGCCGGTAACGAGATTGAACTAGGTATTGGATACCGACGATCGAATCTCGGGAAAGTAACATACCGATGACAAAGGGAACAACGTATGTTGTTATGCGGTCTGACCGATAAAGATCTTCGTAGAATATGTAGGAGCCAATATGAGCATCCAGGTTCCGCTATTGGTTATTGACCGGAGACGAGTCTCGGTCATGTCTACATTGTTCTCGAACCTGTAGGGTCCGCACGCTTAAGGTTTCAATGCCAGTTATATTATGAGTTTATGACTTTTGATGTACCGAAGGAGTTCGGAGTCCCGGATGTGATCATGGACATGATGAGGAGTCTCGAAATGGTCGAGACATAAAGATTGATATATTGGAAGCCTATGTTTGGATATCGGAAGTGTTCCGGGTGAAACCGGGATTTTACCGGAGTACCGGGAGGTTACCGGAACCCCCTGGGAGGTATATGGGCCTTAATGGGCCTTAGTGGAAGAGAGGAGAGGTGGCCAGAGATGGGTCGCGCGCCTCTCCCGCCCTTGGTCTGAATAGGACAAGGAGAGGGGGCCGCCCCCCTTCCTCCTCTCTCTCCTCTTTCTCCCCTCCACGAATCCTATTCCAACTAGGAAAGGGGGGGAGTCCTACTCCCGGAGGGAGTAGGACTCCTCCTGGCGCGCCTCCTCTTATCCGGCCGCCCCCCCCTTTGAGCCTTTATATACGGAGGCAGGGGCACCCCCTAGAGACACAAGTTGATCCACGTGATCATATTCTTAGCCGTGTGCGGTGCCCCCTTCCACCATAGTCCTCGATAATATTGTAGCAGTGCTTAGGCGAAGCCCTGCGACATTAGTACATCAAGATCGTCACCACGCAGTCGTGCTGACGGAACTCTTCCCCGACACTTTGCTGGATCGAAGTCCGGGGATCGTCATCGAGCTGAACGTGTGCTAGAACTCGGAGGTGCCGTAGTTTCGGTGCTTGATCGGTCGGGCCGTGAAGACGTACGACTACATCAACCGCGTTGTCATAACGCTTCCGCTTTCGGTCTACGAGGGTACGTAGACAACACTCTCCCCTCTCGTTGCTATGCATCACCATGATCTTGCATGTGCGTAGGAATTTTTTTGAAATTACTACGTTCCCCAATAGTGGTATCAGAGCCTAAGTTTTATGTGTTGATGTTATATGCACGAGTAGAACAGAAGTGAGTTGTGGGCGATATAAGTCATACTGCTTACCAGCATGTCATACTTTGGTTTGGCGGTATTGTTGGACGAAGCGGCCCGGACCGACATTACGCGTACGCTTACGCGAGACCGGTTCTCCCGACGTGCTTTGCACAAAGGTGGCTAGCGGGTGACAGTTTCTCCAACTTTTGTTGAACCGAGTGTGGCTACGCCCGGTCCTTACGAAGGTTAAAACAGCACCAACTTGATAAACTATCGTTGTGGTTTTGATGCGTAGGTAAGATTGGTTCTTGCTTAAGCCCGTAGCAGCCACGTAAAACTTGCAACAACAAAGTAGAGGACGTCTAACTTGTTTTTGCAGGGCATGTTGTGATGTGATATGGTCAAGACATGATGCTAAATTTTATTGTATGAGATGATCATGTTTTGTAACCAAGTTATCGGCAACTGGCAGGAGCCATATGGTTGTCACTTTATTGTATGCAATGCAATCGCGCTGTAATGCTTTACTTTATCACTAAGCAGTAGCGATAGTCGTGGAAGCATAAGATTGGCGAGACGACAATGATACTACGATGGAGATCAAGGTGTCGCGCCGGTGACGATGGTGATCACGACGATTCTTCGGAGATGGAGATCACAAGCACAAGATGATGATGGCCATATCATATCACTTATATTGATTGCATGTGATGTTTATCTTTTATGCATCTTATCTTGCTTTGATTGACGGTAGCATTATAAGATGATCTCTCACCAATTATCAAGAAGTGTTCTCCCTGAGTATGCACCGTTGCGAAAGTTCTTCGTGCTGAGACACCACATGATGATCGGGTGTGATAGGCTCTACGTTCAAATACAACGGGTGCAAAACAGTTGCACACGCGGAATACTCAGGTTATACTTGATGAGCCTAGCATATACAGATATCGCCTCGGAACACGGAGACCGAAAGGTCGAGTGTGAATCATATAGTAGATATGATCAACATAGTGATGTTCACCAGTGAAACTACTCCATCTCACGTGATGATCGGACATGGTTTAGTTGATTTGGATCACGTGATCACTTAGAGGATTAGAGGGATGTCTATCTAAGTGGGAGTTCTTAAAGTAATATGATTAATTGAACTTAAATTTATCATGAACTTAGTCCTGGTAGTATTTTGCAAATCATGTTGTAGATCAATAGCTCACGTTGTTGCTTCCCTGTGTTTATTTTGATATGTTCCTAGAGAAAATTGTGTTGAAAAATGTTAGTAGCAATGATGTGGATTGGATCCGTGATCTGAGGTTTATCCTCATTGCTGCATAGAAGAATTATGTCCTTGATGCACCGCTAGGTGACAGACCTATTGCAGGAGCAGATGCAGACGTTATGAACGTTTGGCTAGCTAAATATGATGACTACTTGATAGTTTAGTGCACCATGCTTAACGGCTTAGAATCGGGACTTCAAAGACGTTTTGAACGTCATGCACCATATGAGATGTTCCAGAAGTTGAAGTTAATATTTCAAGCAAATACTCGAGTTGAGAGATATGAAGTCTCCAACAAGTTCTATAGCTAAAAGATGGAGGAGAATCGCTCAACTAGTGAGAATGTGCTCAGATTGTCTGGGTACTACAATCGCTTGAATCAAGTGGGAGTTAATCTTCCAGATAAGATAGTGATTGACAGAATTCTCTAGTCACCATCACCAAGTTAGTAGAACTTCGTGATGAACTATAATATGCAAGGGATAACAGAAACGATTCCCAAGCTTTTCGTGATGCTGAAATCGACGAAGATAGAAATCAAGAAAAACATCAAGTGTTGATGGTTGACGAAACCACTAGTTTCAAGAAAAAGGGCAAAGGGAAGAAGGGGAACTTCAAGAAGAATGGCAAGCAAGTTGCTGCTCAAATGAAGAAGCCCAAGTCTGGTCCTGAGCCTGAGACTAAGTGCTTCTACTGCAAAGGAACTGGTCACTGGAAGCGGAACTACCCCAAGTATTTGGCGGATAAGAAGGATGGCAAAGTGAACATAGGTATATTTGATATACATGTTATTGATGTGTACTTTACTAGTGTTTATAGAAACCCCTCAGTATTTGATACTAGTTCAGTTGCTAAGAGTACTAACTCGAAACAGGAGTTGCAGAATAAACAGAGACTAGTTAAGGGTGAAGTGATGATGTGTGTTGGAAGTGGTTCCAAGATTGATATGATCATCATCGCACACTCCCTATACTTTAGGGATTTGTGTTGAACCTAAATAAGTGTTATTTGGTGTTTGCGTCGAGCATGAATATGATTTGATCATGTTTATTATAATACGGTTATTCATTTAAGTAAGAGAATAAATTTTTGTTATGTTTACATGAATAAAACCTTATATGGTTACACACCCAATGAAAATGGTTCATTGGATCTCGATCGTAGCAATACACATATTCATAATATTGAAAGCAAAAGATGCAAAGTTAATAATGATAGTGCAACTTATTTGTGGCACTGCCGTTTAGGTCATATCGGTGTAAAGCGCATGAAGAAACTCCATACTGATGGACTTTTGGAACCACTTGATTATGAATCACTTGGTACTTGCGAACCGTGCCTTATGGGCAAGATGACTAAAACGCCGTTCTCCGGCACTATGGAGAGAGCAACAAATTTGTTGGAAATCATACATACTGATGTATGTGGTCCAATGAATATTGAGGCTCGTGGCGGATATCGTTATTTTCTTACCTTCACAGATGACTTAAGCAGATATGGGTATATCTACTTAATGAAACACAAGTCTGAAACATTTGAAAAGTTCAAAGAATTTCAGAGTGAAGTTGAAAATCATCGTAACAAGAAAATAAAGTTTCTACGATCTGATCGTGGAGGAGAATATTTGAGTTACGAGTTTGGTGTACATTTGAAAAATGCGGAATAGTTTCGCAACTCACGCCACCCGGAACACCACAGCGTAATGGTGTGTCCGAACGTCGTAATCGTACTTTACTAGATATGGTACGATCTATGATGTCTCTCACTGATTTACCGCTATCGTTTTGGGGTTATGCTTTAGAGACGGCCGCATTCACGTTAAATAGGGCACCATCAAAATCCGTTGAGACGACGCCTTATGAACTATGGTTTGGCAAGAAACCAAAGTTGTCGTTTCTAAAAGTTTGGGGCTGCGATGCTTATGTGAAAAAGCTTCAACCTGATAAGCTCGAACCCAAATCGGAGAAATGTGTCTTCATAGGATATCCAAAGGAGACTATTGGATCTATCACAGATCCAAAGGCAAGACTTTTGTTGCTAAGTTCGGAAACTTTCTGGAGAAGGAGTTTCTCTCGAAAGAAGTGAGTGGGAGGAAAGTAGAACTTGACGAGGTAACTGTACCTGCTCCCTTGTTGGAGAGTAATGCATCACAGAAACCTGTTTCTGTGACACCTACACCAATAAGTGAGGAAGGTAATGATAATGATCATGAAACTTCAGAACAAGATACTACTGAACCTCGTAGATCAACCAGAGTGAGATCCACACCAGAGTGGTACGGTAATCCTATTCTGGAAGGCATGCTACTAGATCATGATGAACCTACGAACTATGAAGAAGCGATGGTGAGCCCAGATTCCGCAAAATGGCTTGAAGCCATGAAATCTGAGATGGGATCCATGTATGAGAACAAAGTGTGGACTTTGGTTGACTTGCCCGATGATCGGCAAGCAATTGAGAATAAATGGATCTTCAAGAAGAAGACTGACACTGACGGTAATATTACTGTCTACAAAGCTCGGCTTGTCGCAAAAGGGTTTCGGCAAGTTCAAGGGATTGACTACGATGAGACCTTCTCACCCGTAGCGATGCTTAAGTCTGTCCGAATCATGTTAGCAATTGCCGCATTTTATGAAATCCGGCAAATAGATAAACAAAACTGAATTCCTTAATGGATTTATTAAAGAAGAGTTGTATACGATGCAACTAGAAGGTTTTGTCAATCCTAAAGGTGTTAACAAAATATTAAAGCTCCAGCGATCCATCAATAGACTGGTGCAAGCATCTCGGAGTTGGAATATACGCTTTGATAAGTTGATCAAAGCATATAGTTTTATACAGACTTGCGGAGAAGCCTGTATTTACAAGAAAGTGAGTGGGAGCACTACAACATTTCTGATAAGTATATGTGTATGATATATTGTTGATCGGAAATAATGTAGAATTATTCTGCAAAGCATAAAGGAGTGTTTGAAAGGATTTTTTCAAGAAAACCTCGGTGAAGCTGCTTACATATTGGGCATCAAGATCTATAGAGATAGATCAAGACGCTTGATAAGTTTTTTTTCAATGAGTACATACCTTGACAAGATTTGGAACAGTCAAAGAAAGAGTTCTTGCTTGTGTTACAAGGTGTGAATTTGAGTAAGACTCAAAAAAACCCGACCACGACAAAAGATAGAAAGAGAATGAAAGTCATTCCCTATGCCTTGGCCATAGGTTCTATAAAGTATGCCATGCTGTGTACCAGATCTATTGTATACCCTACACTGATTTTGGCAAGGGAATACAATAGTGATCTAGGAGTAGATCACTGGACAGCGGTCAAAATTATCCTTAGTGGAATAAGGATATGTTTCTCGATTATGGAGGTGACAAAAGGTTCATCGTAAAAGGTTACGTCGATGCAAGTTTTGACACTAATCTAGATGACTCTAAGTCTCAATCTAGATACATATTGAAAGTGGGAGCAATTAGCTAGAGTAGCTCCGTGTAGAGCATTGTAGACATAGAACTTGCAAAATACTTACGGATCTGAATGTGACAGACCCGTTGACTAAAATTATCTCACAAGCAAAACATGATCACACCTTAGTACTCTTTGGGTGTTAATCACATAGATATGTGAACTAGATTACTGACTCTAGTAAACCCTTTGAGTTTTGGTCACATGACGATGTGAACTATGGGTGTTAATCACATGGTGATGTGAACTATTGCTGTTAAATCACATGGCGATGTGAACTAGATTATTAACTCTAGTGCAAGTGGGAGACTGAAGGAAATATGCCCTAGAGGCAATAATAAAGTTATTATTTATTTCCTTATTTCATGATAAATGTTTATTATTCATGCTAGAATTGTATTAACCGGAAACATAATACATGTGTGAATACATAGACAAAGAGAGTGTCACTAGTATGCCTCTACTTGACTAGCTCATTAATCAAATATGGTTATGTTTCCTAACCATAGACAAAGAGTTGTTATTTGATTAATGGGATCACATTATTAGATGAATGATCTGATTGACATGACCCATTTCATTAGCTTAGCACCCGATTGTTTAGTATGTTGCTTTCTTCATGACTTATACATGTTCCTATGACTATGAGATTATGCAACTCCCATTTTCCGGAGGAACACTTTGTGTGCTACCAAACGTCACAACGTAACTGGGTGATTATAAAGGTGCTCTACAAGTGTCTCCAAAGGTACATGTTGGGTTGGCGTATTTCGAGATTAGGATTTGTCACTCCGATCGTCGGAGAGGTATCTCTGGGCCCTCTCGGTAATGCACATCACTTAAGCCTTGCAAGCATTGCAACTAATGAGTTAGTTGCGGGATGATGTATTACGGAACGAGTAAAGAGACTTGCCGGTAACGAGATTGAACTAGGTATTGGATACCGACGAACGAATCTCGGGCAAGTAACATACCGATGACAAAGGGAACAACGTATGTTGTTATGCGGTCTGACCGATAAAGATCTTCATAGAATATGTAGGAGCCAATATGAGCATCCAGGTTCCGCTATTGGTTATTGACCGGAGACGAGTCTCGGTCATGTCTACATTGTTCTCGAACCCGTAGGGTCCGCACACTTAAGGTTTCGATGACAATTATATTATGAGTTTATGAGTTTTGATGTACCGAAGGAGTTCGGAGTCCCGGATGTGATCACGGACATGACGAGGAGTCTTGAAATGGTTGAGACATAAAGATTGATATATTGGAAGCCTATGTTTGGATATCGGAAGTGTTCCGGGTGAAATCGGGATTTTACCGGAGTACCGGGAGGTTACCGGAACCCCCCGGGAGGTATATGGGCCTTAATGAGCCTTAGTGGAAGAGAGGAGAGGTGGCCAGAGATGGGCCGCGCGCTTCTCCCCCCTTGGTCCGAATAGGACAAGGAGAGGGGGTCGGCCCCCCTTCCTCCTCTCTCTCCTCTTTCCCCCCTCCACGAATCCTATTCCAACTAGGAAAGGGGGGAGTCCTACTCCCGGAGGGAGTAGGACTCCTCCTGGCGCGCCTCCTCTTGTCCGGCCGCCCCCCCTTTGAGCCTTTATATACGGAGGCAGGGGCACCCCCTAGAGACACAAGTTGATCCACGTGATCATATTCTTAGCCGTGTGCGGTGCCCCCTTCCACCATAGTCCTCGATAATATTGTAGCAGTGCTTAGGCGAAGCCCTGCGACATTAGTACATCAAGATCGTCACCACGCCGTCGTGCTGACGGAACTCTTCCCCGACACTTTGCTGGATCGGAGTCCGGGTATCGTCATCGAGCTGAACGTGTGCTAGAAATCGGAGGTGCCGTAGTTTCGGTGCTTGATCGGTCGGGCCGTGAAGACGTACGACTACATCAACCGCGTTGTCATAACACTTCCGCTTTCGGTCTACGAGGGTACGTAGACAACACTCTCTCCTCTCGTTGCTATGCATCACCATGATCTTGCGTGTGCGTAGGATTTTTTTTGAAATTACTACGTTCCCCAACAGCTACCTCAAGCGCCTCGGGCAACGCGCTCTCCCCGGCCGGCTCGGGTACCTCGGTGGCCGCCTCACCGGTTGTCTCGTCGGCCGCCTCCTCGGGCCTCGTCCCGGAGTTGCCGTCTTGCCCCCTCACTTGGGCTCGAGCCGGTGTTCACCGCCCGAGTCTGCGGTACTCCAGCGACGAGTATCTCCTTGCCGCCTCCGCTGCCGAGTCGTCACCAATCCCTGCGTCCGATAGAGCAGCCCTTCGTGATCCTCACTGGCTTGCTGCGATGCAGGAAGAGTTCGACGCTCTTTAGCGGAACCGTACCTGGACACTGGTTCCTCGGCCTTCTCGCTCCAATGTCATCAGCGGCAAGTGGGTCTTTCGCCATAAGACCCGCTCGGATGGTACACTTGATCGCTACAAGGCTCGCTGGGTAGTCCGTGGTTTTCAGCAGCGTGCTGGCGTCGACTTCACTGGGGCGTTTATACCGGTTGTCAAACCGGGCACAATCCACACCGTTCTCTAGCTGGTGGTTTCCCAAGGCTGGCCGGTTCATCAGATGGATGTCTCCAACGCCTTCCTTCATGGCCATCTTGAGGAGCAGGTTTACTGTGAGCAGCCCACCGGTTTCGTCGACGCATCTTTTCCTTGGCATGCGTGTTTGCTATCCCGATCTCTCTACGGGCTCAAGCAAGCACCTCGCGCCTGATACCAGCATATCGTCGGGTTCCTTCAGACACTGGGCTTCAGTGTTACTTGCTCGGATGCCTCGTTGTTTGTCTATCACCGCGGCGACACGACTGCATAGTTGCTCCACTACGTCGATGATATCATCCTGACGGCCTCCTCCGCAGCCCTTCTTCAGCAGATTACTCTCCGGCTGCGTGATGAGTTTGCCATCAAGGACCTGGGCGCTCTACATTATTTCCTTGGCATCGAGGTTGTTCGGCAACCCAACGGCTTCTTCCTTCATTAGCAGAAGTATGTGCACGAGCTACTTTAGCATGTCGGCATGCTCAACTGCCACCCTGTTGCTACTCCTGTTGACACGAAGGCCAAGGTTTCTGCTTTCGAGGGCTCGCCCGCGTCGGATGCTCCATTCTACCGGTGCATTGTTAGTGCTCTTCAGTATCTGACTCTCACCGGCCAGATCTTCAGTATGTTGTTCAGCAGGTGTGTCTCCATATGCACGCCCCTCGTGACTCCCATTGGACCCTCGTGAAGCGGATTCTCCGCTACATCCGTGGCACGGTGGCTCTTGGGCTACTCTCACGGCGTCTACTTCTCTAGAGATGGTGGCCTGCTCCGACGCTGACTGGGCCCCGCTGCCCTGACACCCATTGCTCCACCTCTGGCTACTGCGTCTACCTCGGTCCTTCCCTCGTCTCGTGGTCGTCCAAGCGACAACCCACGGTATCGCGCTCTAGCACGGAGGCCGAGTACCGACCAGTAGCTAATGCCGTCGCCGAGTGCACCAGGCTACGACATCTACTTCAGGAGTTGCATCATGACGTCTCCAGGCTACGATTGTCTATTGTGATAACGTCTCTGCGGTGTACCTTTCCACCAACCCCGTTCATCATCGCCGGACTAAGCACATTGAGCTGGACATTCACTTTGTGCGTGAGCACGTGGCCCTTGGACGCATTCGGGTCCTTCATGTTCCGACTGCACAACAGTTCGCCGATTTGATGACTAAGGGCATGCCGACTTCCACCTTCGAGGAGTTTCGTTCCAGTCTCT
>NC_041384.1:757904945-757923526 GCF_002162155.2 Triticum dicoccoides
CTACATGTATATTGTGTCTTGGGCCCACCTCCTAGTTCATCTGCATAGTTGAGGTTGTGGCCCCCTCTGTACATCATATATACATGTCTGGTGCACCGATCAATGCATTGTATTGCACAGCCTATTCTTCCTCTTCTAGACCAACTAATCGATGTTGCACATGATCACTCACTAGTTACTGTGCAAGCTTCTAATTACCAAGGAACTACATGCATCATGCATGCACATGTACGTACGAGTTAAGATTTAAGGATCAGCAAATCAAATCACGCACCCTTTTCTAAATAGTAGTTTGTTTTTCTAAATAGTAGTATGTTGAAACCCTTACCTCTGTACAATTCTGATGCACACATTTAAATTTATTTATTAAAGTATGAATAACATCACCGTTACCCTAAAAACACATGAAGGAGTTAAAAAGCCACAACCGGTGTATAACATGAATACATGCCTACGCATATATTGCCTACTATTCCATCCGTTTCTAAATACAAGTCATCTTAGAGATTTCACTATGAACTATATACAGATATATGTAGATATACTTTATAATATAGATTCACTCATTTTGCTCCGTATGCAGTTCGTAGTGGAATCTCTAAAAAGACTTGTATTTAGGAACGGAGGAAGTAGATCAGGATGGCATGCAATGCTGCGCCCGTCTATTTTTTCCAGTAAAATACTAGAAATATTCCCAGGTTACATATGAACCAAGTAGTTTGCAACTCAAGGATAATACCGTATTGTAGTTTTGGATTAATAAAGCAAACATTTGTTCTTAGGAGAATAATATGACAAATTTATATAATTGTGACGGTAAGTTGCCATCCATTATGGGAAAATAACGAAAGAAATATCCGAGAAAAATAAAAATGGCTCAAGTAGTTAGTCATGTAATTGTTCAAAATTGTAGGTATACAATGAGTTGTTCCAAATATAAGTTAACCAACAAATTTGCGAGTACATCATCAATTTAAGTTGGAGCTATACATCGAAGACCCTATCAAATAATATCATCAGAAATAGCCCACTACAAGTAAATGATAACTGGTACAACCAATCCTTACTTTATTTCATAAGCAAACAATTCTCCATATACGACACATCATTTATTTGCACACCATAGAAAATAAATCTACACACATAAATAGGCAATACCAGAACCCTGAATAGTCATAAGACTCACCGAACCTCCTTCGGCACATAATCACAGTCTTCTTTTTTTTTTGAACCGGGCGCCACCCTTTTCCATTACTCATCATAACGGAAATACAAAGTTCATGTCATCACACAATCTCCGAAGTCCACTCGAACAAAAGCAAAGACCTACCAACAAACATAAGGAAACCGGAAGGGGAGCGCGAGCTCAAAGCACCACTGAGAAACCCACCACGAGCACCCGTCATCGGGCAACTCGTTGTGGGGCGAAAACCCAGTGACACCCATCTCCACCCTTAGACCACATGCAGCAAAAGACCCAACAGTATCAAACTCGAGGACACCAGGCTCACATTCGAGCAAACAAACAACCACATAGGAGTGAAAAAGACTCAAAAGAACCAGGCAACAGGTCGGACCGGGACGTAGCTCTTATCACCAGAAGGCACCAGCTTCAATCCATCGTCGCCCTAGCTGGAGCTGCGCAAATTCATATCATTGCCTAAGCGTTCGCCTTGAGCATCTTGACACCACGCTCCATTGCCTCCCTATCAGCACCAGTCATCAAGCCTGCCCAGTATGTCAAAAAACCACATGCAGAGTATACCACATTAAATGGTGTTTTAAGTTGTTTATGCTCAAAAGTAGATTGGTTACGGCTATTCCAGATAGCCCAGCATATGGCTGCCAGTCCAAAGGTATAGATGTGGAAATATGAGCAAATTACTACGAGATTTAATCCGAATAAACAGAAAATAAATCATGACCACATCAGCAGAGATTAAACTAATCATGCGAACTAGCATAGCAGATGAACATATCACATCTAGGGCACATACTAGAAACATGAATTCTAACACGACCTCAAACAGGAAGGATAGAATCACATACGGTGCAGCGGGTGCAGCACCGCCGGTGTTGACGTTGTCGCCCATGTCGTCGAGGATGAGGTTGCCGAGGTCGGGGAAGAAGTCGTCGTTCGCGAAGTCGTCGTTGCCAGCAGTCGCGCGAGTGCGCTCCCCAAAAACCTGATCGCCCCTCTCCCGTACAGGATCACGAGAGGCGGGGTTCCGGAGGCCTGCTGTCCCTTCTCGCGGTGCACGCTGAAAGGAGGGATGGAGAAGACTTGCTAATGATCTGGAACGGTGGTGAGAAACCATACGAAGCGGCGGCGGCTAGGGTAGACGTCTGCCTGACTATATAGTGCGGGCCGGGTAGGTCGTGGGAGTAATCCCCACGTCCGAGTCGTCGCGATCCAAAAGAATCGGAAACGGTTCAGTAATTAACGCGTCCGTTAATTATTAATTAATGACTCATTAATTTTCCCATGCAGCAAAAATATAGACAACGAGCATAGCTCTGTCCTCGGCTCGGCTCAATCCCGCAACCCGCGTCGCGTCGCGTCGTGGCGAGGCGTGGCGTGGCGTTGCGTGGCGAGGCGAGCGAGGAGGAGGAGCGCGCGTGTATGTCTCCTCTTCTCATGCTCATACAAGTGGTAGAAGAGCTCACCTTATAAAGAGGTGCAACTCTCTCTCAACTTCCGGGGTGGGACTAAACTTTAGCCTCACTCACTCCACTCACATGTGTGCATGAATGGGCCAAGAGAATTTCAGAATTTTAGTTGGGCTTTGGGCCAAAGGCCTACTAGCAAAATTCCAACAATTCCCCACAAAGTCTCATTGGCACATCTCATCATTTAGTTCCAAAACATTGTTTTATATATCGGTGCTTAGTGGAGACTGTGAAGTTGAACTTCCACTTAAAATTTTATGCTACACTAGATCACAACTTGAATAGTGGACTATGCCTTGAACTACAAGTTTTCTGTGAAACTAGTTTCACACAAATTCTTGACCGGTACTGGGCTGCCGCAAGGCTTCCCCGCGGGTGGAGCGTATACATCATACTCCAGGGCCTTTCATGAATTTATTAGAGAACACCCAATTCTCACAGACTGCGACGTTAACAGTCAAATTCATATAGGTGTGTTTCTCAGAAGATGTTCTGCAAGACAACATCTCTGCTTACCCGAATAAGCCACTTGGAACACATTAAGATAAGTATCAACCTGCCATGCAGATCAGGAGAGTATTGCATCTTCACGGAGTGTGATAATTAATATAGGGATACTCTCCTCCCAGCTGACCAACAGCTTGTCTCTCACTTCTACTTCACGGGATCTCCGATCACATAGAGTGGGTTACCACTATGGACAACTCATGCGGTGGGTCTCAAACCCATCTCCATCGATGCATTATCTATCACATTACGTGATAGACCCTTTGTGAAGGGACCTGCCAAGTTTTTCGACGTTTGGATATAATCTAACGTAATAACTCCGGAGTTCCTCAATTTTCTGACAGATTTTAGTCTCCTCTTCACATGCCTTGAGGACTTCATATTGTCCTTAGAACTGTTTATTTTGACGATCACAGTTTGATTATCATAGTTCATCAGGATAGGGGGTATTGGTTTTTCAACCATAGGTAAGTCCATCAAGAGTTCACGAAGCAACTCTGCTTCAACAGTGACAGTGTCTAATGATGTGAGTTCTGCTTCCATAGTTGACCTCGTTAAGATGTCTGCTTGCAAGACTTCCAGGAAACAGCGCCACCACCAAGTGTAAAAACATAACCACTTGTGGCCTTAATCTCATTAGCATCAGATATCCAGTTTGAGTCACTATAACCCTCCAGTACCCTCGGATACCCGGTGTAGTGAATCCCATAGCTCGCGGTGCCTTTCAAATAGCGCATAACTCTCTCAAGCGCATGCCAATGATCATCTCCCGGTTTTGACACAAACCGACTCAGCTTGCTCACAGCAAAAGAGATGTCAGGCCTCGTGGCACTCGCCAAATACATAAGCGAGCCAATAATCTGAGAATACCTCAGTTGATCTCTCGCAATCCGCCGGTTCTTTCGAAGCAACACACTAGCATCATATGGAGTTGGAGAAGGCGTGCAGTCACTATACCCAAAACGACTCAAGACCTTTTCCACATAATGAGACTGAAGCAGTGTGATCCCACCATTCTCATCTCTCAACAGCTTGATGTTTAAGATAACATCAGCTACTCCTAGATCCTTCATCTCAAAACAGCGAGATAATAAATCCTTAACCTCCTTGATTAAATCAAGTTTGGTTCCAAAGATCAATATGTCGTCGACATACAGACAAAGAATAACTCCTTCGCCCCCACCATAGCGATAGTACACGCACTTGTCACCATCGTTTACTACAAAGCCGACAGTAGTTAATGTTCTTTCGAACTTCTCATGCCACTCCTTAGGATCTTGTTTAAGGCCATATAAAGACTTTAATAACTTGCACACCTTTCCTTCCTGACCAGGTACTACAAAACCATCTGGCTGATCCATGTAAATTTCCTCCTTCAACTCTCCATTGAGGAAAGTCGTCTTAACGTCCATTTGATGAACGAGAAGACCATGTGAGGCAGCCAGTGATAGTAGCACCCGAATTGTGGTCAGTCTAGCCACGGGTGAGTAAGTATCAAAGAAGTCTTCATCTTCTTTCTGGGTATAACCCTTGGCCACAAGCCGTGCCTTGTACTTTTCAATCGTACCATCGGGTCTTCTTCTTGAACACCCACTTACATCCTACATGTTTGCACCCATAAGGACGGTCAGTGATCTCCCAGGTACCGTTAGCTAAGATGGAATCCATCTCGCTACGTATAGCTTCCTTCCAGTAGTCAGCATCAGGAGATGCATAGGCTTCTGAAATAGTCCTGGGTGTGTCATCCACGAGGTACACAATAAAATCATCACCAAAAGACTTTGCAGTCCTCTGTCTCTTACTCCTCACAGGAGTTCCATTGTTACCCTCAACAGGATTCTCAACGTGTTCCATCGCAATGGTGGGTTCAGGAGTTACAGTGAATTCCTCACTAGATGGAGTAGGTATCTCCTGATTTGATGAACTCGACATATCCTTCATAGGAAATATGTCCTCAAAGAAAGTTGCATCATTTGATTCCATAATCGTACCAACATGCATGTCGGATACCTCAGATTTTATTATCAAAAATCTATAGCCGATGCTATGAAAAGCATAGCCCAGAAGAACACAATCCACGGTTTTTGGTCCAAGCTTGCGCTTCTTGGGAATTGGTATATTGACTTTCGCCAAACAACCCCAAGTACATAGGTAAGAGAGTTTCAACCTTTTCCTCTCCCATTCCTCAAATGGAGTCATGGTCTTATGCTTTGTGGGAACTCGGTTTAGGACATGACACGCAGTCATTAGCGCCTCCCCCACCATTCCTTGGATAGACCCGAAGTGTCTAACATGGTGTTAACCATATCAGTTAGAGTTCGGTTCTTTCTTTCGGCTACCCCATTTGACTGGGGTGAGTAGGGAGGCGTCCTCTCATGGATTATACCATGTTCCGCACAAAACATATCAAATTCATTGAAAAAATACTCTCCACCACGATCGGACCTAAGCCGTTTAATTTTTCGATCAAGTTGGTTCTCTGCCTCAGCTTTATAGTTTTTAAAGAAAGTCAAAGCCTCATCTTTTGATTTCAGAAGATACACATAACAATATCTAGTGGAGTCATCAATCAACGTCATGAAGTATCTCTTTCCACCTTTTGTCAACACGCCATTCATCTCACAAAGATCAGAATGTATAAGCTCTAGTGGCGCCAAGTCTCTTGCCTCTGCAGTCTTATGGGACTTGCGAGGTTGCTTAGCTTGCACACATACTTGGCACTTGGAGCCTTTGACAGTAGAGATTTTCAGAATTAAATTCATATTGGCTAACCACGTCATGCAACCAAAGTTAATATGACAGAGTCGTGAATGCCAAATATCGGACTCATTATTGTGGCAAACATTATTAATAACTTTAGTGCAAATATCTAACAAAGATAGGCGGAACAAGCCTCCGCACTCATAGCCTTTTCCAACAAATTGTCCACACTTAGAAATTACAGCTTTATTGGATTCGAAAACCAACTTAAAACCATCTCGACATAAACGGGAACCGCTAACGAGATTTTTATTGATGGACGGCACATGATGAACGTTCTTCAGACGCACAGTCTTCCCCGAAGTAAACTTCAGATCGACCGTAGCAACACCTCGAACGATGGCATGTGACCCGTTCCCCATCAGCACGGGTGAAGTCCCTGTTGCCTGGTAAGAAGAAAACATGGAGGCGTCAGCACAAACATGTACATTGGCACCGGTGTCAATTAACCAATCAGGGGATTGAAATACTGAAAGGATGGTAGGAAAAATACCATACCCTGATTCCTTCATATCAGTATCACCGATGACAACATTAGCGGACTTGCCGCTCTTCTCATGTTCGCGCTCCTCAAAGCGGTTAGGACACTTCGGAGCCCAGTGATTAGGATCACCGCAGACATGGCAAAGTCCCTTCCCCTTCTTATGAGAATTCTTCTTGAAGTTGGTAGAATGTGATGGCTTGTTCTTTGTATCAAACTTGCCTTTGCCCTGAGTTTTGTTCTTATTGTTTTTGAACTTGTTGGGCTGGGAGTTCTTTTTCTGTACCTTGTGGGCACTAGAACCTCCCTTAGCAACTCGAGCACATGTGTCCTTTGCTCTCGCCTTCTCTTCAACATCAAGAGTACCAATGAGATCCGCAACGGAAAACTCCTGTCTCTTGTGTTTCAGGGAAGTAGCAAAATTGTTCCATGAAGGTGGAAGCTTGGCAATGATGCCTCCGGCAACAAATTTGTCTGGCAACACACACTTGAAGTACTCAAGTTTTTTTGCGAGCGACTGTATCTCATGAGCCTGCTGTACAACAGGGCGCTCATCAGTCATCTTGTAGTCATAGAATTGTTCTATGACGTACAACTCGCTGCCGGCGTCCGAGGCACCAAACTTGGCCTCGAGCGCAGCCCACATGTCCTTGCCGTTGTCAAATGACATATACGAATCCACAATGGAGTCATCAAGAACACTTAGAAGAGCGCCTTTAAAGAGGGTATCGATCTCCTCAAAAGCTTCCAGCTGTGCTGGATTAAGATCGCCCTCAGGCTTGCCCTTGGTGGCATCATAGCAGCCCATGGTCTGAAACCAGTAGACTGCTCTCGTGCGCCACCTCTTATATTGCGCCCCTTTAAAGGCAGGCGGCTTCAGATGCGCAGCAAAACCACTCGGAGTAAATTTCCTATAATCAGGTTTTTGGATTGTGGAAATATGAGCAAATTACTATGAGATTTAATCCGAATAAACAGAAAATAAATCATGACCACAGCAGCAGAGATTAAACTAATCATGCGAACTAGCATAGCAGATGAACATATCACATCTAGTGCACATACTAGAAACATGAATTCTACCACGATCTCGATTAGGAAGCATAGAATCACATACGGTGCAGCGGGTGCAGCACCGCCAGCGTTGACGTTGTCGCCCATGTCGTCAAGGATGAGGTTGCCGAGGTCGGGGAAGAAGTCGTCGTTCGCGAAGTCGTCGCTGCCAGCAGTCGCGCGAGTGCGCTCCCCAAAAACCGGATTGCCCCTCTCCCATACAGGATCACGAGAGGCGGGGTTCCGGAGGCCTGCTGTCCCTTCTCGCGGTGCACGCCGGAAGGAGGGATGGAGAAGACTTGCTTGGCGGCACAATGATCTGGAACGGTGGTGAGAAACCATACGAAGAGGCGGCGGCTAGGGTAGACGTCTGCCTGACTATATAGTGCGGGCCGGGTAGGTCGTGGGAGTAAACCCCACGTCCGAGTTGTCACGATCCAAAAGAATCGGAAACGGTTCAGTAATTAACGCGTCCGTTAATTATTAATTAATGACTCATTAATTTTCCCATGCAGCAAAAATATAGACAACGTGCATAGCTCTGTCCTCGGCTCGGCTCAATCCCGCAACCCGCGGCGCGGCGCGGCGCCTCGTGATGAGGCGAGCGAGGAGGAGGAGCGCGCGTGTAGGTCTCCTCTTCTCATGCTCATACAAGTGGTAGAAGAGCTCACCTTATAAAGAGGTGCAACTCTCTCTCAACTTCCGGGGTGGGACTAAACTTTAGCCTCACTCACTCCACTCACATGTGTGCATGAATGGGCCAAGAGAATTTTAGAATTTTAGTTGGGCTTTGGGCCAAAGGCCTACTAGCAAAATTCCAACAATAGAACCTGGCTCCATCAGATAAAAAAACATAGCACCAGGAAAAAATTGCCAGTTGTTATTTGGGCATAGGTCTGTGCCCAGCACACAGCCTACCGTTCTCCAGACTACCCGAGCCACTGGACAAGTAAAGAACGGTGCTGAGATGTTTCAATGCTCCTACGAAATGAGCATCTAGGGTTCCCAGGCCAATTTCTTTTTTTCATGACCTCTCTAGTCAGAATGGCATCTTGAAACAATTGCCAAAGAAAAATCTGAATTTTCAGGGGTATCTTCGCTTTCCAGATCCACCTGTAATCACATCCTACCAGCTGCCTCTCCAGGTAGACATAAACTGATTTAGTGGTGAAATTCTTCTTTTTTTCGAGGGCCCAACAAACTTGGTCAGGTTCCGTAGACCCTGGCCAGGATCTAACCACCTCTCCCAGCTCTTTCCATTGATCTACTAGAGGAGGATGCAGACGTCTTCTAAAAAAATCATTGCCCGCAAAACTCTTAAACCCAGCTACTGTAATTTCTTGATAATTACAGATCCCAAACAAGGCTGGGAATCGATCTTGCAAAGGAGGTTCCCCCAGAATGGTGTCTCTCCACAATCTAGTAATATCTCCAGATTTCATCACCACCTCTCTTCCTGCCAAGTATATCTCTTTAACTTTCAGAATGGCTTTCCAAACAGGGGAATCCCCAAACTTGCACTACACCGAGGATACCGTGTCATTCTTAAGGTATTTGGACCGAACCACATCTTGCCAAAGGCCATGTTGCGTCTCCAGCTTCCACCACCACTTGGTGAGGAGGCTGACATTTTGCTTATGTACATCTTTGACTCCTAACCCCCCTTTGTTTTTGGATCTACAAATTCTAGACCATTTCACCAAGTGGTATCTTTTTCGACCACTAGTTTCTTGCCAAAAGAACTTTTTTCTGTGCTTGTCCAACTTATCAATAATATTTTTAGGGAGCATGAACATAGACATGTAGTAATATATGATGCTTGTAAGGGAAGAATTCAGGAGTGTCAATCTTCCCCCGGAGGAGGCCGAGTTACCAATCCACGACTCACAACATTTAAGGAATTGATCATCCACAAAACTCCAGTCCAGAGCTTGTAGAGTGGAGAAACTTACCGGCACTCCTAGATATCTCATAGGAAAGTGCCCAATCTAGCAATTGAATAGATCTGAGTAGAAAGTTAATAGTTTGTCATCTCCTCCTACACAGAGTATTTCGCTCTTAAGGAAATTTATTTTAAGTCCAGACATGAGTTCAAATATGTACAGTAAAAGTTTGAGGTTAATTGCAGCTTCTCTATCATGCTCAAAGCAGATGATAGTGTCATCAGCATATTGAAGGATAGCTACCCCCCATTAATCAGATCCGGGGCAAGGCCTGTCAGCAGGCCTTCATCTTGGGTGTTGAGGATCATTTTGGACAGGGCTTCAACAGCCATATTGAATAGAAAAGGTGAATGTGGATCTCCCTGCCGTACCCCTTTATGACTCTGGAAATAGGGACCAGTTTCATTATTCAGCTTGATACGGACAGTCCCATTTTTTTAAAAAAATGGATCCAACCGCACCAAGTAGGGCCGAAGCCTCTAATATTGTGACACTCCAACAGAAAGTCCCAGTTAATTTTATCATAGGCCTTTTCGAAGTCTAGCTTCAGCACCACACCCACCCTCTTTTTGTGGTGCGTGTGATGAAGAACTTCGTGCAAAGTCAGTATGCCATCCATAATATTTCTATGTTTAATAAAGGCATTCTGGTGCTTACTAATAAGCTTGTCAGCAAATATAGCCACTCTGTTATCCAAAACTTTTGTGATAAGTTTGTATGGACAGCGGAGGAGGCAGATAGGCCTATATTGATGAATTTTCTTGGCTCCACTCATCTTAGGGATTAGAGTAAGGATACCATAATTGAGGCGAGCCACATCCAAAGTGCTGTTATGGAAGGACTCAAACAGGATGATATTATCTTCTGCGTCGAGTTTTTCACTCTCAGGCCACATATCAGGGGATAATCTAAAAAGGTATCCACTACCAGGCCCAAAAAGCTCTTTATAGTAGGCTGTGGAATGAGCAAGTAGATTACCAGTTCCCTCAATCGTCACTTCTCCGTCAGTAAAGGACTGAATTGTGTTCTTACGTTTCTTCCCATTAGCTATTCGATGATAGAAGGCTGTATTGAGATCACCTTTTAATAGCCATCTTTCATTAGATTGTTGTGTTGGGGAACGTAGTAATTTCAAAATTTTCCTACGCACACGCAAGATCATGGTGATGCATAGCAACGAAGGGGGGGAGTATGATCTACATACCTAGTAGATCGACAACGGAAGCATTTGGTTGATGTAGTCGTACATCTTCACGATCCAACCGATCAAGCACCGAAACTAAGGCACCTCCGAGTTCTAGCACACGTTTAGCTCAATGACGATCCCTGGACTACGATCCAACAAAGTGTCGTCAGCACGACGGCGTGGTGACGATCTTGATGTACTACTGCAGAGCTTCGCCTAAACTCCGATACAATATTATCGAGGACTATGGTGGCTGGGGCGCCGCACACGGCTAAGGAAAAGATCACGTGGATCAACTTGTGTGTCTCTGGGGTGCCCCTGCCTCCGTATATAAAGGACTAAAGGGGGGAGGCTGGCCGGCCAAGGAGGGCGCGCCAGGAGAGTCCTACTCCCTCTGGGAGTAGGATCCCCCCCCCAATCCTAGTTGGAATAGGATTCACGGAGGGGGGAAAAGAGAGAGAGGGGCCGGCCCCCTCTCCTTGTCCTATTCGGACCAAGGGAGGGGAGGGGCGCGCGGCCCATGAGGGGCTGCCTCTTCTCTTTTCCACTAAGGCCCATCATGGCCCATATAGCTCTCGGGGGGTTCCGGTAACATAGGCTTCCAATATATCAATCTTTATGTCTCGACCATTTCGAGACTCCTCGTCATGTCCGTGATCATATCCGGGACTCCGAACAACCTTCGGTACATCAAAATGCATAAACTCATAATATAACTGTCATTGTAACCTTAAGCGTGCGGACCCTACGGGTTCGAGAACAATGTAGACATGACCGAGACACGTCTCCGGTCAATAACCAATTGCGGACCTGGATGCCCATATTGGCTCCTACATATTCTACGAAGATCTTTATCGGTCAGACCGCATAACAACATACGTCGTTCCCTTTGTCATCGGTATGTTACTTGCCCGAGATTCGATCGTCGGTATTCCAATACCAAGTTCAATCTCGTTGCCGGCAAGTCTCTTTACTCGTTCTGTAATACATCATCCTGCAACTAACTCATTAGTTGCAATGCTTGCAAGGCTTAAGTGATGTGCATTACCGAGAGGGCCCAGAGATACCTCTCCGACAATCAGAGTGACAAAACCTAATCTCGAAATACGCCAACCCAACATGTACCTTTGGAGACACCTGTAGTACTCCTTTATAATCACCCAGTTACGTTGTGACGTTTGGTAGTACCCAAAGTGTTCCTCCGGTAAACGGGAGTTGCATAATCTCATAGTTATAGGAACATGTATAAGTCATGAAGAAAGCAATAGCAACATACTAAACGATCGGGTGCTAAGCTAATGGAATGGGTCATGTCAATCAGATCATTCACTTAATGATGTGATCCCGTTAATCAAATAACAACTTATTGTTCATGGTTAGGAAACATAACCATCTTTGATTAACGAGCTAGTCAAGTAGAGGCATACTAGTGACACTTTGTTTGTCTATGTATTCACACATGTATTATGTTTCCGGTTAATACAATTCTAGCATGAATAATAAACATTTATCATGATTATAAGGAAATAAATAATAACTTTATTATTGCCTGTAGGGCATATTTCCTTCAGTCTCCCACTTGCACTAGAGTCAATAATCTAGTTCACATCGCCATGTGATTTAACAGCAACAGTTCACATCACCATGTGATTAACACCCATAGTTCACATCGATATGTGATCAACACCCAAAGGGTTTACTAGAGTCAGTAATCTAGTTCACATCACCACTACAGGAATCAGCTACTTTGCCGTCTGCCACGGCGGACGGCAAAGGCATGAACGGCGGACGGCAAAGGCCTTTGCCGTCAGCCGCGGACGGCAAAAGGCTCCGGCAAAGTAGGCTACGGTAAACAGCTACTTTGCCGTCTGCTTCCTGGCGGCTGACGGCAAATGCCCTTTGCCGTCTGCGGCAGACGGCAAAGAGAGCGAACGACAATAATTGCGCTGTCAGTCCGTTAAGTGGCTAACGGCAGGCCTTTGCCGTCCGCCGCTGGCAAAATTTCTAGTGTCTTTGCCGTCCGCCGTATGATGTCATCTACACGTCACTACATGGCAGGTTCTTTGCCGTCCGCCACTGATGGCAAAGTCTTTGCCGTCTGCCACTGTAGGCAAACTGACCAAATGGGTCAGCTCCCAGGAAGCACAGCTAGATGCCACGTGTCTTCTTTGCCGTCCGCGGCAGACGGCAAAGAGCCCGTTGCCGTCGGTGGCAGACGGCAAAGAGCCTGCATATTGGCTCTTTTATCTGTTTTTTTATTAAATCCAACAATTTTCATCACAAATATATATGACATATATAGATATATTTCAAAAGGCCATTACAGAGCAAACATATAAGATATCCAACACATAACTTCATCATCCAACCATATATATTACATGCATAGTTCCATCATACATAACAAGTTCAACATAGAGGCATCCAACCATATATATTACAACAGTTTCATCCAACGATACATGCATAGTTCAACGATACAAAATAAACAGAGAAAGGGATAAGGAGCACTCCATCTATGCAAGCTTTCGTCAAGTGAATGAAATCTGCAAAATGAAAAATAAGAAAGTTAGAACAAGAAGAGTAGAACAACAAGAAGAGTAGAACAAGAAGAAGACTAGAACAAGAAGAGTAGAACAAGAAGAAGACTAGAACAAGAAGAGTATATCATTTATGAGCTAACTTACGTGAAATGGATCATATATGAGCTAACTAAGTTGAAATGGGTCGTTTATGAGCTAGCTAAGGTGAAATGGATCATTTATGAGCTAACTTAGTTGAAATGGATCGTTTATGAGCTAACTAAGGTCAAATGGATCGTTTTTGAGGTAACTAAGGTGAAATGGATTGCTTTTTAGCTAACTTAGGAGAAATGGACCATTTATGAGCTAACTTAGTTGAAATGGATCGTTTTTGAGCTAACTTAGGTGAAATGGATCATTTATGACCTAATTTAGTTGAAATGGATCTTTTTGAGCTAACTTAGGTAAAATGGATCATTTAAGAGCTAATTTAGGTGAAATGGATCGTTTTTTAGCTAACTTGGTGAAATGGATCGTTTATGAGCTAAATTAGTTGAAATGGATCGTTATGAGATAACCTAGGTAAGATGGGTCATTTTGGAGTTAACCTAGGTGAAATGGGTCATTTTAAAGCTAACGTAGGTAAAATGGATCATTTAGGAGCTAATCTAGGTAAAATGGGTCATTTTTGAGCTAACTTGGATGAACTGGATCATTTATAAGCTAACCTAGGTAAAATGGGTCATTTTAGAGCTAACTTAGGTAAAATGGATCGTCTATGAGCTAACTAAGCTAATTATGCAATTTTTGACATAAGTAAGCTAAGTACAGATCGTTTTAGAGCTAACTTAGGTAAAATGGATGGTTTTGGAGGTCAGTAAGCTTATTAAGTCATTTTGGAGGAGAAGAAGCTAAGTCTAGGTCATTATGGTAAGCATTGGAGGAAATAAAGCTAAGTCTAGGTCTTTATGCATGTGTTAAGCAAAACACTAGATAAACTTACCAAGATCCAGGAGGTGTAGGAGCGGGGTGACTCGTGTCGGTAGCTGGAGAAGGATCGTGCGATGCTTGTCTGGAGTTACAACATGAATAATACCTGACAGTACTAATAAAAGACCGACATGAATAATAATATGTGTATCACTTAAGTGTATTAGCATCAAGTACAACATAAAAAAATGTAATACCTGACACTACTAATAATCTCGATCAGTATCATCAATAAATGCATAATCATCATCATCACTATAATCAATGACGGGCTCATAGGGTTCATTGGCATCAACATGTGCAAGGCCACCTTGACGTAATTGGTCAAGCATTGACAGGTCATCCGCAACAGTAACCTCTTCTTGTTCCGGCTCTTCTTGTTCCTCCTCTGGGGTGATGTCAGATTCATTGTCGCTGTCTACTTCAATGTTTTGGGGTGAAGTATAGCGGTTCTTGAAACGCTTTTTGGAAAGACGTGCCTCTTGGAAGAATTCTCCTTCATATGTGTCTGGGTTAATGTGAGGTTAATAATCCTCTTCCTTTGGGGGAGAAAGTCTAGCACGTGGCGGCACTTCATAAACGACATCCCAACCTTTCAGATTTGGATTAGTTTGGCAGGCCCACGGTAGATAGAATACTTGGGTTGCCTGTTGAGCCATAATATAGACATCAGGAACATCTAAATGAGTGCTTTGGTTGATTTCAACTAGCCCTACATGTTCATGAGTCCTTCTAGTCTCCTTCGGCTGAAACCAATAACATTTGAAGACTACGACATTCGGTGGGTTTTCACCATAGAACAGAAGTTCATAAATTGCTTCAACTCTCCCATAATACTCGATACCTCCTTCGCCGATAGCAGATACACAACAATTTGTTGACTTTCGGTCGGCCATAGATAGCTCTTTGCGATAGGTACGAAAGCGATACCCGTTGATGTCGTACTTGTCAAATGAACGGACCTTATAGTCAAAACCATTAGCGACTTGTCTCAATTCGGCGTCCATAGACTCTGAATTAGCCTACAAGTTTAATATGAAAGGATTGTTGCATTATGCACAAATTAGCGAATGAAATGAAATTGTCTAATAGAAATTACCGTTTGTTTGAACCAAGAGATGAAACCGGGATAGCCACCTCCTTGCTTTACGAGAAGCTCATACTCTTCGACGGAATCCTTTTGGATCTCCGCTCCATACGAGAATATGGAGACGTATCGACTGTATGACATATCCAGGAATAAGAGTAGTTCAAAGGAAATAGAAGTTGCGAAACAATGTACCGAGAACTTACTCGATGTACGGCCGCACTTCTATCAGGTTGTTGAAGATATACAATGAAATGGTCCGCCATTCTTCGTTATCCAAAGATACTGATGTGAAACACTAGCTGGTGCGAGATTCCCTTTGAATAGGCTGAGGTTGGATCCACCCTTTTTAGGCTCGTCAGCATTGTACCGAGGCTTCGGATTATGCAAATGACGATTTTTGGCTTCGTAGTGCGCTGTTACGAAGTTTGCCGCCTCCTCTGTGATGAATGCCTTAGCCATCGATGCTTCAATTCTACGTTTATGTTTACATTTTTCTCGAAGCGTCTTCTGCATCCTCTCAGTTGGGTAGCACCAACGATTTTGCACGGGCCCCCCCAATCTTGCCTCGGTCGGGAGATGCAAAATCAAATGCTGCAATGGATTAAAGAAACCCGGTGGAAAGATCTTCTCTAACTTGCAGATCAACTCCGGCGCCAACTCTTCCATTTCTTCTTGCACGCTAGGTGATAGTTCTTTCGCACAAAGAACACGGAAGAAATAGCTGAGTTCTGCCAGTACTAGCCATTCATCCTCAGGGATGAAGCCACGCAACATCACCGGCATTACCCGCTCAATCCATATGTGCCAATCATGACTCTTGGGACCAAATATCTTCAGTTTATCAAGATTTGCTCCCCTCTTTAGATTCGCTGCATACCCATCGAGGAACATCAACTGCTGTTGCACCCACAAGAGAATTTCCCTCATAGCTGGCCTTCCAAGATTGAACCATGCCTTTGGCTTCGTTCAGTTCTGCTTTCCTTTCGGTTCTTTCATGTTTTGTAACGGCCTATCACATAGCGCCTCCAGATTGACTCTAGCCTTAGTATTATCCTTTGACTTCCCATCTATGCCGAACAATGTACCAAAAAGTGCCTCGGCGATATTCTTCTCAGTGTGCATCACGTCGATGTTGTGTGGGCAAAGGAGGTCTTTGAAGTAAGGCAGATCCCATAAGCATGTTTTGTGAGTCCACGCGTGCTTAGTATTATACCCCTTGAAGTACCCTGGACGTTGTGGATCTGGCTCGAGAGTGTTTAACTGATCCAGGGTCTGTTGGCCTGTCAATGCAGGTGGTGCAGAGTTTTTGATAACTCTACCCCTGATGAAGTTCTTCTTGTCTTTCCTGAACTTATGGCGAGGATCCAGGAACTGTCTATGCATGTCGAAGCAAGAAAACTTGCGGCCGGCCTGAAGCCAACGAAACTCAAGAGCTCCCTTGCATGTGGGGCACGGGAACCTTCCATGCACACACCAGCCAACGAATAGCGCATACGCCGGCAAGTCATGCGTCGAGTACATGTACCAGACACGCATTATGAAGTTCCGTTTGCTAAAGGCGTCGTATGTCTTGAACCCATTATCCCAGGCTTCTTGCAATTCGTCCTTAAGCGGCTGCATGTACACATTCATATTTTTTCCCGGATAGTTGGGTCCTGGAATTATCAACGTCAGGAAAATGTTCTTTCTTTGCATAATCTGTCCGGGGGGGAGATTGAGTGGAAAGACAAATACGGGCCAACAACTGTATTGGGCTGCCGTCATACCAAACACACTGAACCCATCCGTGCTGATGCCGACTCGAGGATGCCTCGGATCTGCCGCTTTGTCAGCATGTAATTCATCAAACTTTTTCCACGCAACACCATCCGATGTGTGTACCATCATCAGATTCCCATCTGCATCTAGTTCGGTTCTTTTGCCTGTTTGTGCCATGTCATCTGTCTGGCCGTCTCTTCGACCATGAAAAGACGTTGAAGTCTTGGTACGATTGGCATATACCGAAGAACACTAACGGGGATTTTGGTCTGTGTCTTCTCACCCATACCGTTGTCTACCACAATATACCTGGAAGACTTGCAAATGGGACAATAGTTCAAGTCCGCATAGTCAAGCCTAAATAAGGCACATCCTTTCTCACAGGCATGTATCTTCTCATAGGGCATCTTCAGTGCACGGAGGATTTTGTCCGACTGGTACAGGTTTGCAGGCATTACATGGCCTTTGGGTAGAAAGCGTCCAAATACTGTCATAATTGCGTCATAGCATTCTCTGCCCAAGTTGAACTGAGCCTTCAGAGCCATTACTTGTGAGATGGCATCCAACTGACAAAGCTCAGTGTGCTCGTGGAGCAGACGTTTCGAAGACTCCAACATTTCATTGAAGGCCTTTGCAGATTCCTCCATCTCCTCGTCCGAATCCCGAGCATCATCATAGCCTTGCACCATGTTTTCCATCCCGGTACCATGCTTGTCGGTGCGACGACGATCCACCTCAGCTCGGTCACGTTGGGCAGACTCACCATGAAATGTCCACACCGTATAATCGGGCATAAAACCACTCTTCTGCAGGTGTTTGCCCATTTTAGCCTCTGTCTTCTTTTCCCAATTGCCGCACCGGAAACAGGGGCACCAGGTTTTCTTTTGGCCATTTGCAAATGCGGCTTGCACAAACCCCTTAGTTTTTGTGAACCATTCAGCGCTCCATTTGTTCTGACCAGTGTGACCGGTATACATCCAAGCACGGTCACTCATCTTGACTTTCAGAGCTACTGGACACACAACAATTATATATGTAATTCACCATGTATATATTCATCAGTTGATCTACTTTGTCAATTTTATTACGTCCATGCAACCTACACTCTAATAGGTAATGATAGGTCCTAATCCCACCCGTGTATGTGTAGATTGTGTTCATTTTCCCATGCTATGCTCCGGATCCGACGCAAAATTTCGGCAGCACCTCCCCGCTGTTCTCCTGATACACGTCTCTGCAATAAACAGAGAGGATGTGTACCCGGAGAACAACAGGGGAGGCACTGACGAAATATATGCGTCGGATCCGGAGCAAAGCATATGGGAAAACAAACCCAATCTACACATACTCGGGCTGTCCATGGATAGCGTTGGACAATTCGAAAGAATCAAGGTTATAAATATGCAAATGCATGCATATTTATAACTATGACGCTTTCGAACGGGAGACACATATTGGTTACGCATACTGATGATTCAAGACACATATATAGCTAGCTATCAAGTTTCATCGGAATAGATCAAATAATTAATGGGGGAGGAGGACTTGTCATTTGTGCTCACCCACGAACGAAGGGGCAGAGCTCGTCAAACGCACGGCGAGGTCGTCGAACACCAAACCT
>NC_041384.1:757925422-757950154 GCF_002162155.2 Triticum dicoccoides
CGTCCGCTAGCCGACGGCAAATAATCTTTGCTGTCTGCTAGCAGACGACAAAGAACTGGCTGATGGCAAACTTGGTCTTTGCCATCAGCCAGTTCTTTGCCGTCTGCTTTTCGGAAGCTGATGGCAAAGAGCTTCTTTGCCGTCCGCTAGCGGACGGCAAAGAACTGGCAGATGGTAAACTAGCTGATTCCAGTAGTGCACTATGTGATTAACACCCAAAGAGTACTAAGGTGTGATCATGTTTTGCTTGTGAGATAATTTTAGTCAACGGGTCTGTCACATTCAGATCCGTAAGTATTTTGCGAATTTCTATGTCAACAATGCTCTGCACGGAGCTACTCTAGCTTATTGCTCCCACTTTCAATATGTATCTAGATTGAGACTTAGAGTCATCCAGATTTGTGTCAAAACTTGCATCGACGTAACTTTTTACGACGAACCATTTTGTCACCTCCATAATTGAGAAATATTTCCTTATTCCACTAAGGATAATTTTGACCGCTGTCCAGTGATCTACTCTTAGATCACTATTGTACTCCCTTGCTTAACACAGTGTAGGGTATACAATAGATCTGGTACACAGCATGGCATACTTTATAGAACCTATGGCTGAGGCATAGGGAATGACTTTCATTCTATTTCTATCTTCTGCCGTGGTCGGGCTTTGAGTCTTGCTCAATTTCACACCTTGCAACACAGGCAAGAACTCTTTCTTTGACTGTTCCATTTTGAACTACTTCAAAATCTTGTCAAGGTATGTACTCATTGAAAAAAACTTATCAAGCATCTTGACCTATCTCTATAGATCTTGATGCTCAATATGTAAGCAGCTTTACTGAGGTCTTTCTTTGAAAAATTCCTTTCAAACACTCCTTTATGCTTTGCAGAATAATTCTACATTATTTCCGATCAACAATATGTCATTCACATATACTTATCAGAAATGTTGTAGTGCTCCCACTCACTTTCTTGTAAATACATGCTTCATCGCAAGTCTGTATAAAACTATATGCTTTGATCAACTTATCAAAGCGTATATTCCAACTCCGAGATGCTTGCACCAGTCCATAGATGGATCGCTGGAGCTTGCATATTTTGTTAGCACCTTTAGGATTGAAAAAACCTTCTGGTTGTATCATATACAAATCTTCTTTAATAAATCTATTAAGGAATGCAGTTTTGTTTATCCATTTTCCAGTTTTCATACAATGCGGCAATTGCTAACATGATTCGGACAGACTTAAGCATAGATACGAGTGAGAAACTCTCATCGTAGTCAACACCTTGAACTTGTCGAAAACCTTTTGCGACAATTCTAGCTTTGTAGATAGTAACACTACTATCAGCGTCCGTCTTCCTCTTGAAGATTCATTTATTCTCAATTGCTCGCCGATCATCGGGCAAGTCAACCAAAGTCCATACTTTGTTCTCATACATGGATCCCATCTCAGATTTCATGGCCTCAAGCCATTTTGCAGAATCTGGGCTCACCATCGCTTCTTCATAGTTCGTAGGTTCGTCATGGTCAAGTAGCATGACCTCCAGAACAGGATTACCGTACCACTCTGGTGCGGATCTCACTCTGGTTTACCTACGAGATTCGGTAGTAACTTGATCTGAAGTTACATGATCATCATCATTAGCTTCCTCACTAATTGGTGTAGTAGCCACAGGAACAGATTTCTGTGATGAACTACTTTCCAATAAGGGAGAAGGTACAATTACCTTATCAAGTTCTACATTCCTCCCACTCACTTCTTTCGAGAGGAACTCCTTCTCTGGAAAGGATCCATTCTAAGCAACAAATATCTTGCCTTCGGATCTATGATAGAAGGTGTACCCAACATTTTCTTTTGGGTATCCTATGAAGACGCACTTCTCCGATTTGAGTTTGAGCTTATCAGGATGAAACTTTTTCATATAAGCATCGCAACCCCAAACTTTAAGAAACGACAACTTTGGTTTCTTGCCAAACCATAGTTCATACGGTGTCGTCTCAACAGATTTAGATGGTGCCCTTTTAACGTGAATGCAGCTGTCTCTAATGCATAACCCCAAAATGATAGTGGTAGATCGGTAAGAGACATCATAGATCGCACTATATCTAATAAAGTACGGTTATGACGTTCGGACACACCATTACATTGTGGTGTTCCAGGTGGCGTGAGTAGTGAAACTATTTCACACTGTTTTTAACTGAAGGCCAAACTCGTAACTCAAATACTCTTCTCTATGATCAGATCGTAGAAACTTTATTTTCTTGTTACGATGATTTTTCACTTCACTCTGAAATTCTTTGAACTTTTCAAATGTTTCAGACTTATGTTTCATCAAGTAGATATACTCATATCTGCTCAGATCATCTGTGAAGATTAGAAAATAATGATACTTGTCGCGAGCCTCAATATTCATCGGACCACATACATCAGTATGTATGATTTCCAACAAATCTGTTGCTCGCTCCATTGTTCCGAAGAACAGAGTCTTAGTCATCTTTCCCATGAGGCATGGTTCGCAAGCATCAACTGATTCATAATCAAGTGATTCCAAAAGCCCATCAGCATGGAGTTTCTTCATGCGCTTTACACCAATATGACCTAAACGGTAGTGCCACAAATAAGTTGCACCATCATTATTAACTTTGCATCTTTTGGTTTCAATATTATGATTATGTGTATCACTACGATCAAGATCCAACGAACTATTTTCATTGGGTGTGTAACCATATAAGGTTTTATTTATGTAAACAGAACAACAATTTATTCTCTTACTTAAATGAATAACCGTATTACAATAAACATGATCAAATCATATTCATGCTTAACGCAAACACCAAATAACACTTATTCAGGTTCAACACTAATCCCGAAAGTATAGGGAGTGTGCAATGATGATCATATCAATCTTGGAACCACTTCCAACACACATCGTCACTTCACCCTTAACTAGTCTCTGTTTATTCTGCAACTCCCATTTCGAGTTACTAATCTTAGCAACTGAACTAGTATCAAATACTGAGGGGTTGCTATAAACACTAGTAAAGCACACATCAATAACATGTATATCAAATATACTTATGTTCACTTTGCCATCCTTCTTATCTGCCAATCACTTGGGGTAGTTCGCTTCCAGTGACCAGTCCCTTTGCAGTAGAAACACTTAGTCTCAGGCTTAGGACCAGACTTGGGCTTCTTCACTTGAGCAGCAACTTGCTTGCTGTTCTTCTTGAAGTTCCCCTTTTGCCCTTTTCTTGAAACTAATGGTCTTGTCTACTATCAACACTTGATGTTTTTCTCGATTTCTACCTTCGTCAATTTCCGCATTACGAAGAGCTTGGGAATCGTTTCCGTTATCCCTTGCATATCATAGTTCATCACGAAGTTCTACTAACTTGGTGATGGTGACTAGAGAATTCTGTCAATCAATATCTTATCTGGAAGATGAACTCCCACTTGATTCAAGCGATTGTAGTACTCAGACAATCTGAGCATATGCTCACTAGTTGAGAGATTCTCCTCCATCTTTTAGCTATAGAACTTGTTGGAGACTTCATATCTCCCAACTCGGGTATTTGCTTGAAATATTAACTTCAACTTCTGGAACATCTCATATGCTCCATGACGTTCAAACGTCTTTGAAGTCCCGATTCTAAGCCATTAAGCATGGTGCACTAAACTATCAAGTAGTCATCATATTGAGCTAGCCAAATGTTCATAACGTCTGTATCTGCTCCTGCAATAGGTCTGTCACCTAGCGATGCATCAAGGACATAATTCTTCTGTGCAGCAATGAGGATAAACCTCAGATCACGGATCCAATCCGCATCATTGCTACTAACATCTTTCAACATAATTTTCTCTAGGAACATATCAAAATAAACACAGGGAAACAACAACGCGAGCTATTGATCTACAACATAATTTGCAAAATACTACCAGGACTAAGTTCATGATAAATTTAAGTTCAATTAATCATATTACTTAAGAACTCCCACTTAGATAGACATCCCTCTAATCCTCTAAGTGATTACGTGATCCAAATCAACTAAACCATGTCCGATCATCACGTGAGATGGAGTAGTTTTCAATGGTGAACATCGTTATGTTGATCATATCTACTATATGATTCACGCCCGACCTTTCGGTCTCCGTGTTCCGAGGCCATATCTGTATATACTTGGCTTGTCAAGTATAATCTGAGTATTCCGCGTGTGCAACTGTTTTGCACCCGTTGTATTTGAACGTAGAACCTATCACACCCGATCATCACGTGGTGTCTCAGCACGAAGAACTTTCGCAACGGTGCATACTCAGGGAGAACTCTTCTTGATAATTAGTGAGAGATCATCTTATAATGCTACTGTCAATCAAAGCAAGATAAGATGCATAAAAGATAAACATCACATGCAATCAATATAAGTGATATGATATGGCCATCATCATCTTGTGCTTGTGATCTCCATCTCCGAAGCACCGTCGTGATCACCATCGTCACCAGCGTGACACCTTGATCTCCATCATAGCATCGTTGTCGTCTCGCCAAGCTTGTGCTTCCACGACTATCGCTACCGTTTAGTGATAAAGTAAAGCATTACATCGCGATTGCATTGCATACAATAAAGCGACAACCATATGGCTCCTGCCAGTTGCCGATAACTCGGTTACAAAACATGATCATCTCATACAATAAAATTCAGCATCATGCCTTGACCATATCACATCACAACATACCCTGCAAAAACAAGTTAGACGTCCTCTACTTTGTTGTTGCAAGTTTTACGTGGTTGATATGGGCTTTAAGCAAGAACCAATCTCACCTACGCATCAAAACCACGACGATAGTTTGTCAATTTGACTCCGTTTTAACCTTCGCAAGGACCGGGCGTAGCCACACTCGGTTCAACTAAAGTTGGAGAGACTATCGCCCGCAAGCCACCTATGTGCAAATCACGTCGGGAGAACCGGTCTCGCGTAAGCGTACGCGTAATGTTGGTCCGGGTTGTCTCGTCCAACAATACCGCCGAACCAAAGTATGACATGCTGGTAGGCAGTATGACTTATATCGCCCACAACTCACTTGTGTTCTACTCGTGCATATAACATCAAACCATAAAACCTAGGCTCGGATGCCACTGTTGGGGAACGTAGTAATTTCAAAATTTTCCTACGCACACGCAAGATCATGGTGATGCATAGCAACGAAGGGGGGGAGTATGATCTACATACCTAGTAGATCGACAACGGAAGCGTTTGGTTGATGTAGTCGTACGTCTTCACGATCCGACCGATCAAGCACCGAAACTACGGCACCTCCGAGTTCTAGCACACGTTTAGCTCGATGACGATCCCCGGACTCTGATCTAGCAAAGTGTCAGGGAAGAGTTCTGTCAGCACGATGGCATGGTGACGATCTTGATGTACTACTGCAGCAGGGCTTCACCTAAACTCCGCTACAATATTATCGAGGACTATGGTGGCTGGGGCGCCGCACACGGCTAAGGAAAAGATCACGTGGATCAACTTGTGTGTCTCTGGGGTGCCCCTGCCTCCATATATAAAGGACTAAAGGGGGGAGGCTGGCCGGCCAAGGAGGGCGCACCAGGAGAGTCCTACTCCCTCTGGGAGTAGGATTCCCCCCCCCCCCCAATCCTAGTTGGAATAGGATTCGCGGAGGGGGGAAAAGAGAGAGAGGGGTCGGGCCCCTCTCCTTGTCCTATTCGGACCAAGGGAGGGGAGGGGCACGCGGCCCATGAGGGGCTGCCTCTTCTCTTTTTCACTAAGGCCCATCATGGCCCATATAGCTCCCGGGGGGTTCCGGTAACCTCCCGGTACTCTGGTAAAATCCCGATTTCACCCGGAACACTTCCGATATCTAAACATAGGCTTCCAATATATCAATCTTTATGTCTCGACCATTTCGAGACTCCTCGTCATGTCCGTGATCATATCCGGGACTCCGAACAACCTTCGGTACATCAAAATGCATAAACTCATAATATAATTGTCATCGTAACCTTAAGCGTGCGGACCCTACGGGTTTGAGAACAATGTAGACATGACCGAGACACGTCTCCGGTCAATAACCAATAGCGGGACCTGGATGCCCATATTGGCTCCTACCTATTCTACGAAGATCTTTATCGGTCCGACCGCATAACAACATACGTCGTTCCCTTTGTCATCGGTATGTTACTTGCCCGAGATTCGATCGTCGGTATTCAAATACCTAGTTCAATATCGTTGCCGGCAAGTCTCTTTACTCGTTCTGTAATACATCATCCTGCAACTAACTCATTAGTTGCAATGCTTGCAAGGCTTAAGTGATGTGCATTACCGAGAGGGCCCAGAGATACCTCTCCAACAATCGGAGTGACAAAACCTAATCTCGAAATACGCCAACCCAACATGTACCTTTGGAGACACCTGTAGTACTCCTTTATAATCACCCAGTTACGTTGTGACGTTTGGTAGTACCCAAAGTGTTCCTCCGGTAAACGGGAGTTGCATAATCTCATAGTTATAGGAACATGTATAAGTCATGAAGAAAGCAATAGCAACATACTAAACGATCGGGTGCTAAGCTAATGGAATGGGTCATGTCAATCAGATCATTCACTTAATGATGTGATCCCGTTAATCAAATAACAACTTATTGTTCATGGTTAGGAAACATAACCATCTTTGATTAACGAGCTAGTCAAGTAGAGGCATACTAGTGACACTTTGTTTGTCTATGTATTCACACATGTATTATGTTTCCGGTTAATACAATTCTAGCATGAATAATAAACATTTATCATGATTATAAAGAAATAAATAATAACTTTATTATTGCCTCTAGGGCATATTTCCTTCATGTTGCAGCCAGAACAGCTCTTCATTGACCAGGATATCGTTTAGTTCATCTTGCAAACATACTTTTTTTCATATATCTCCGGATCGAGGGGGCCCTCTTCTTCCTCCTGTTCAATTTTTTCCAGCTCAGCCTTAATGCATTTCTTTCTTTTCCTATTATGCCCACAGGTATGGGAACCCCGCCCTTTAAAATATTTCTTAAGACGCTTCAGTTTAATATTAAGAACATCTATAGGATCTGTAGCCCGAACTGGCTGTTCCCAAATTCTTTTGGCTGTAGGATAAAACTTTTCATCTCTCAACCAACTGAGTTCAAATCTGAACTCCCGTTGAAGTGGGGTGTCAGAATTCTTCGCCCCTGAGGAAATTAAAAGAGGATTATGATCAGACACGTCCCTCACCAGCTTGCGGACCGTAACCAGAGGAAATAAATCTTCCCATTCAAAACTCATCAGAACTCTGTCAAGTTTCTCTAGAGTAGGGTGCTTTTGGTTGTTAGTCCACGTGTATTTACCTCCACCCATGTGAATCTCTCTGAGACACAGGGAGTTAATAAGGGAGTTGAACTTGTCAACATAAGGCGATCGACTCATAGGTTTATTTTTATCATCATTACCTCGTAAGATATTAAAGTCACCCCCACTATATAAGGCACCTGAATTCGCGAGCACATTGAGGCAAGCTCAATAAGGAAATCATCTTTACTGTCGTCATGAGCCGCCCCATAGACTGTTACGATTGCCCAAACACGATCGAGCTTAACATCATATAGGTTTGCCTATAAACAGAATCTACCCGAGGTCCAGGATATTACTTCCAAGGTTTCCTTCCTGACACCACATAGGATACCACCTGCTTTACCATTCGAGGGTACCCAATTCCAATCAAAATTATTCATACGATCAATCTTTCTAAGACTTTTCGGGGGGGGGGGGATTTTTTTTCAAAGTTTCTTGAAGGCAAATGAAATCTAGGGAATGATCTTTGATGATGTCAGAGAAGCATGAAGTCATTCCTTTCTTCCCTGCTCCTCTGCAATTCCAGAATAGACCATTCATTTAATAACAGTGAGTTTCTTTCCCTGTTTGGCATTCCTACCAGGGGCAAGGTAGGGCTACCATTGTATTTATCAGGGACTTTCCTGTTTCTTTGACTTCTAGTTACAGGTCTAGAAATAACCACATTAGTTTTCTTTTCTCTCTTTTTTCTAGACCGAACTACAGTAAAGGATTCCTCATCTACTTCATTTTCCTCACACCACCTCAGATCAAAAGGTGTCTGATCCCCCTTCCCATTAGTTAACATCAAGACATTATTTCTTTTATCATTGTCATCCTCCTTCCCCTCTATGTATTCTTTGTTTCTAGCTTTTTCCAGTTCTCTAAGGATGTCAATGCTAGTAAAATCAGTATTAGGGATATCTATACCCATATTGGCAGCTCTAAGCATTAACACAGGATCAGATAAAGATTCAAAGGAGTTGGTGTTTTGGGAGTTACCTTCTAGATCCCTCTTTTTTGCCGCAGCAGCAGCTTTGACATCCACTCGCTCCAGATTACTCTGCACATTCCTCAGACTGAAGCGGAGATTTTCTTCAGTAACAAGAGGGGGGGGGGGGGCAGGAATCACCTCTGCACTCATCTCAGGCGACTCCACCCTATATTCACTGATCACCTTTAAATCAGAGTCATGTTGACCAATCACCTCCACCACCCGGGGAATTTTTTTAACCGCATCAGCATATGACTTAAATTCATTTTTATTGATTTTGTCTTTTGTCACCGAATGATGCTGTTGGGGTGTACTTACTTTCTCTTTCTCTTCAAATTCATGTTCCATGGTATCGATAAGCAATGTAGTATGGAGCGAATCATCAGATTCCATGCTCTCTTGTGACTCCCGAATCGGGTCAGGGACTTCCCTCTGGGGAATGGATGGAGATTTCCTTCCAAGCCTAGTCGAAGAACTGCCCATGTTAGCTCCAGGAGTCACATTTTGCTTCTGATTTTTTTCATTGTTCACCATATCTTTTTTCACACGATTCGGATCCCTCACCAGAAGTTGCTCCACCTCATAGAAGAAGTCATAGAAGTGTCCCCCTAAGACTGATTCGGCCACCCCTGGTATTTCATCCACATTTCTACACCCAATTTTCACCCGAGCCGACGCCGGGCGGTGCAGAGTAGCATTATCTATCTCTAGAGGCACACCCACCAACGATGCCACAAATGCAAGGTTCCTCTCACTCCTTTTGTCTAAAGGCACATTGCTAATTTTCACCCAGGCAACCTCCATCAACCCCTTCGATCCCACTGCAGAAGACCAAGGGGTAGCATGGATCGTGACACCACTCGTCTTCAGAGTGACAGTTTTCACATAGCAGATTTGAGCAACAGCCCGTGGGTTAAGGAAACGCACCACAAACACCCCAGGGCCTATGGCATGAGCCGAGCAACGCCAACCCGTGGCCAAATAGTCCGAAAGATCTAACTCCATCTGCCTGGTCGACGTCTCTCCCTCTACTATAGTAACAATGATGTTGTTCGATCTCTCCTTAAGCTGACTAGCCGTACAGGAATCATGGATGTAATAGAATCCCTGCCCTTTGGCTTGAAAGGCGCACATCGGAGCAATACACTCCCAGGGAAGGAAAGCCACACAGGCTGATGCAAGGTGTCCTAGCTTGTTACAACGTTCACAAAAAACTTGAGGGCATCGAGCAGGGATGTGTTCACGCGACTTGCAGATGGGGCATGGAATAGGGTTTTTGGTAGGGTGCACCTGATTCACGTTCTACTTTCCATGGGGGCGACGGATTGGAGACGAGGTTTGATGCTCGCTCCCCGTGCCCTCAGATGATGCCGCTGCCAGCTTCTTCTCCACCCAGACGCCTCCGTCCTGGAGATCCCGACGCTTTGGAGCAGCCGCAGCATCCCAACGCGAGTTGTCGTCCGAAGCAGATGCAGGAGTAGATGAAGCAGAGATGGTGCGGTCGCCGCTGCCCTCGGTCCGCTTCCAGGAGAACTTGCTCTTGTCTCCACCGCGGCCGTAACCGCGGCCGGAGTTCCTCCCCGCGCCGCGTCCAGCGCCGCGCCCCGCGCCGCCAGCATCAGCGCCTTGACGCCGCTCTCCGGAGAACCCCCGCCCCGCATCAGTCGCCATGGGAGGCGAGGCCACCACTTCCGAGAAGGATCTGCTATCTCCGCCTACCTTGCCTTTCCACCACCCCCAATCGCCTCCAGATCTTGATCTAGGGTTTTTAGCCGCCGTCCAAAAGTGGGCGAGGGCGGAGTCTAGGTCAAGGATCTACGGAGGGGGTGGATTTATACGCCCGCCGCGCGCCCGCGGCTGCGAATGGAGGCTGGGATGCGAGCCCACGTGTCGCGCATCCGCCATGGATGGTGGGGGGTGGGAGGTCGGGCCCGCGGTGTCGTGCAGCCGCACCCTCGTGTACCGATCTGTGTCGCTCCCGTGCACCGCATCAGCCTGCCCCCCATCCGCCACAAATCCCGGCGATGGGCACGTCGTCGGTGCGCGGTCCCGAATCCTGGCAAAGTGACAAGGGAACGAGATCATATCACCTATATCGATGGATTCACCCTCGCGGAGATATCGAGCATCGACCACAACTCCATGCTCGTCCGTGAGGACGAGGCGCAATGCCTCTCGTCAGAGAACGAACTCCCCGTCGGTGAACTTGAGGGCCTGAGTCACGAGATCTGCGGCGAAGGAAACCCGCCATGAACGTCACGGTCGCAGGAGTCCATCGTCTCCGTCCCCCTCATAATCGTAGTCTTATTCATAACTATATCGTTTCATTTAATATCCTGCTGTCTACGTAGCTGCAGAGCTTCAAGTGGATGGGAAAATAGCAGCTCATAGTACTAAGAGATTACTCAATCTACGTAGTGTAAGACAATAAGTTTTGGGAACCAGCACAACCCTCTAGGGGTGGCTTATCTCATTATATATAATGGTTGTGTTACAATACGTACATAGGTACAGAAGTTATACATAGTCTAACACCCTCCCTCAATCTTAGCCACTTTCTAAAGAACTGAGAAGGGTAAGATTGCGCCTACAAGCCTCAAACTGTGGTAGTGGTAAAGGCTTAGTGAAGATGTCTGCAAGTTGATCCTTAGACGAGATAAACTTGATCTGGAGTTGCTTCTGTGATACACGTTCCCGTACAAAGTGATAGTCAACTTCAATGTGTTTCGTTCGGGCATGAAATACTGGATTTGCAGAAAGGTATGTAGCACCGATGTTATCACACCAAAGAATAGGAGGCTGTGGTTGAGACAAACCCAACTCCTGAAGCAAAGACTGCACCCAAATAATCTCTGCAGTAGCATTAGCCACAGCCTTGTACTCAGCTTCAGTACTGCTACGTGACACAGTAGCCTGTTTCCGAGCACTCCAGGCGATCAAATTAGAGCCAAAGAATACTGCATAACCCCCCGTGGATCGCCTGTCATCTGGGCTACCAGCCCAATCTGCATCAGAGAAGGCCGAAAGGACCCGAGAGGAAGTCGGCCGAATATGCATACCAAAAGTCAGAGTGAACTGAACATAACGAAGAATGCGTTTAACAGCAGCCCAATGAGTATCTCTGGGAGCCTGAAGATACTGACAAACTCTGTTAACAGCATAAGAGATATCTGGTCTCGTGATCGTCAAGTACTGAAGTCCACCAACAATGCTTCTGTACTCTGTGGCATCCGCAGGAGACAAAAGCTCACCATCAACAACTGTTATCTTGTCGGTAGACGAGATGGGTGTGGTGGTCGGTTTGCACTTCAGCATGTCGGCTTTTTGTAACAACTCCAAGGAGTACTTCTTCTGCGTAAGGACAAGACCAGTAGCACGAGAAGTGACCTCAACTCCAAGAAAGTAGTGAAGCTTCCCAAGATCTTTGACCGCAAAATCAGCACCAAGAGAGTAGACAAGAGCATCAGCAGCATACTGAGAAGAGCTGACAAGGATAATATCATCGACATATACCAAAAGATACATAGTGACTTCTGGCTTCTGTAGAAGAAATAATGAAGTGTCAGCAGTGGACGGCACAAACCCATGAGCACGAAGGGCAGAGGCAAGGCGGGCATGCCAGGCACGAGGAGCTTGCTTCAAACCATATAGTGCTTTGGAAAGATGACAGATATAGTCAGGACGATCAGGATCAGAGAAACCAGGCGGCTGTTTCATATAAACCTCTTCCTCCAAAAATCCATGTAGAAAGGCATTCTGCACATCAAGTTGACGAAGTGACCAACCACGAGAAACAGCAATGGAGAGAAGAAGCCGAATAGTGGTAGGCTTGACGACAGGACTGAAGGTGTCCTCATAGTCAAGACCATGACGCTGCCGAAAACCGCGAGCAACAAGTCGCGCCTTGTAACGCTCAATAGATCCATCCGAATGCTTCTTCACTTTGAATACCCATTTTGAGTCAATAACATTTACCCGTGGTGGTGGAGGAACGAGAGTCCATGTCTTGTTACGAAGAAGAGCATGAAACTCCTGCTCCATAGCCTCTCGCCAATGTGGAATGCGCAGGGCAGCCTGATATGAGCGGGGCTCAGAAGATGGATCCGCAACAGCAGCAGCCAACCAAGCAACCGTACCATCCGTACGTTCCTTAGGTTTGAAAATGCCACTGCGACTGCGTGTATGTGGTCGAGACACAGGAACCACCGAGGTCGACGGAGCAGCCTGCAACGGGCTGGAGGACGGCGACGTTGATGAGTCAGCCGGTGACGAGGAGCCAGGCACGGTAGCCTCGGACTCAGTCGGCGAAGAAGGCCGGCCCACCGGCGAAACCGGCAGAGCAGACGAAGCAGCTGGCGACTACGGCATCCCAGACCGGGCCGATGGCGAGCTCGGCATAGTGGACCGTGGCGCGGCCGGTGTCGCGGGCCGATCCGCTGATGAAGGCGACGTGAGGACCCGAGCCGCGGGCGAAGACGGCGTGACGGGCCGAGCCACGGGCGACTCGGCGGCCGCTGGTGAAAAAGGCCGAGCCGCTGGAGACTCGGCGATCACTGGCGTAGCAGACCGAGCAGTGGAGATGCTCGGCGTGACGGGCTCGTCGGGTGACCATGCATGGGCACGCGAATCGATGCCATGCAACACAGGGCGATCGACGTGCCCACCAGAAGACGACGGTGATGATGGTGAATCCTCCAACAACTCCAAACGAGCTCCACGTCCGGTTCCTGCACCATGGTTAGGTAACAACAAAGGAGAGTGTGCAACATCATCAAATTGGTCAGAAGCAACAGAGGATGAATGCAGGGATGGTGGTTCGACAGTGGACACAGGAAGGTTGGCAAAGGGAAAAACATGCTCATCAAACACGACGTCCCGAGATATATAGACACGATTAGTGGGAACATGAAGACATTTGTAACCTTTATGAAGAGAGCTATAGCCAAGGAAGACACACTTCTTAGAACGAAACTCAAGCTTGCGCTTGTTATATGGACGAAGATGCGGCCAGCAAGCACACCCAAATACCTTGAGAAAGGTATAATCAGGTTGTTCATTAAGGAGAACCTCAATGGGAGTCTTCATGTTTAAAACACGAGTAGGAGTACGGTTGATGAGAAAGCATGCAGTGGTGAAAGCATCACTCCAAAACCGAAACGGAACAGATGCATGGGCCAAAAGAGTAAGACCAGCTTCAACAATATGACAATGCTTACGTTCGACTGAACCATTCTGCTGATGTGTATGTGGACATGCTAAACGATGAGCTATCCCAAGCGACTGAAAGAAGGAGTTGAGCTTGCGATACTCGCCCCCCCAGTCCGACTGGACATGAACAATTTTGTGCTTGAGAAGACGTTCAACATGTTTTTGAAACTGAACAAAAATATCAAACACATCAGATTTGCGTTTAATAAGGTAAAGCCAGGTAAAGCGACTATAAGCATCAACGAAACTGATATAGTAATTATGACCACTGACAGAAGTCTGAGCAGGACCCCATACATCTGAAAACACAAGTTCTAACGGATGTTTCACCTCACGACTGGACTCCGAAAAAGGAAGTTGATGACTCTTCCCCTGCTGACAAGCATCACACACTGCTACATCTTTATTACTAGACAAACTAGGAAACTCATGACGACGCAAAATATGACGGACAATAGGTGCGGCCGGGTGACCAAGACGAGCATGCCACTGTGACGGAGAGACCCGAACTCCACTGAAAACGCGAGCGACGCCAGGATGCTCCAGACGGTAGAGGCCCTGGCACAACCGCCCACTAAGAAGAATGTCCCTCGTGCCCCGATCTTTAATAAAAAGATCAAAAGGGTGAAATTCACAAAGCACATTATTATCACGTGTGAGTTTAGGAACTGAAAGAAGATTGCGGGTCACAGATGGAACGCGAAGAACATTGCGAAGCTGAAGACTCCTATTGGCATGTCTAGTGAGAAGAGATGCTTGACCAATATGAGAGATGTGCATACCTGCTCCATTGGCGGTGTGGATCTTGTCGGAGCCATGATAGGGTTCACGAGTGTGAAGCTTCCCCATCTCGCTGGTCAGATGCTCTGTCGCCCCAGAGTCCATGTACCAGTGTGGATTGATGGAGTAGGACTGAGTGTGTCCCTGGTGCTTCTGCGGCGCGGGACGATCAGCCATGGCGACCTGACGGGCATTGTTGCGTGTATCTTTGCCGTCATTGCCAAGACCAAGGAAGCTTCGCTGGAAGCGCTTATGACACTTGGAGGCCCAGTGCCCATCGCGGCCACAAAGCTGACACACACGTGGACCGCCAGCCCCCGGTAAGGTCGCAGTAGGTGGGGGGGCCGAGGCGGGCGACGGTGGCAGCCCCAAGGGAGACCGGGGTGATGAAGAAGAGCGGCCACCCTTGGTGGCGACGTTGGCCGAGAGAGAGCCAGTGCCCCTGGTGCGGCGAGTCTCGACCCGTTGCTCAGTGAGAAGAAGCCGAGAGAAAACCTCGTGTGCCAACATGGGTGTCGAGTTACCCCGCTCGTTGATGATCTCGACTAAGGCATCATACTCCTCATCAAGACCATTGACAATAAACGAGTTGAACTCGGAGTCGGTGAGGGGCTGTCCAATGGAGGCCAATGTGTCGGCAAGGCCCTTGACCTTGTTGTAGAACTCAGTGGCCGTGGAGTCAAGCTTCTGACACTCTCCAAGCTGACGACGGAGTGCAGAGACACGAGCCTGGGACTGCGCTGCAAAGGTGCGCTCAAGGATGGTCCAGGCCTCATGAGACGTCTTCGCGAAGACAACAAGGCCGGCAACTGCCGGCGAGAGCGACCCCTGGATGGAGGAGAGGTTCTCCTGGTCCTGCCCCGTCCAGACGCGATGGGCCGGATTGTAGACCGGACCGTGCACGCTGTCTACCAGCGCGGGTGGGCAGGGAAGCGATCCGTCGACGTAGCCTAGCAGGTAGTGACTCCCCAAGAGCGGGAGAACCTGCGCACGCCAGAAGATGTAGTTGTCTGCGGAGAGCTTGATGGTGATGAGATGACCGAAGTGAAACGGCGACGGCGAAGACGATCCCATCGAGGAGGCTGCCTGGGGTGCAAACACCATGGAGGCAGCCGGAGGCACCGAAGCCGATGCGGGAGGAGGCGGGACCGCAGCCAGGGCGGGCGCCGCAAAGCTCACGGCCGGTGCGGACGCCGCAAGGCCCGCGGCCGGGGCGGACGCCGCCAACCCCGCCAGCGGGGCGGTGTGATCCGCTCGCGGCAGGAGCGGCGGGACGACGCCTGCGGAATCCACAGCGGACGGCGAGGGCGCCAGCGGCGTGGAGAAGACGGAGCCGATGCTCCTTGTCCCGATCGGAGCCGGAACGGAGACGACATCGAGCGGGAGGTTGAGCAGAGCCGCAAGAGAGGCCGGGAGGAAGCCCGCAGCAGTGGAACCGGTGGTGGCGGCGCTCGACATGGCGGCGGCGCGATCGGAGGCGCGGTGGCGGCGGTGAAGGCGGCGGCGGCTGCGGCGGCGGTGCGGGTATTAGGGTTTAGAAGCGGAAGCGATCGTAACCTAGCGTGATACCATGTAAGACAATAAGTTTTGGGAACCAGCACAACCCTCTAGGGGTGGCTTATCTCATTATATATAATGGTTGTGTTACAATACGTACATAGGTACAGAAGTTATACATAGTCTAACACGTAGAAAATAGCAGCGCTTGCATTCTTCATATATGTAATTGTGAGCTACACATCTGATCACAAGCTATCACGAATATGTACATCAATCACAGGAAATCACCTTCCTACTATGGTGTATGTACAATATAAGTCGGGGCACACGGAAGAGTAATTTGGTGTGGTGGGAATAGCTGAAGTAATGGCATAATTCGTATTCATCTAAGGTTCGTTCAAGCACTACTGACCCTGTGTGAATAGGAAGGGACTTTGGTATATGGTACAATAGCTGAAATAGTAGCCAAGTTGCTTCACCTACGGTTTAAGCACTAAAACCCTTGTGTGTGGCACTCCAGGGGTTGGTTGGGATGCTGGTGCATGCCTGAGCAGCCATCTTCACCATCGCTTCAGGAAGGATGCCGGCATTGCAGATGTTTGCAAAGGACCGCATGTGCTTCATTCCATACTGCGCCAACGAGCCACATTGTGATTCAAATGCACGCACCTGAAGAAAGGGATGACATAAGATTAGTCATATGCACAACAGGGGCAGAAGAAATTACATGCTGTAACCGCATTAATTATAGTATATTCCATATGACACGTGTATGTATGTATAGAGAGCTGGCAATATGTCGAAGTGAAGAACCAAAGTTTCAATCCAGAAAATATCGATCCTGAATAATATCAGTCCAGAGTATATATCCCGTTATTCCAGTACTATTGGGATATATTCTATTGTGTCTATTTGTCAGTAAATCAATAACAACAATTTTATCTACAGAATTTGGTCCCAGTAGTTCCAGACAATTAACACATGACCAATAGGCAATATAAAAAACACAACAGAAGCACAAGTAAGATAAGAGATGTTGATAGATGAGCAAGCAAAACGATGTCAAATAGATCCTTACCGTAGACTTGAGACAACTCCAGTCATCAGCAAGAGGCTCGCCAGCTGGGCGAACAGTCTTTAGAACCATTGGACCATCCGCAAAACCAAACAGAAGGTTTCCAATCAGCTCGACGCTGTTGTCAATATGAGATCTATGACCCATCATCTCGAGCAATTGCTTCCGAGCATCGTTTTTCTCAGGGGAGCTCTCAGCCAATTTCTGGTACTACATGCAGAACAAAAGAAAGAGAGAAATCAGTTAGTTTATCCATCTTTTTTTTACTGAGTTTATTATGAATACTCTATTGTTCTGGGTAAAGTAGCATGAGATATTTCTCATGATATAATTACGAACCTTGCGCCAGAAATAGACAAGATCAGCATCCCTCTGATTAACAGCTCTTGAGAAGGACGGCAGTGAGTTATCTTCAACAAATGTAGTGTTGTCGTTAGCAGGATTTGACCCAATGTACAAGAAGAGATGTTGATCATTCAGATCCAAAGAACCGTATTGCATCACATGGGAACCATAGCTGTATGAGTCCTGAGCTGCCGTTCTCTTCTTGACCTGCTCAACCATTAATTTAGTGTTGTTGGGAAGGAACTGCTCCAAGATTAATAAGTTTTTTTTTGGAAATTTAAGCACTTACCAAGTCATACTGCTGCTTGAGAGATTCAGTTCTCAGATTGTGTACATCACTGTCAACATTGAAAGTTGCATGTTATTTGAGCACATAAGAACCATAACAAAAAACCTAGTTCCTTTCAAACAAATGACCCAAGGATTTTGACTCAGGGTTCAACTATAAAGTGCTGAATGCAACAGTTACTACCATGGCAGCCAACATGATAACATATAGGTGACATTTTATTCTAGTGCAGTTTGATAAGTGCCGTACCAGTTACTAGTTAATCATTTTGAAACGACACACCTGTACGGTACCAGAAAGTACTAACAGATATGAGTCATGTGTGTTCGAACTGACCGTATCAAACCATGATTTTAGCATGTGAACGAATGGAAAACATGGTACAACAAAGCGGGATACCTGTCTTCCATCCAAGAAATGCTGTACAGGTCGCCCAAGCAGGTGTCATATTCGGACGGAGGGCTGGGGTACTCGCCAGGGCAATACGTTCCCCAACTGCTCTCCTCTGCGTTCGACGCGGTGGTCGCATAGACACCGATGTCATTTGGCAGAAGCCCCTCAAAGACGCTCCCAGCTTCACAGGCTTCAAGATAAAATACCTACAAAATAAGAGTCAGGCCATTGCTTTAACCAGCAAACAGTGCCGAGCAAAAATAACCAAAGGACGATGGGGTACCAGGCTTTTGTAGGTTCCAGCAGCGTGCTTTTTCTTCAGGACATCTACAAGATCGTCACCGTAAACGTATGGATAGGTAGGCATCCCTGGAAGTTTTACCAGAACAGAAAAACCATGACATTAATAAGGTAATTGTGCATGTCTAGATTTGTATGTACGTTTGCATTTATATGAAAAATCTGTTCTGACTGGTTTTAGATACTAAAATCTCGAAAGAAGACAATAAAAGAATGGCAAGTTCTGAATACTGACCAATGACCCCAGGACCCCCATGGTCACTGTAAAACACAAAAATGTGATCATTAGGGCCACTGTCCACGACTTTGCCGCTCCCACCACTCACAGCGGTTTTATTACCGAGCAGGACAGCAAACAAGTTCTTGACATTAACCTCCTTCCCAGTGTAGTCCTACAGTGGAGATTCAGTCAAACAGACAGAAAATTGTGGATACTGGATAGGAGTGCATGATCATTGGAATAAATTGGTTCATTCCATCAAGATGTTGACATTATCACATAGAACTTTGACATCAAAGACCAACTGGGAAATTTCATAAAGACTGATCGCAATTTAGGCATTTACTCATTTTCAATGCGGTACAAACTGCCATTGAAATTTCTGTTCGTGTAATTTCTAGAGTAATACCATATTCACATTTTTCTGCAACCATCCAACAATTTGTATCATCCCATAAGGTAAGCTATACCACTCTTAGTTTTTTACTACATCAACAAATACTGGAATGTTTTCCATGAAGACTCATGCATGATTACCTTAGGGACCCCAGCATAGACATCTCCACCCTGGGGGTGGTTGATGATGACGCCCGGCCTCGGGTTCTCCAGGTTGTGCGCAATGTCATCGTACATGAAGACGATGATGTTCTCATCCTTGAGACCACCCTTCTTCAATATTTGGTAGGCATGGCAAATATCCGCCTGCAAAATGCAAAGTTTTGGTCCACAAATTAAAACAAACTATTCACTGTCGTCAACAAAACGAACTATGAGATAGGCAGCAACACCAAACGAACACGGAACACTTTTTCTGACCTATTCCTACAGCTATGCAGACAAAAGAATTAGAATTTTGAGAGTGGATTTTCTAAACCTAGGTGCATTGTAACCTTTATTTGGACCGTTTGCATGTGTGCTGGTTGCATTGAGATTTGTGCCAGGGTTGTAGGCCTATGTGAACAGTAATTTAGGGGCATACCCTGACTCGGCTCATGGGCCCACAGTAATGATGTCGGAGAAATCATGGCCACACGGCGGGCTGATTGTCTCCAGAGATATGATCTGTGCGAATTCTCTCCGAGATTGATGCAAAATAAAATAAAATAAAATATGCACAATTATTTGGGACTTGGGCACACCTTCCCTCCATTCAATCGTTAACCTATAATTAATTATAACTAGCACATATGCCCGTGCGTTGCGATGGGAAATAAATAGTATGCATTTAAAGTCAGTGAGAATTATATATGCAAGCAAAACCCTGTATGCACACAAAAAAAGAACATTTAGCTTCTCGGTTTCGTCGTGTGCGAAGGAATCAATCCGCTATTTCTCCATTCATTGATCGAGGACATTTAAGAGTTTTGTTACGTCATCGTACGCCAGAGAAGGCCCATGTTATTCAGTCTACTTTTCTTTCAATCCTTACAATCGAGGGGACTTTAAGGTATGAAGTTTCTGAATATTCTAGGAAACATGAACAATTTTTTAAATCCTGAATAGTTTTTTAAAAATTATGTACATTTTTGAGAAAACTCAAACAAAATATGAAAGGGGACATCTTTTAAAATTCACAAACATTTTCCTAGAACACCAGCTTTTTAATGAAAACATGAACATTACTTGAATTTGCGAACATTTTTTTAAAATGGGAACATGTTTTGAAAATTCATAAGATTTTTAGAAAATATGTATCTTTTATACATGAACATTATTTATAATGGTGAAAAATTCACTAAAACAAGATTATTTTTTGAATTTGGAGCATTTTTTGAAATGCATTTTATTTTTAAAAATCTTGAACAATAAAAGTTTTTTGAAAAAATAGGAAACATTTTGCAAGTTCCGACTATTTTTCAAAATAGCAACCTAAATTTTGGAATTCTGAATATTTTCCAAAACTTAGTTTTTATTTGAGAATTTTTAATTTACGAAAACAATTTGAAAAATAAAATAAACTTGGAAGAAAAAAAGAGATAGGGACAGGAGAATAAAAATAGAAATAAAACACAGAAACATAGAAAAATGGGTCAGTCCATTATTGGTTGTTCTGTGCGAAACTCCGACTATTTGTCATCTTGTGCGGAAAAATAGAATTTTCCCAGTTGCATGGGTAAAAAAAATAAGTGGGCTGGCTTCGCTGGGCCACAGCCCGCTGCCCACATACGAAAATTCTTTTTCTAGCAGACAAACGCATAAGAATTTAGTACCACCTCGGATAAAAAAAATCTTTTCGACATTGAACAACGGATAAAAAAATTATCAAAACGCACCTTGATTTATTAGTAGGTATATATATAGATAGATATAGATATATATAGCTATTGAAACACTTGGCCATTGCCATATAACTCAGTAACAAAATGATCCCGGATTCTTTTGCACCACTTATCTATTTCTTCTACCGTTGACAGACAGGCCCCACACGGATAGAGAGAGCTGTCAGCTGACAGGACAACACTTTTTTGCTATGTGGACCGTTTGATTGGTCAACAGGGTGCCACGTACACAACATACGGAGCTCTATGATGAGCCGGTGATCCTATAATCACCACCAGCCGTATTATAGTTCAGGTTCAGTGGCAACTTGGTGCCTACCTAGACTGCTAGACGGAGACGATCGTGCATAGCTCCAAATTTGGCTCATCGATCTCGTAGCTCTTGAACAGCATAGAACAGCATAGATGAGCTTAATCGACAGGAAGAGAAAACTGGAGCGGGCGGGATGAGACGCGAACGAGCAAAGAGTAGAATCCATGATAGAGCGTGCGCACCTGATGGCGGTAGTTGTAGTAGCCGTTGGAGCCGGCGACGAGGACGGCCCACCTGGTCCCGTCGTCCGACGGCAGCCGGATGGTGGGCTGCAGCCGCGCGTGCGCCATGGCGAGCAGGAGGAGCAGCAGCGCGAGGGGAAGGAGGCGGAAGGACGACGTCATCGCCATGGATGAATGGTGGTTGGGGTTCGGGTTCCAGAATAAGCGAAAGAAACTTCTCCTTTTATTATGCGCCGGCGCCGGCGCCACAGGGGATATATCTTTTCCTATTGATGCATTTGGGCAAAGCGAACGCCTACCACCCACTACTGATGGTTCAGTCACCTGTCCGCGTCGGACGTAGCAGCGCCGTCCATGGCCGATTGGTTGCGATTCTTGCCGACCTGCTATGTGTGTCTTCTGCTCCTCGGACAAATATCAGCCGTCACTTGGAAGCTCCACCGAGCGCGCCAGCAGCATTTGGTTTGTTGCGCGCGTGTTAGCAGCCTAGACCAATCAACTCAAATTAGCTGGCGCGTCCGGCCCTATGGCTGGCTAGGAATCTCTCTCTCTCTCTCTCTCTCTCTCTCTCTCTCTCTCTCTCTCTCGTCCGTTCACGTCACGGTCACCGGCGTATGTACTACCTAATTTAACTGGGGCCAGATCGCCTACAGCTACCTGCTAAGTTGTGTCACGTCTAGATCGTTGCACATTATTTTCGGACTCCTTTAAAGAACTAGACTAGACTAGATTTGGGTGAGGACGTGAACCAATAACCTATTGTTAGATGGTTAGAAGAATAATGGTATCCTCGATCGGCCCATCAAGGTTCAAGTACTAGACTTGATGCTAATGCTCGTATTTTTTTAACTGACTAGCAAACATGCCTGTGCATTGCAACGGGAGAAAAAATAGACATGCTCCTGAGCCAATAAGCATGGTTCAAGACTTTCATAGGTCCGTGTCTTCTATTTTGACACGGCGCCACACATTTATGCAATATGTTACATGATTGTGTGGTTGTTTGTTCCAGCACCTTATAAGCATTTTAAAGTAAGAAAATAGTGTGAAAAATTGAATTGGCCATGTCTTTAAAAATACTTCTAGTTACCTGTCTTGAGTAGAAAATCCACAAAACCACGCAGTATCAATGATTTTGTCCCAAGGTGAGTGGACCTAAAGTGGTTTTCCATGATGTATTCTTAGCAATCTCTTTTTTTTTTATTCCTACAATGTAAATACTTGCCCATTGATGTGGACGTAGTTATAGTCCACAGAATGTATTTTAACACACACATATAATATTATAATTATTTCATTGGTTGGATTTGTAACATTGCAAAAAATTCCAGTACAACAATATGTGGTTATGCTTGGAAATTCTATGGGTAACATTTTGGAACGACGACATTGATCAATTCATGGAAGTATGTTACCTGCAATCATTCTTGGAGTATAGAAGTTGCAGCGAATTGGCACGACAACGAGGTACAGCTAGACTGGGGCACGGTAGTAGCAGAGATGCGTGCCAAGATTGCCGTCGTCAACATCGTCGCTTCCATTGTTGTCACAACTTCTGGTCACCCTCGTCCCTCCGCCTTCAAGTCCACGTCTACTCGTCTAGGCCTTGGTCCAAGCCAATGCTGGAATTCAGTTGGAACGCCTCCGCCTTTCTGGATTGTGTCGCCTCCTCAGATCTGGTGTGCACCATATCCTAGCTGCCCATGTGTGCACTAGACGGCAATAGTGTAATCATACTACTTATGCTAGAAACCCACTGTTCTAACCCTCAATTTTTTCTACTTCTATAGCAAAAGGAATACTGCAATTCCTTTGACCCACATCTTCAAGTTCATTATCCTATCTTTGCTCAACCAATAGTAGAAGTTTCAAGACATACCATGTTCAGATACAGCTTCACCAATTTTCTTACTCTTCATGATGGATTAATGAAGGGGGCAGACCAACATGACAACCGGATCTGTTGAACCATTTCAGTTTCATTACAAAATAAACATGAGGCGTCAACAATAGTCCTACGCTTGCCTAAATTTTCTCTAGTTACAACTTTGTTATTAACCAACAGCCAAAGAAACACATGATTTTTTTGGGGGTGGGTGGGAGCACAACACTTTCTAGAAGGCAACATTAACCGGCGAAATCATACCACCAACGTAGATCATGATTTGATCGAGTACAAACCACTAGCTAGGAGGACGAAAGTATCGAGAATTTATTTGTGGAATTGTTTCATTAATATTCGAAGCAGTTTTGAGAGGAACCGAAAGTGTTTTGGGGTCACCGGAAGGGTTTCAGAGTTTATCGGGCAATACCAAGTATTACCGATAAAAATATATAGATGGAAAATGTTTCCGATGATGTTAAATTATATATAAAAGGCTCTAGTAATTGTTACATGGCTTTTATATTTAATTAAATATTAACGGTGCCCTTAAAAGGCCTAGTGGTGGAAGGTGCCCTTTCTCCCACAACAACAAGTAAATCGCTAGCTGCATGCATTGCCCAAATGCAAAGGCCGGGGTTCATCCTCCTTTTCCCCAAAAAAATGATATGCTCTTCAAGTTCTATAAGTTACTTTGCTAACTCTAATTAATGTTTTAGATGAAAAGAAAACAAATTACAGTTTAGGACAGTTATTCTTTCTTAGAAAACAAAGTTAATGGTACACTCTACAATGTAGTTTATATCATTGACCTATCGAATTTCTTAGAAGATATATAAAATGACAAAGAACAAAAATGATTCTACATGTACAAGCTACAATGACAAAGAACAAAAATGGTGTGGCAACGCGCGCATTTGCTTCTGGTTTACTCCCTAGTCTGAACAATAGCAACATTAGTACGTCAGCGCAACAAAATTATGCAGCAAAGCAAAGCAGCCAAACACTAGAGCGGCAGCAAGTCAGCACTCAGAATGCCATCAACACAAGCAAGTCATCAAGCACGAACACAACACAAGCAAGCACCCTGAAGTGGACAACGAGTGGAACATACACCTCGAGATCTGCCTACCTCATTCAGTTTGAGGGATGCTACAGGGCAGGGATTTGTCGATTTCGTGTTGAAGGCCGACGAAATACTGCCGACGTGCTTACAAAAAAGGGATGGCCACACGACCTGGCTTGCGCGCTCTGAGCTGTCCAACCGGAAGACGCAGTGCACCTGCTGGCCTCGTGCCCCTACACGATCATAGTATGACAAGCTATCCTACGACGGAGCAACATTCCGGCGGCCCTTTCTCCCACAACAACTACATCGCTGGCAGAATGGACGAAGCACACCACAAGCTAGCTATCCGGCAATGAGAGGAAACAATGGAGCTCCCTGGTACAATTAGTCTGGTCTACATGGAGCGAACGCAACGCCAGAATTTTCAGAAACCAGCCGTCCACTGCTACGGCCCAGGTGGAAAAGATAACCGAGGAAGCGGCTGTCTGGCTGACTGCAGGACGATGCAAGGCAAGCTCATTGCTGTTAAAACCCAGAGAACCTGACTAGTAC
>NC_041384.1:757950447-757952007 GCF_002162155.2 Triticum dicoccoides
TACCAACTTTTTGATTTTTTTTTTCAAATTTAGACACTCGATTTGTAGTAAAGTACGTGGGATCTAATTAATGTCATGAGAGTTGGTTGTGGCATGTCTGTAACAACCTATTTCCTGTTTTGAGAGGTCTCTTTCAAATGTCCGTCCATTCATTTATTTGAATTCAAAATTCAACTATAAAATTCATTTGAAATATTCTCGGTATTTCTCGGTAACCGTGGTAACCACGTTTACCAGTTCTCCTTGGTAAAAATGCCTCATTCGGTAACCAAAACCTTGCATGCAAGAGGCGACAACACGGGATGAGTGGAGGAGAGCAGGGAATGGGGAAATAAGTTAATAGGTGGTGGTGGCGACTACAGGCGGCAGTGAATCGATTCCAGGCAGTGGCAATGGCAACGTGCTCGTGTGATCGCTTGATTCAATCTTGTGCCTACTCAATCTGCTGTATTGGTGTACAAAACTTGGCCGATATGCCTGATACGCGCCCGACACGTCAGGGGGATACGTACGGCAGGGGCACCAACCCGGTAGAAGACTAGAAGCCCACCTCCTAACCTAGCTCTCTCTCTCTCTCTCTCTCTCTCTCTCTCTCTCTCAGGCACAAGATTGGGTCGCTACTTCCTCTACATCCCACTCAATCTCCTTCGCAAATTAACATATTTCCCCAGTCCCTACTCTCCTCCACTCATCCCGTTGTATTCAGAACCGTGTTAAGCTTAACGAGCGAAAAAGACTTTGCTTAGCTGTCAGGAGCGCTACTTCCTCTACATCACCATGTACAAGAAATGGGTCGAATTCCTGGCCCAAGAGGGAGACGTGATGGCCGCGTTGGCTTGCAAGCCAGGAATGGGCTACTTGCCTTGTAATCGCATTAGCGTTGCTAGCAAACATGCCCGTGCCTTGCATCGGGAGAAAAAAAATCATCCCTCGTACACACACCCGGCGAAATGAGAAAATCCATTGAAATCTTTCATGATGCCGCATGACAAACAACATGATAAGTGATGCCACGCAAAAACATAAATGTGGAATGATTTTTGAAGTGTACTCAAGGTGTTTCCAATTTGTTAGACAACAAAAATATCTACCTAGTTGACGATATATCTTTACGCCTTTGTTGTGGTTAATCCTTAGTGATGCCCAACAAGTATTGCATTAGAATGAAAATAGAGAAGTACATTTTAGTACTCAACAATAGTTTGTGCATAAGAGCATTATTTTTGTCATGCTAATATATGTGTGCAACTGTATAAGAAGTTTGGATTTAATTTGATTGCAAACATGTTAGACAGTTCCACCAACAACAAGCAATTTATAAGGACATGCATACCAAATACTCAAGGTTGCATATCAACATCAATATTATTTAAAAAAACTTTATGGGCACAATTTCGAACAATATGGAAATCAATGTTAAGCCACTCGTTTACATAAACCTCGTATCAATAGTTTGGTGTACATCATCATATAGGGGTCGGTGATTGTGCAATGTGAGAGGAATTTTCATATATAACATGTTAGATTTCGAGTTAGGATTTGTAAGATATGAATATTTTG
>NC_041384.1:757952363-757961699 GCF_002162155.2 Triticum dicoccoides
CTATATGCTTGTTGTGCATTAGTAGATCGCTGCTTAATAAACCAAAGGCTGATGCAGTGACTTGTGAAGAAAAAATGAATCATTTTTCTCCACATACCGATGGCATGAGGTTAATTATTGACAACTACAAGGGTAATCTAATGACGGACGGGCAGAAACACTAATCTAGCTATGGACTTGGCAAGGAAGAAATGACTGATCGGCCAAGTTGTAGTGAGCACAAACATAGGTGAGAGAGGGATGGGTGGATAGCCTTTGACCAGTTTCTCTATGAAATCGGGTTAAATCAAGCAAATTACACAAGAGAGATCGAACAGGATAGGTCATGCTGCTAACAATCTGGTATTCAGAGCCTAAATCTTGGAGCTACAAAGGCATAACCATTTCATGAGATACAAATCAAGGTGGCGTGTGATGGTGATGGAGTTGTTGGTGGAAGGAAGAAAGATCTTGTAGCGACCCGACCCGAATGGATCAAGTCTCTGTGCTTAGGTGTCATCCCTGGATCGGTATGCTGATACACACACAGTACTCGAAGGATTTATAACAGAGGTAAATCACATATATAAAGTAACGTAAATACTATTACCTCAATCCAAATAGCGGAAGCAACAAGGTTGTGGATTCCCATCAACACCAACGGCAGAGTTGAGTGTAGAATCGTAACCCTAACGTATCACTTACTCGTCGTAAGAAACCTGCAACACAAGACGTTGCAGCCCGAAACGGGTCAGTACATTGAATGTACTGGCAAATTCACACCATAGAGAAAATGATGAACAATGGCTATCACTACATGCATATTTGGCTGGTGGAAAAGCTCTATGGTTATAAGGTTTTTGCGTAAAGCCAATTTTTCCCTACTGCAAAGAAATAAATTTATTTAACTATCATGGTGGTTATTGAACATTGAGAATGGTTGACAGCATTCTCAATCCCAATTAAAAATAATTAAAACCCCAACAACATTAATTAGAAGTAACATGATGAGATTCACATGATATTCAAGTACTAGATACTCAAGTTGTCCATAACCGGGGACACGGCTAATCATGATTAGTTTGTACACTCTGCAGAGGTTTGCGCACTTTTCCCCACAAGACTCGATCGCCTCCGTTTGGTTTCTCGCACTGCAGGGTGTTTGAGAAGACGCATGACCGAGACATAGTCTTTCGGAAGCGCTAGCACCTTACATGTGGGTAGACCGGTACACCTACTTTCCCCTACATCTGCTAGTCTACCCGTAAGAGTTCGCACAACTTAGTCAACTATGCCAGAGCCCATAATGGCTTGTGGCTGCACACGGAAGTTTCTAGCATGAAAGATCTTATGATCCCTTTGAGCCTGGGTGGTGGTCCAAAATAAAACAGGCAAGTCCTGATAGACAACAGGTGCCTCAATCCACCCAGATGTGTGTTTAAGTTGCCACCTTAGATAAACCATTAAAATTATCAACTCACATCTGTCATGGATATCACTCACCCAATCCACGTCTACTAGCATAGCATGGCATAATAAGCAAACGTAGAAGTAACTCCCAACGGTTTGATAATAAACAGGTAATAGGTACTACCTCATCTACTTCCCATCCCACAATTTAATTAGATCCTAATCATGCAATGTGTGAGGATTGATCTAATGCAATAAAACTGGGTTGTAGAAAAGGTATGATCAAAGTGTGAACTTGCCTGCAATGTAGATGCAGATGATTCGCACTTAAAACTCTTGATAGATCTACTCGTCACACTCTGGTCAATCTATCGTAAGCAAACAATAGTAACCACACAATAAGTACTCATCTAATGCACAATTAAAACTCGAACAAGAGAACGAACTAGATAGTTCAACTTAAGAACTCCGGTTGCAAAGAAAGAACGAACCGAACAAAGAAACGGAAAACAAACGGCGGAAGAAAACAACTCGGTTCTAGCAAGTTGAATCTAAGTCAAATTTTACCGGGGCAAAAACTTGTTTAAGTTGATTAGATGGAACGGCGGTTTCGAGACGAAACTCCAGGCGCTTGAATCACCTGATTCCGATAAACGGGCGAGAAGATAAACTAGAACGAAGTTCAGATCTGAGATCACGATCGCGAAATAAATCCGACGAAAAGAAAGAGAGGAACGGTTAAACGAACGGGCTCGGTAACCGGGGAAAAATTGGTGATCACGTTCGTTGAGACGAACGGTCCGAAAGAAGAACGAAAACCGATCTAGGGTTTCCGGGGAAAAAGACCGAAACAAAAAAACGGATCTAGAAACCGGAACGGTTAAGAAAAGAACCGGAACGGTTTAGAAGAAAACTGAACCGAGGGAGAAAAAGAGAGGCGCGGCGCGGCTACCTCGGCGAGGTGGGGCGAACGGTGGCGACGGCGACGTTGAGCGGCGGCGGCGATGCATAAGGGCGGCGGCGCGGGTGAGGGGCGGCGCGGGTGAGGGGCGGCGCGGCTATGGCGGCGGCGGCGGTGGTGAGGGGCGCGGGGTGGGGCGCGGCTTGGGGAGGAGAGGGGCTTTTGATTTGATGTCTTGGAGAGGGGGTGTGGGGGTATTTATATAGGTGAGGGGAGGGGTTACTTGGGGTAGGGGACAAGAAATAGACTAGGAATAGGAAAACAAAACAAAGGAAAGGGGAGGGGCTACGGACTTGGCCAAGGGGCAAGGGAGGGGCGGCCGGCTCCTGGAGTCCCACTGGGACTCGGCGAGCGAAGCCCCTGGCGCTAGCGCACAGGGAGCTGGGGCGGCGGCTGGCCTGGGCCTTGGCCCGGCTGGCCTGGCTCCTGTTTTTTTTCAAATCGGTTTCGCGCGCAGAAAACAAAAGAAAAGAAAATCTAAACGAACTCCAAAATTTCTAAAGTAAATTTTCCCCGACTCCTAAAAATAAGCCGAACAAAATGAACTTTTCTACGAACCTAAAATGCAATTTTCGAAAACGCGCATTTTTCCCTATCCAAAGAAAAACAAACAAACACCGGAAAACGAAATTTGATCTATTTATTAAATCTTCATTTTTCCTATATTTTGGGAAAGTCTTATTATTCCCTCTCTTATTTTTTTGATAACGGAAAAATAATTGAAGATGAAATAAATAAATCAAATGATCCTCTTTTCAAATTCGAGAAAACTCTGAAATATGAAAATAACGAAATCTCCAACTCTCTCCGAAGGTCCTTGAGTTGCGTGAAATTTCTAGGATCGACCAAAAAGCAAGAAAATAAGATATGCATGATGATCTAATGTATAACATTCCAAATTGAAAATTTGGGATGTTACAAACCTACCACCCTTAAAAGGAATCTCGTCCTCGAGATTCGGAGAGGCTAGCAAGAAAAGGTTAGGGTTTGGGGGTCTTCTCAAAATCCATCGATCATCACACGGTGTCTGGGGTGCTACCACCCTTAAAAGCATAGTTACAGCTCCATCGAAAACTCATATACTCCATCCTTATTGTTAACAGTGTCGGTCTTCTCAGATCCTCGAGAAAAATTCCATCTCTGAGCTCTTCTGGTAGTGGCATAACCTTTTCCACAATTCTTCTATCCTTTTATTTTGGTAAGGTTATTCCGCAACTGGGTCTTTGTAGCTGACGGGTCGGGCGCCAAAACTAAACAACTATCGATATCTCATGGTGGTCAACAATTTATGGTTTCTCCTGCAGGAAATGGGTCTTGGTTGATTCTCACCGCATAACCTACAGTTGGCAAAAGCTACCGTGTACAAGGGAAAAATTCTTATTACCATTCTAAGGTTTAAACAGAGTTTTTGATCGTCGTCTCTCTACTATAGGTGAGTCACTCAGATTTACCATCCCATATATCAAGGCGAATAATAAGAGTAAGTCGGTATGGTGATCAATCCATCCCGCACCCAAATCATTACCTGGTATACGGTTTAGCGAATCTCGCATACTAACACTTGGTCATTCCTCACAAGCATTGCAGAATTTCTCTTGTCGACGAACTAAGTTCGGATAATCCATTGATTCTGCAAGCGAGACAAACATCTATCGTTCCTTCACAACTCTCAGGTTTTGCGTAAACTCCTATAAAATCGTCTGTCGACAAAGGTATATCCACTTCCAGGGTTTTTCCTTCAGCAAGAATGTGCTTGCTTCTTGGCAGGTCCTGGAGCCTGTGGGTTATGGCCCATCTCATCACTTGTAGTCCTTGAACTTATCATCGGGCAACTGATCATTAGTCCAACTTCCAACTTCCTAGTATTCTTAAATTCATCCAGTTGTACTGTCTTCCTTCCTTCTATTGGCACCAAACCAAGACGTGAGTACTCAGACTTGTCATGGGGTTGCCATTGCTCCATATTTCCAACACCATACCTCCTTTATATCCAATGGTAATTCATCTCTTCATCCTCATGGGATATCCCTCATACCGAGATAAAAACTTATACTTATGAAGTCCATATTCCACTTCGTGGAACATCATTATCCTTTCCGCGGTCTAGCGTCCTTACAGGGGAATATTGGCCATCTCTGCATGGCACTTCTTCAACTGGGAAATGTGAAACACATCATGAACTCCTGACAGTCCTTTGGGTAACTCAAACTTGTAGGCCACTTCTCTCATACGCTCCAAAATTCGGTATGGTCCTACAAATCTCGGGGCTAACTGTCCCTTAACTCCAATACGTTTAACTCCTCGCATAGGGGACACATAAAGACATGCTCTGTCTCCAATTTCATAGACTACCTCCTTGAGTTTTTGAGTCTGCATAACTCTTCTACCTGGACTGAGCTACTTTCAGTCTATCTCAAATCAACTTAACATTCTCTTCCGACGCCTTGATCACATTTGGTCCAAACAACTGACGGTCTCCAACTTCATCCAACATACTTTTGGGGCATCACACATATCGAGACAAAACTCGTATTCATTTTGTCCGAAATCCACTCAGGGGAGTATCCTTATCGTTTCCAGGGGTCAACGGTTCTTACAGGGTACTACCACCCTTAAAATGCTCCAATATTCTATAGACCATATTTCTCATATCCTCAAAATGGTCAAAATCCTTCTTCATAGAGTAATAACTCATAAAATCCATATCAGCACCAACGATGCTACTTTATTGATTCTCAAATTATTACAATCTCCTGTTTTCCATTACATGCCTCAACTCAACACCTCAATATAAAGGAAAATGTTCTCACTACTACGACTATATTTCTTCTGTTACAAACTCAACTACTTATCACATGTCTCCTTCTCCTTCGGACAACCTCTGGCAAAGTGCCCTGCTTTATTACAACGGAAACATATTACATCTGAAAAGTTTCGAGGTTTCCTTTTTGGGCATTTGTTGAGGTAGTGCCCTGACTCCTTGCACCCATAACAGGTGACATGACTCAGATCCTTCCTGGAATCCAATCTACTTCTCTTTCTAGACTTTTCCATTCCAATCAGGGCTTCTATTTCATGTGGATCATACTCTACTTCCTCAGCCGGGAATTCTACTAGATCCCCATTCATACAATTCTGGGAGATGTCCTTCTTCTCCACATGAATAGCAAGACTTGGTGTAGGGTTTAATTGGTTCTCCTTTGGGTGTGTCCTCCACCTCTTTCTTCATCACAAGTTCTTCTAAACTTTCCATAAGAGCTCCTTTCATTGCTTCTTCCTTCTGCTGGATGGTTCTTTGTACCATGGGGTAAAGGTGACACTGAGCAGGATAGTGGGTAGTCCCTTCACACAAGAAACAAGTGATCTGCCTAGTTGGGCATTCTTCAGCTGGGTGACTTCCTTCGCAATTTGGGCATTCATCCTTGTGTTCTTTATGGTTGTGTCCGATTTCTCCACAAATCTTGCATGCACAAGGTTTCTTCATGTCTTTTCCATAAGGCTTCAATTTCTGGGACACAAACTGAGACTTTAGCAAAGTCAACTTAAATTCTTTCCAAGTGGTTACTCCTTGCCATCCATTGATGGTTTGGTACATCCTCCACCAAGTAGCAGCACCTCTTTCAAAGCATTGAAGAGCATGCTGGGCCATATCCTTTCCGATTATAGGGTTGTTCTCCATATGATCCTCCATGTTCTGAATCCATTGGTCTGTCTCCAATTGACTCATCGGTCCAGAAAATATAAGCTCATCTTCATTCATCCTCTATTGGGTCCATGGGTTTGGGGTGAGATAAGAGAGATCAAGAGAGAGGAATGCACACAAAACAAACAAAAGTTTTGAAAAGACAGATTTTTGTTGTGGCTGTCGAAAACATCAAACAAATGACAGCTCACAAACGTCGCATCTAACGTAGGTATATAACATGGGTTTGGTCTTCTAAAGGTCAATAAATCTTCAACGTCTCCAAACTCTTCAAGCCTTGTTCATGCCTCCAATGGCTTCTTCCGATCATGCTTGTCTTTCTCAAGTTCTTTCGCCAGATCAATCTCTGTTGACGTGAAGTCTCTCGTGACATCCTTTAATATTCCGGAGTTGCATTTCAAACTTCTGGTTTCAACATCCTTCACATGAACCATGGTCATACTGTCCTTCAGTTCTTGACAATTTTCCGGTATCTCGAGGTTGTAGCTCCTCCAGCTTGTCTACTCTCATCTTCAGGATCCTGAGTTCCTCATGAAATACTTCCTTGTCTAATACGACTTCCTGGAGCTCCATTTTAAACTTCTTGATGTACTACTCCAGATCCTGGTGATATACCGGCTAGGGCTAAAACTTCATCTTATGCTAGGTGCTCTATCAGCCTTCTTCCATCAAATCCATTCTGAAGACTTGCATCCTTAACTCAGCACGGTGACAATAGCATTAGCGGGTGATGACATCACGGATAACTGTGTTTCTGCCCTTATCATTGCTATGAGCTATCTTCCATAGTTGATATCTCCTACATTGGGGTTTCCTTGACAAAACTTCAAGTTCTCATGCTCCTTGTTTCAGTCTTTATCCAATACACCTTGATCTCGGGTATTGACAACTTCCATAATCTGTTAAGTTCCATCAGGGTAGCCTTCCTAGGTCATACAAATCTGGGAATTCTTCAGAACCTTCAAATTCTACTTGTCTTCGATCTTCAACCGTTGTAGTTTCTATTATTCAGATGCACGGAAACTACTCTTCATTCCGAAGTGGTCTTAGTTGTCTGATATCTTGTACTTCTTGGAGTGGTCTCATCAGTCGAATCTTCGTGGTCAAAAGGGAAAAGGGGTATGGTCTCACTAAAAAGAATTTTCGAATAAGCTCAGAAGAGAAGAGAGGTAAGAGATCTTTTTGAAAGGGAAAGTTGTAGAGAAAAATCTTTGCTATGGGCTTGCCAGTTTCTAGGGTCACGTCCTACAGTCAACATGTGCTCTGATACCATCTTGTAGAGACCGGACCCGAATGGATCAAGTCTCTGTGCTTAGGTGTCATCCCTGGATCGGTATGCTGACACACACACAGTACTCGAGGGATTTATAACAGAGGTAAATCACATGTGTAAAGTAACGTAAATACTATTACCTCAATCCAAATAGCGGAAGCAACAAGGTTGTGGATTCCCATCAACACCAACGACAAAGTTGAGTGTAGAAACCGTAACCCTAACGTATCACTTACTCGTCGTAAGAAACCTGCAACACAAGACATTACAGCCCGAAACGGGTCAGTACATTGAATGTACTGGCAAATTCACACCATAGAGAAAATGATGAACAATGGCTATCACTACATGCATATTTGGCTGGTGGAAAAGCTCTATGGTTATAAGGTTTTTGCGTAAAGCCAATTTTTCCCTACTGCAAAGGAATAAATTTATTTAACTATCATGGTGGTTGTTGAACATTGAGAATGGTTGACAGCATTCTCAATCCCAATTAAAAATAATTAAAAACCCAACAACATTAATTAGAAGTAACATGATGAGATTCACATGATATTCAAGTACTAGATACTCAAGTTGTCCATAACCGGGGACACGGCTAATAATGATTAGTTTGTACACTCTGCAGAGGTTTGCGCACTTTTTCCCACAAGACTCGATCGCCTCTGTTTGGTTTCTCGCACTACAGGGTGTTTGAGAAGACGGATGACCGAGACATAGTCTTTCGGAAGCGCTAGCACCTTACATGTGGGTAGACCGGTACACCTACTTTCCCCTATATCTGCTAGTCAACCCGTAAGAGTTCGCAAAACTTAGTCAACTATGCCAGAGCCCATAATGGCTTGTGGCTGCACACGGAACTTTCTAGCATGAAAGATCTTATGATCCCTTTGAGCCTGGGTGGCGGTCCAAAATAAAACAGGCAAGTCCTGATAGACATCAGGTTCCTCAATCCACCCAGATGTATGTTTAAGTTGCCACCTTAGATAAACCATTAAAATTATCAACTCACATCTTTCATGGATATCACTCACCCAATCCACGTCTACTAGCATAGCATGGCATAATAAGCAAACGTAGAAGTAACTCCCAACGGTTTGATAATAAACAGGTAATAGGTACTACCTCATCTACTTCCCATCCCACAATTTAATTAGATCGTAATCATGCAATGTGTGAGGATTGATCTAATGCAATAAAACTGGGTTGTAGAAAAGGTATGATCAAAGTGTGAACTTGCCTGTAATGTAGATGAAGATGATTCGCACTTAAAACTCTTGATAGATCTACTCGTCATACTCTGGTCAATCTATCGTTAGCAAACAATAGTAACCACACAATAAGTACTCATCTAATGCACAAGTAAAACTCGAACAAGAGAACGAACCAGATAGTTCAACTTAAGAACTCCGGTTGCAAAGAAAGAACGACCCGAACAAAGAAACGGAAAACAAACGGCGGAAGAAAACAACTCGGTTCTAGCAAGTTGAATCTAAGTCAAATTTTACCGGGCAAAAACTTGTTTAAGTTGATTAGACGGAACGGCGGTTTCGAGACGAAACTCCAGGCGCTTGAATCACCTGATTCCGATAAACGGGCGAGAAGATAAACTAGAACGAAGATCGGATCTGAGATCACGATCGCGGAATAAATCCGACGAAAAGAAAGAGAGGAACGGTTAAACGAACGGGCGTCATTAACCGGGGTAAAATCGGTGATCACGTTCGTTGAGACGAACGGTCCGAAAGAAGAACGAAAACCGATCTAGGGTTTTCGGGGAAAAAGACCGAAACAAAAAAACGGATCTAGAAACCGGAACAGTTAAGAAAAGAACCGGAACGGTTTAGAAGAAAACTGAACCGAGGGACAAAAAGAGAGGCGCGGCGCGGCTACCTCGGCGAGGTGGGGCGAACGGTGGCGACAGCGGCGTTGGGCGGCGGCGGCGATGCACAAGGGCGGCGGCGCGGGTGAGGGGCGGCGCGGCTATGGCGGCGGCGGCGGTGGTGAGGG
>NC_041384.1:757961981-757969956 GCF_002162155.2 Triticum dicoccoides
GGGAGGAGAGGGGCTTGGGAAGGAGAGGGGCTTTTGATTTGATGTTTTGGAGGGGGGGTGTGGGCGTATTTATATAGGTGAGGGGAAGGGTTACTTGGGGTAGGGGACAAGAAATAGACTAGAAATAGGAAAACAAAACAAAGGAAAGGGGAGGGGCTACCGACTTGGCCAAGGGGCAAGGGAGGGGCGGCCGGCTCCTGGAGTCCCGCTGGGACTCGGCGAGCGAAGCCCCTGGCGCTAGCGCATAGGGAGCTGGGGCGGCGGCTTGCCTGGGCCTTGGCCCGGCTGGCCTGGCTCCTGTTTTTTTTTTAAATCGGTTTCACGCGCAGAAAACAAAAGAAAAGAAAATCTAAACGAACTCCAAAATTTCTAAAGTAAATTTTCCCCGACTCCTAAAAATGAACCGAACAAAATGAACTTTTCTACGGACCTAAAATGCAATTTTCGAAAACGCGCATTTTTCCCTATCCAAAGAAAAACAAACAAACACCGGAAAACGAAATTTGATCTATTTATTAAATCTTCATTTTTCCTATATTTTGGGAAAGTCATATTATTCCCTCTCTTATTTTTTTGATATCGGAAAAATACTTGAAGATGAAATAAATAAATCAAATGATCCTCTTTTCAAATTCGAGAAAACTCTCAAATATGAAAATAACGAAATCTCCAACTCTCTCCGAAGGTCCTTGAGTTGCGTGAAATTTCTAGAATCGACCAAAAAGCAAGAAAATAAGATATGCATGATGATCTAATGTATAACATTCCAAATTGAAAATTTGAGATGTTACAGATCTACTATCTGCTCAAAGGAGGGATCAAGGAGGATCTGGACCGCAAGCTTCTAGAGCAATGCACCGACGCTCATGGTTGTCCGCAAGATGTTCGATGAAAGCTCCACCAAGCTCGTCAACCTCTTCACTAACCTCGATGGCGTGCAGGACGGTCTCAACATCGACACTGGGCGGATATGTATCAACAACGACAATGGCGGCAAGGGAGATCCATTGTCCAAGGGAACAATCTCTGCATCACCAAGTTTTCCAACCGGTGCTCCGATGGATGGTGCAGCTCACCATCAAACCACGGAGAAGGAAATTCTTGTGAGGGTCTAAACCTACATTCCACCACCAGCGCGAGATGCACGTGAACCAAATTCTTCCAGAAATTCGAGCAGCCGGAGCGCGAGGCGGAGGTAGAAGCGAAATCCGCTCGGCTCGCAATGGAGCAGACGCGCGGTCCGTCAGATGGCCGACATCATCTGCTCCAACGGCGGCTCCTAGGACGACACCCCTCCCGCCACTGACACCTACACAGAGTGCTATAGCCACACCGACAACCGCAATGGCAAGGGACTTGCGCGGAAGTGGTGATGTCTGGTTACCCTTCTCCATTTTATCTATGTTTCTAGTAGTTGTCCGGTGATGAACTTGACCTTTGGTCCGTTTATACAAAGTTGATGCTATGTCCGGTGACGAACTATGTTGCTATGTCCATTCATATTGCTATATGTTGTATGTATGATGATCTACGTAGTTGCTATATGTTGATCTAGTTGTATGTCAGGGTGATTCATGCAGTTTCTCTAGGTTGCACATAACATGATTTTGAGGGGCCTGATATGAGGGATGACTGCGAAGGCAATAAAAGAAGGGATGACCGATAACTATCCACAGACGTGCCCGGACGCTGACAAGCCCGATAGATGATCTTAGGGCATGGCCAATGCTCCACTATGGACGGCTGCCTCAGCACAATACGTCACACCAAACTGTCCAACTAAGCTCAACCTAATGCCTGAAGATTAAAGCGGGATCCTACAGAAGAAGTAGGCTCTTGGCTAACATAAGTAAGAGGCTAACATAAGTAAGAGAGAGAGGGCAAAAGAGAGAGATGTGGCTAGCTAGCCCTCCTCGTTCATGTGAAGTACAGGGAAAGGAGGATGCATATGTCAACATGGGTCTGATGAGACAGCTCTATGCGTTGAGTGTTTGAGAAACTAAATGATACCCCACCCCACTATTAAGGAAAACCTTATACACAGAACATTAGCAGTAGTGCGGGATAAAAACGCACGTTGGTGCTAATAAGCAGCAACGCGGTATTTTAAACCGCGCTACAGATACAATTATAGCAGTAGCGCGCTCGAATACAAAAGCGCTACTACTAAAATTCCCACGGCTTAGCCGATAGGCTACACATAGTAGTAGCGATCTACGTGGAACCGTGCTAACGCTACTTGTTACGAACAAAGGCGCTACTGCTAATGAAAATAAAATTAAATGGAAAGCAAATAAAAATGCGAAGGAATAGCAGTAGCGCTTGTTAAGAAACGCGCTATAGCTACCGTAGTAGCAGCGCACTTCCTGGAACGCGCTACTGCTACTTTGAACTTAACCGCGCGGTTCATTCTTCCCCCACGGCCACTTCCCCCAAATCCCTACTCCTCCGCTGTCGCCGCCCTGCATCGTCGTCGGCCGCCGCGCGCGACCCGTCGCTCTCCACACACCTTCGACGCCGCCCCCGCACCCGACCGGAACCGCGACGCCGCCCCCGACCCCGACCTTGACACCGCCTGCTACATCGCTGCCCTCCGCCATGCGCCCGCCGCCCCGACCCCGTCCCCAACCTCGACGCCGCGTGCCCCTCTCCCTAACTCCGCCAGCGCCAGAGGTGAGCACGCCCTCCTCCTCCTCCCCCCTACCTCTACCTAGCTAGGGTTCTTAGGGTTAAATTTCAGAATTCATCTAATTAGTTAGGGTTCATCAAATTAGATGCTAATTATGGCAGTAGTTGTTAAGTAGAATTAGTTTTAGAGTTCATCGGATTAGTTAGGATTAAATTTTAGAGTTCATCAAATTAGTTAGGGTTAAATTTTAGTAAATATTTAATAGAATTAGTAAGAAAATTAATATAACTAGTTGAACTAGTTTATTTTTAGTAAAAACTAGTTTATTTTTATTCATAGTAAGTGCTTAATTGAACTAGTTGAGTTAATACAACTATTTTATTTTTAGTACGAAAATTAATAGAACTAGTTTATTTTTTTAGTTAAAGCAACTATATTATTTTTAGTAAGTAAATTAATAAACTAGTTGAACTACTTTAGTTGTAGTTGAACTACTTTAGTACATAAATTAATAAACTAGTTGAACTAGTTGAATTAATAGAACTAATGTATTTTTAGTAAGATAATTAATATAACTAGTTGAACTACTTTATTTTTAGAAAGAACTAGTTTTTTTCTATTTATAGTAAGTTTATATTTAGTAAGAACTAGTTGAATTAATAAAACTAGTTGAACATGTCATATTTGCTCAAATAGGATATGTGGTTGCCCAAGTGGCCGTTCATGTTCAGTTTACACCTCCGAGTGGCCTATGTTTTGCCGGAGTGTTGATTAATTTCCGTTCCGGCAAATTTCAGACGCTCGATATGTCCTTTTTTTAGAAAAGGTCATGCCGGATTTTTCCGTGAATTCTGGCATGACTTGTGCTAGAATATGTAGGAAATATCGAGTGGCCTGAATTTTCTTGAAAAATAATGATCTAATTTAGGTTTTTTAGTACATATATTTAATTGTACAAGTTTAATCTTTGAATTATGAATGTAGGAAATGCCGTACTCGGACGACGACAGTCTCCCGGGGGAGTGCAGTTCGTGCCACGACGATCGAGGTATGTGCGACATGTTCGTTGAGCTGGACGAAGATCGGCGCTTCAGCATTAAGCTCGAGGAGACCTTCGATGTTGAAACGGTACGCAACAACGACAAGTATTTTTTTCGTAATTAAGCATGACTTCAACTATTTCAACGTCTAATTTTCATCTTTTACTATTCGACTAGCTTATCTCATGCCATGCAAGACGCTATGTCTTCGGGAGGATGGGTTTTGAAGACCATGAAAATTTTCAAACAAAGAAAATACACCTAAGGACCCATCATAATATCGATTTTGAAGTAAATCTGTACAATTCTCAGAGCGTAACCCTTTTTGGTTGCCAAAATTGGGAAGCACTTTGCAAAATGTATGGTTTTTATGAGGGTATGATTGTCACCATGGATCTTGGTGATCCTGACATCGAGCAAGACAATATGGACATTTGAGTCCTTATTGATACGCTTCCGATTCTACTGCAATATGAGTTTCTCAAACATAGTTATTAACTAATTTATATTGTTTATTTTAAAATAGTTGACAGCTTATTTCCATTGACAGCTTATTTCGAATCTTCAAAGAATGTGCAGAAGATGGTAGACAAAACCCACTACACTGATGGCTCCGAATTAACTTATAAGGAGAAAAGTCATCTGATTGCTTATTGTACTTATCTTGAGAATTACAATACCTATTATCAAACTGCTCCAAATTATGGTGAATACGTGCCACTAGTGCACGTGTTGAACCACGGTAACTTCTATGGAGATACCCTGGTAAGGTTTTTTACTATTACGACATCCGTGCATATTTTGCATACTTCTCAAACTAGTACATCATTACTAACTACGAAGTTATTACTATGTTTTTCAATAGAAAATCCCGATAGATTGTGTGCCTCATCTGATGTATCAGAATGGTCGCCTTGCATTTCTGAACATACAGCCAGGTCAATCTAAGGAGCTAACCTGTGCATATCAGATTTCTAAAACCAGTGAACACATGTTAATCAAAGAATGGAAAAAATGTTTGTACATTCGCAAGGAGGTTCTTGGAAGTAATATTAAGCGAAAGGCAAGAATTGGAGACAGGATAATCTCCATTCTCCATAATGGAGAGTCATGGGCTATCTTATTTTTTGCTATTTTACCTTAGAGAATATAGTAGGTCCTAAGAGAATGTAGTAGGTCCTATGAGGTACAATATGCTTATTATGTGATACAATGTGACCAATTTGCTATGTGATGTCTCGTTGATGAAAACAATGATCTTGAGGAGGTGTTATATGACAATGATGTATTATGATGATAAGTTGTTAATGATATGATGATGATGATGATGATATTTATTATATCATTGGGTGAAAGAACCGCGGATTAGTTTCAAGTGGATGTCCATCCACTTGAAACTAGTCCACGATTCTTTCACCCCGTGGTGTAATAACTCATTATGATGTAAAAACAATTTCTAAATTCCTGTTGTATGAAAACTTGTGTAAAGGTGTACGAATACAACATGAAATAAAAAAAATACGAAATAATAGTAGCAGCGCGGACAAGGAGAAGTGCTACTACTAATTACCAATAACGCTTCTCCGGGAAGTCGCTACTACTAAGTCGATTTAGCACTAGCGTAGGCGGAGGCACGCTACTGCTATACGTTAGCTATAGCGCCTTATCAGTAGCTCATCGCCCCGCGCTACTGATAGGCCTAAAATCCACGCTGCTGCTAGGCTTTCCCCTAGTAGTGCCCATCTTAGATGGAAGAGGCGGGGCACTAGGAAGATGATGTTTCCTTTGTACATGGCCTTAGTTAGCCGTCACATTCCTCATCAGGCGCCATCCGTGCACGCGCAATTGTGCACACACATAGTAGTACCAAAGCTTCCAGCAGCATCTGCATTCCGCTGCTGCTGGTGGTGCGTCACCTGGCCACCCTTGGCCGCAGTGCCGCCACGTGCACTGTATCATTTCTGCATCACAAAAGCAGAATCTCATGTTAAGAGAAAAGGAAGCAACAAAGTCGTGGCACAAAAAGAAAGAAAAAGAACACTGTCCAGTCCAGATCCCACGAGCTAACAAGATTACGTTCATTCATTCAGTTCAGTTCAATATTCATCGTCCAACACGCTGCTCCCCTTTCCACTGGCTGGCCCGAGATTCCACCATCCTACTCTTCCTTCTTCTTTCTCAAGCATTCAAGCAGCTACATCACCCAGTATATGCCATGCCAAAAAAACGTATCATGTTTTTAAAGAAAATCTAGTATTTGTTTTTCAATTTACTATTCACCGGGAGCAGATGAGCCTTGACTCAAAAAATGGATATTCATTGGACATATATGTTGCTGTCTCGTGGATTGGATATCGACTTCATTGCTATACATGTAATTACAAATATATCATAAGAGCTATATTAGCTTATTGTAAGGTATAGCAACCGCTCGCCTTCAGCAAAATTCTGCTTGGGCCCGTCGTAGTAGCAACATTCGTGGCAGTTTTCACCTGGTCTGGGTGTTTCCACCTCCTATTGTTTTTGGATTTTTTTGGGATCAGCCTTTCCATGTTTGGGTTTTTCTTGTGTTAGGTTTCGTCTCGTTTTCTTTGTTTTTCTGGTCCTTTTTTTCTAGTTGTGTTTCTTTTTACAATTTTCCATTTTTGCTATTACTATATTTTATTTTGCCTTTTGTTTTTCCATTCCTTTCCCTTCTCATTCATCTAAATTTTTACTTTCATTTATTTTTTCTTTTATTCGCTTGGGTACAGTACAATATGTTTTCTAACTTATATTTACACCCTGTTTAGACATGTGAACAGTTTTCTAAGAGATCAGGGGTATTTTTATGTACAACGTGACCATTTTTTAAAATTGTGTGAATATCATTTTTGTTTAAACGATATAGAAATTTCGAAAAAAGTTAAGCAAAAACATTTCAAAAATGCACAAACCTTTATTATAATTGTGCAAACAATTTTAAATTACATGAATATTTTAATTTACATTAACATTTTGCAAATACAAGAATAATTTAAAATTAAATTAATTTTTTAGTATGTGATAAATATTTTTAATATCCCGTAATAATTTTTTATATTACAAACTTTTCTGAAATACACGACCAAAACATTTTCAATATCCAGTGAAAAAAATTTAGTATGTGATAAACTTTTAGTATGCAACATTTTTTATAAATAAGCAATGTTTTTTGAATATATGATTAATACTTTTAATACAAGAACACTTTTATTTATTTTTTAATAAATTTTTGAAATAAATATAAAATGAGATAAACACAAAAAGGTAGAGAACATAACAAATCCTGTTTAGTCTGCACCAAACTAGCAATAAGACATCGCACTTGTTATTTTTTAAACAACTAGACATGCTTCGTGGGTGAAAATCAGTAGGCTGGCCAACACGTATACCTGTAGCAAGGTAAGTATCTCACTCGCTAAGTGCGAGAGGGAGCTCCTAATTGGCTCTTCGGGAGCCCCCACAAAGGTCACCTAGAGTAGGCTGAGAGCGCGCTTGGGCTTTTTTGTGTGGGTTTTTTGGCTTTTCGGTTTTGTTCGGTCTTTCTTACCTTTTGAAAAAAAAATCAAAAAAACATTGCCTGAAAAAAACTTGGTTCTTTTACTTCCATGAGAGGCACGGATTTGCTTCCGTGAGAAGCATGGTCGTGCCTCTCGGAAACGGGAAAACACACTTTTTTTTCTTTCTCGAGAAGCATAGACTTGCTTCCGCGAGAGGCACATAATTGCTTCCACGAGAGGTACAGTCATGCCTCCCGGAAACAATTTTTTCTTTTTCTGATCTTTCGCGAGAGGCATAATTGTGCCTCTCAGAAACGAAAAAAATATTTTTTTTCCTTTTGCGAGAGGCACGGGTTTACTTCTCGTGGATGCAAGGATTTGCTTTTGTGTGAGGCACAGTCGTGCCTTCTTGAAAAATGAAAAAAAATGCTCCCGGTTTTGTTTCTTCGTTAAGTTTTTTCATGATTTAATTTTGAAGATCTCAATGAGAGAAATCCAACGATGAAAATGGTTCGAAATTTGGACGCAAGGTTTAAAAGATATAATGTTTTGAATAAACGAATCTACAGAAAAAAAAACTCCCAGATTGCGACGAGTGGCGTCACTTGTTGCAATCTGATAAGATAGGAATTATCTTTGTAATGAGTGCTCCTTAAATATTGATTTCGCTGAAATAGGGCCTGCCAGTGCGAGACCATACCCTGGGTGGCCGCGCTACTTGCCCCAACCCAAGGTTGGGCCTCCTTCCAGAGACAATCTTGAATTATCTATTTACTTACACCACC
>NC_041384.1:757970193-758019691 GCF_002162155.2 Triticum dicoccoides
ACATTTGTAGAACACCCTACAAAGATACAACACAAATAAATATACTATAATGCATCCAAATTGTAAAATTAGTTTATAAAAAATGTTTTGTTTATTAAAATATATATTATTAGAAACACCTGTATCAAAACAATAATAAAACCGTAACTTTTGCAGCTAATAACATTTCCAGTTCATTACAATGAAAGCTAAAATTTGTGTAATAATAATATTATAAGTATGGTTCTCTAGCTAAATACTTTAATGAAGGTCGTGTGTAAAGAATACGTTTAAAAGAATATAAAAGTTTATTATAAAATGTCTTATGTTAAATAATGAGTGACACTACATAGGGCTGAGCGTTCTGTTAATATGGTTAATACGGTTTGGTTTATTCATTTTTTTAATTTCGGTTTTCAAGAAATAGCAACCGAAATAATCACACAAAAATTAGACACCAAACCTTATAATCAAAATATATCGTTTCAGTTTATTCGGTTAACCGAAAAACCGAAGTACACGCACCCCTCTATCTATGTGTAAGAGTCATGACTGATAAGCAGCGACTTGCATTGTAATAGTACACAATTTATAAAACAATTAGTTAGCCTAAGGAAACATTATAAGCGGCGTCATGGCTTATCTCTGACGTCCGACACCGTTTTGCTCCGGACGTCCGACACTCACTCAACAGAATAGTTTTTACGGATATCCGGTCCTCTACGGATGTCCCGTCACCGGACGACCGAAACCGTCCGGACGTCCGTTAGCTGTATGCTGATTCGTGGCTTGTGACTCTCCAGTGACCGGACGACCGACGTCTGTCGGACGTCTGGACCTATCTGTGCCACCGGGCGTCCGGTCCTGTCCAGACGTCCGACGCCTCCTGTGCACTTGTGTTGCTCAAACGGTTAGTTTTCCACCTCCACTCTATATAGCCTTCTCCCTCCCATGGGATAAGGTTGACCATTCACTTTGAGCTTCCTAAGAACACATTTCACTCACTCTCTCACTCTTCCACGCCAAATCTTAGATCCCCAAGGGATTTGAGAGCACTTGAGGGAAGTTCTCCAATCAAGTGATAGATCCACTCCTTCCCCTTCTTTGCACCAAAGGATTCATGATTTGAGCAAGTCTTGAGCTTTTCCCCCATCGTTCTTGTGACTCTTGGAGGTTGGAGACTCCTAGGCGGTAGAAGTCTTTCGGAGAGAAATCGACTCTTGTGATTACCCTCGGAAAAGTTTGTGAGGGTTTGGAGACCACCCCAAGGTCTACCACCAGTGGTTGAGAAATGCCTCCGTGGTGTTGTCTCGAAGGGAGAATGGGGTGAGCCTTCGTGGCGTTGGTGTGCCTTCGTGGTAACATCCACCTCTCTAACGGTGATGTAGCTTCCCTCCAAGGAAGTTGAGGGAGTCCTGGATTAGGGGGTGTCCGGATAGCCGGACTATAACCTTTGGCCGGACTCTTGGACTATGAAGATACAAGATTGAAGACTTCGTCCCGTGTCCGGATAGGACTTTCCTTGGCGTGGAAGGCAAGCTTGGCGATACGGATATGTAGATCTCCTCCCATTGTAACCGACTCTGTGTAACCCTAGCCCTCTCCAGTGTCTATATAAACTGGAGAGTTTTAGTCCATAGGACGAACAACAATCATACCATAGGCTAGCTTCTAGGGTTTAGCCTCTCTGATCTCGTGGTAGATCTACTCTTGTACTACCCATATTATCAATATTAATCAAGCAGGAGTAGGGTTTTACCTCCATCGAGAGGGCCCGAACCTGTGTAAAAACATCGTGTCCCTTGTCTCCTATTACCATCCGCCTAGACGCACAGTTCAGGACCTCCTACCCGAGATCCGCCGGTTTTGACACCGACATTGATGCTTTCATTGAGAGTTCCTCTGTGTCGTCATATTCAGGCCCGATGGCTCCTCCGATCATCAACGACGATGCGGTCCAGGGTGAGACTTTTCTCCCCGAACAGATCTTTGTATTCGGCGGCTTTGCACTGCAGGCCAATTCGCTTGGCCATATGGAGCAGATTGAAAGCTACACCCCTGGCCATCATGTCAGATTTGGAAGTTTGAATTACACGGCCGGCATCCGCGGAGACTTGATCTTCGACGGATTCGAGCCACAGCCGAGCGCGCCGCACTATCACGATGGGCATGATTTAGCTCTGCCGCCGGACAGTGCCCTGGAGGCCGCACCCGTATCCTCCCCGACCATTAGCTCGGAGCCAACCGCGCCGATCGAGGACGGGTGGCTTGACCCTGCCTCAGAAGCCGTAATCTCTACGGTGATCGAGCCGAACACCAGCCTCATCCTCTGCAAAGCCCGTGACTCCAAGGTGCCGGACTCTCCTCCGGACTCCGAACCTTCCACGCCCCTTCCGATCGAATCCGATTGGGCGCCGATCATGGGCACCGCCGCGGATGTCTTTCAGCACTCGCCCTTCGGCGACATTCTGAATTCACTCAGCTCTCTCTCTTTGTCAGGAGAGTCCTGGCCGGACTATGACCGATAGGATTGCGATGCGGATGACGAAGAAATTCGATGCCCACCCACCACCCACTTCGTAGCCACTGTCGATAATTTATACGACGTGCTCGACTTCGACTCTGAAGACATCCACGGTATGGACGACGATGTAGGAGACGAACATGAACCAGCACCTATAGGGCACTAGACAGCCACGCCATCCTACGATGTATACATGGTGGACACACCTAAAGGAAGCGACGACAAAGAACGGGAGGACGCAACGAAGGATCGTTCCCTCGAAAAGCAGTCAAAGCGGCGGCGTAAGCACCGCACCAAGCCACGCCTCGATAGAGACAGCGTCCATACAGACCCAGCCATAGAGTAGGGCGAACCGGCAGACGATGAACATGGCATCGAGCAACCGTCCGAACAAGGCAACTTGGATAAACAAGCCAAACAACCCGTCCCCGGCGAAGATAACAGTCTGGACGACCTCACGCCGGACAAGCTCCTGGAGCAGAAGAACCTCCACAAAAGGCTCGTCGCCACTGCGCGTAGCCTGAATAAGCAGAAGCAGAAGCTCAAAACTGTGGAAGATGCACTCAGAATCAGATGGAGCAAAGTACTCAACACTGCAGACAAATACGGCGGTAGTCGCCACACAAAGAGCTACCCGAAGCGAAAGCTACTACCCAAATTTGATGAGGAGGCCTTAGAGCCCCCACAATCAAAAAATAATGAAGCCACCCGGTCGAATAGACGACCCCATGGCTAGCATAGAGCGGCAAGCGGCGCCGCATACAAGCCAGCGCGCGATCCACCCAAGGATTCGCCTCAAAAAGATGGCCCAGCAAGATCCATCTACGGGCCAAGAAAGCAAGGTCTAGTAAGCAATGTAATGCAACAAATATCCAAAAGCCACGGCACACCCAAATACAGAGGTACCGCACACCCCCTATGTTTCACCGATGAGGTGCTGGACCATGAATTTCCAGCGGGATTCAAACCCGTAAACATAGAGGCATACGACGGAACAACAACAGACCCTGGAGTCTGGATTGAGGATTATATCCTCCACATACACATGGCCAGAAGAGATGACCTCCACGCCATAAAATACTTACCCCTCAAGCTTAAAGGGCCAGCCCGGCATTGGCTTAAAAGCCTTCCCAAAAACACCATTGGAAGTTGGGAAGAGCTCGAGGATGCTTTTCGGGCAAATTTTCAAGGGACCTATGTCCGACCTCCAGATGCAGACGATTTAAGCCATATAACTCAACAACCCGGAGAGTCAGCCCGAAAACTCTGGAACAAATTTCTTACTAAAAAGAACCAGATAGTCGACTGTCCGGATGTCGAAGCCTTAGCAGCTTTCAAACACAGCGTTCGAGACGAATGGCTCGCCAGACACCTCGGCCAAGAAAAGCCAAGAACAATGGCCGCATTAACAAGCCTCATGAGCCGCTTTTGCGCAGGAGAGGACATCTGGTTGGCAAGATGTAGCACCAGCAACCCAAGTACATCCGAAGTTAGGGATGGAAACGGGAAACCCCGACACAGCAAGGACCAGCGCCGGAATAAGGGAAACAACCCGAAGAGCACGACAGTCAATGCCGGATTCAAAAGCTCTCGACAGAATCAGAAAAAGCTGCCCCTCAAGGATAACAGGGACGAGCTATCTAACCTAAACAAAATCTTGGACAAGATATGTCAAATCCACAGTACTCCCGGGAAGCCTGCAAACCATACCCACAGAGATTGTTGGGTCTTCAAGCAATCCGACAAACTCAACGCCGAACACAAGGGGCTCGACACACCAAGTGAGGACGATGACGAACCCCACAAGCAGAGCACCAGGAAACAAAAGAATTTTCCACAAGAAATCAAAATAGTAAACTCACTTCACGTGACAAAAGGGAAAAGCAGAGTGGCGCCTATAGAGACATGCGTCATCCGGCCTATCCCAAAGGAGTCTCGCCACTAGTTTTTAAAATCAATCACCTTCGTGAAGGAAATATGCCCTAGAGGCAATAATAAAGTTATTATTTATTTACTTATTTCATTATAAATGTTTATTATTCATGCTAGAATTGTATTAACCGGAAACATAATACATGTGTGAATACATAGACAAACAGAGTGTCACTAGTATGCCTCTACTTGACTAGCTCGTTAATCAAAGATAGTTATGTTTCCTAACCATAGACAAAGAGTTGTTATTTGATTAACAGGATCACATCATTAGGAGAATGATGTGATTGACTTGACCCATTCCATTAGCTTAGCACTCGATCATTTAGTATGTTGCTATTGCTTTCTTCATGACTTATACATGTTCCTATGACTATGAGATTATCCAACTCCCGTTTACCGGAGGAACACTTTGTGTGCTACCAAACGTCACAACGTAACTGGGTGATTATAAAGGAGCTCTACAGGTGTCTCCAAAGGTACATGTTGAGTTGGCGTATTTCGAGATTAGGATTTGTCACTCCGATTGTCGGAGAGGTATCTCTGGGCCCTCTCGGTAATGCACATCACATAAGCCTTGCAAGCATTGCAACTAATGAGTTAGTTGCGAGATGATGTATTACGGAACGAGTAAAGAGACTTGCCAGTAACGAGATTGAACTAGGTATTGAGATACCGACGATCGAATCTCGGGCAAGTAACATACCGATGACAAAGGGAACAACGTATGTTGTTATGCGGTCTGACCGATAAAGATCTTCATAGAATATGTAGGAGCCAATATGAGCATCCAGGTTCCGCTATTGGTTATTGACCGGAGACGTGTCTCGGTCATGTCTACATTGTTCTCAAACCCGTAGGGTCCGCACGCTTAAGGTTTCGATGACAGTTATATTATGAGTTTATGAGTTTTTATGTACCGAAAGAGTTCGGAGTCCCGGATGAGATCGGGGACATGATGAGGAGTCTCGAAATGGTCGAGACGTAAAGATCGATATATTGGACGACTATATTCGGACATCGGAAAGGTTCCGAGTGGTTCGGGTATTTTTCGGAGTACCGGGGAGTTACGGGAATACGGAGAAGAAGTATATGGGCCTTATTGGGCTTTAGGGGAGAGGGAGAGGTAGGCCGCGCGCCCCCCCAAGGCCTAGTCCGAATTGGACTAGGGGGAGGGGCTGCGCCCCCTCCTTCCTTCTCTTCCCTCTTCCCCTTCCTTGTCTCCTACTCCTACTACATGGAAGGACTCCTAGTTGGACTAGGAAAGAGGGAATCCTACTCCCGGTGGGAGTAAGACTCCCCTAGGGTGCGCCATAGAGAGGGTCGGCCCTCCCCTCCTCCACTCCTTTATATACGGGGGCAGGGGGCACCCCATAGACACACAAGTTGATCCACGTGATCGTTTTCTTAGCCGTGTGCGGTGCCCCCTTCCACCATAATCCTCGATAATATTGTAGTGGTGCTTAGGCGAAGCCCTGCGACAGTTGAACATCAAGATCGTCACCACGCCGTCGTGCTGACGGAACTCTTCCCCGACACTTTGCTGGATCGGAGTCCGGGGATCGTCATCGAGTTGAACGTGTGCTAGAACTCGGAGGTGCCGTACGTTCGGTGCTTGGATCGGTCGGGTCGGGAAGACGTACGACTACTTCCTCTATGTTGTGTCAACACTTCCGTTGCCGGTCTACAAGGGTACGTAGACAACACTCTCCCCTCTCGTTGCTATGCATCACCATGATCTTGTGTGTGCGTAGGAAATTTTTTGAAATTACTACGTTCCCCAAGAGTGGCATCCGAGCCCAAGTTTTTTGTGTTGATGTTATATGCACGAGTAGAACACAAGTGAGTTGTGGGCGATATAAGTCATACTGCTTACCAGCATGTCATACTTTGGTTCGGCGGTATTGTTGGATGAAGCGGCTCGGACCGACATTACGCGTACGCTTACGCGAGACTGGTTCTACCGACGTGCTTTGCACACAGGTGGCTGGCGGGTGTCAGTTTCTCCAACTTTAGTTGAACCGAGTGTGGCTACGCCCGATCCTTGCGAAGGTTAAAACAGCACCAACTTGACAAACTATCGTTGTGGTTTTTGATGCGTAGGTAAGAACGGTTCTTGCTAAGCCCGTAGCAGCCACGTAAAACTTGCAACAACAAAGTAGAGGACGTCTAACTTGTTTTTGCAGGGCATGTTGTGATGTGATATGGTCAAGATGTGATGAGATATAAGTTGTTGTATGAGATGATCATGTTTTGTTGAAGTTATCGACAACTGGCAAAATCCTTATGGTTGTCTCTCTATTGCATAAGATGCAAGCGTCCAATAATTGCTTTACTTTATCGCTATGTGATAGAAATAGTTGCAAGAGCAATTGTTGGCGAGACGACCACGTGACGACACATTGATATAGATCAAGATGATGGAGATCATGGTGTCATGCCGGTGACGATAGAGATCATGACAGTACTTTGGAGATGGAAATCAAAGGCGCAAGATGATGATGACCATATCATGTCACATATTTTGATTGCATATGATGTTTATCTTTTATACATCTTATTTTGCTTAGTTTGACGATAGCATTTTAAGATGATCTCTCACTAATTATCAAGAAGTGTTCTCCCTGAGTATGCACCGTTGCGAAAGTTCTTCGTGCTGAGACACCACGTGATGATCGGCTGTGATAGCCTCTACGTTCAAATACAAAGGGTGCAAAACAGTTGCACACGCGGAATACTCAGGTTATACTTGACGAGCCAAGCATATACAGATATGGCCTCGGAACACGGAGACCGAAAGGTCGAGCGTGAATCATATAGTAGATATGATCAACATAGTGATGTTCACCAATGAAACTGCTCCATCTCACGTGATGATCGGACATGGTTTAGTTGATTTGGATCACGTGATCACTTAGAGGATTAGAGGGATGTCTATCTAAGTGGGAGTTCTTAAGTAATATGATTAACTGAACTTAAATTTATCATGAACTTAGTCCTGGTAGTATTTTGCAAATTATGTTGTAGATCAATAGCTCGTGTTGTTGCTTCCCTGTGTTTATTTTGATATGTTCCTAAAGAAAATTGTGTTGAAAGATGTTAGTAGCAATGATGCGGATTGGATTCGTGATCTGAGGTTTATCCTCATTGCTGCACAGAAGAATTATGTCCTTGATGCACCACTAGGTGACAGACCTATTGCAGGAGCAGATGCAGACGTTATGAACGTTTGGCTAGCTCAATATGATGACTACTTGATAGTTTAGTGCACCATGCTTAATGGCTTAGAATCAGGACTTCAAAGACGTTTTGAACGTCATGGACCATATGAGATGTTCCAGGAGTTGAAGTTAATATTTCAAGCAAATACCCGAGTTGAGAGATATGAAGTCTCCAACAAGTTCTATAGCTAAAAGATGGAGGAGAATCGCTCAACTAGTGAGCATGTGCTCAGATTGTCTGGGTACACCAATCGCTTGAATCAAGTGGGAGTTAATCTTCCAGATAAGATAGTGATTGATAGAATTCTCTAGTCACCATCACCAAGTTAGTAGAACTTCGTGATGAACTATAATATGCAAGGGATAACGGAAACAACTCCCAAGCTCTTCATGATGCTGAAATCAACGAAGGTAGAAATCAAGAAAAACATCAAGTGTTGATGGTTGACAAGACCGCTAGTTTCAAGAAAAGGGCAAAGGGAAGAAGGGGAACTTCAAGAAGAACGGCAAGCAAGTTGTTGCTCAAGTGAAGAAGCCCAAGTCTGATCCTAAGCCTGAGACTAAGTGCTTCTACTGCAAAGGGACTGGTCACTGGAAGTGGAACTGCCCCAAGTATTTGGCGGATAAGAAGGATGGCAAGGTAAACAAAGGTATATTGGATATACGTGTTATTGATGTGTACTTTACTAGTGTTTATAGAAACCCCTCGGCATTTGATACTGGTTTAGTTGCTAAGAGTAGTAACTCAAAACGGGAGTTGCAGAATAAACATAAACTAGTAAAGGGTGAGGTGACGATGTGTGTTGGAAGTAGTTCCAAGATTGATATGATCATCATCGCAAACTCCCTATACTTTCGGGATTAGTGTTGAAACTAAATAAGTGTTATTTGGTGTTTGCGTTGAGCATGAATATGATTTGATCATGTTTATTGCAATACGGTTATTCATTAAAGTCAGAGAATAATTGTTGTTCTGTTTACATGAATACAACCTTCGATGGTCATACACCCAATGAAAATAGTTTGTTGGATCTCGATCGTAGTGTTACACATATTCATAATATTGAAGCCAAAAGATGCAAAGTTAATAATGATAGTGCAACTTATTTGTGGCACTGCCGTTTAGGTCATATCGGTGTAAAGCGCATGAAGAAACTCCATACTGATGGACTTTTGGAACCACTTGATTATGAATCACTTGGTACTTGCGAACCATGCCTCATGGGCAAGATGACTAAGACTCCATTCTCCGGAACAATGGAGCGAGCAACAAACTTGATTGGAAATAATACATACTGATGTATGCAGTCCAATGAGTGTTGAGGCTCGCGGTGGGTATCGTTATTTTCTGACCTTCACAGATGATTTGAGCAGATATGAGTATATCTACTTGATGAAACATAAGTCTGAAACATTTGAAAAGTTCAAATAATTTCAGGGTGAAGTGGAAAAACATCGTGACAAGAAAATAAGGTTTCTACGATCTGATCGCAGAGACAAATATTTGAGTTACGAGTTTGGTCTTCAATTAAAACATTGTGGAATAGTTTCACAAACATGCCACCTGGAACACCACAGCATAATGGTGTGTCCGAACGTCATAACCGTACTTTATTGGATATAGTACAATCTATGATGTTTCTTACCGATTTACCAATATCGTTTTGGGATCATGCATTAGAGACAGCTGCATTCACGTTAAAAAAGGGGCACCATCTAAATCCATTGAGACGACACAATCTGAATTATGGTTTGGCAAGAAACCAAAGTTGTCGTTTCTTAAAGTTTTGGGTTGTGATGCTTATGTGAAAAAGTTTCATCCTGATAAGCTCAAACCCAAATCGAAGAAATATGTCTTCATAGGATACCCAAACGAGACTGTTGGGTACACCTTCTATCACAGATCCGAAGGCAAGACATTCGTTGCTAAGAATGGATCCTTTCTAGAGAAGGAGCTTCTCTCGAAAGAAGTGAGTGGGAGGAATGTAGAACTTGATGAGGTAACTGTACCTACTCCCTTATTGGAAAGTAGTACATCACAGAAACTAGTTTCTGTGACATCTACACCAATTAGTGAGGAAGCTAATGATGATGGTCATGAAACTTCAGAACAAGATACTACTGAACTTTGTAGATCAACCAAAGTAAGATCCACACCAGGGTGGTACGGTAATCCTGTTCTGGAAGTCATGCTACTATATCATGATGAACCTACGAACTATGGAGAAGCGATGGTGAGCCCAGATTCCGTAAAATGGCTTGAAGCTACGAAATCTGAGATGGGATCCATGTATGAGAACAAAGTATGGACTTTGATGGATTTGCCCGATGATCGGCAAGCCATAGAAAATAAATAGATCTTCAAGAGAAAGACGGACGCTGATAGTAGTGTTACTATCTACAAAGCTAGACTTGTCGAAAAAGGTTTTTGACAAAGTTCAAGGTGTTGACTACGATGAAATTTTCTCACTCATAGCGATGCTTAAGTCTGTCCAAATCATGTTAGCAATTGCCGCATTTTTATGAAATCTGGCAAATGGATAAACAGAACTACATTCCTTAATGGATTTAAAGAAGTGTTGTATATGATGCAACCAGAAGGTTTTGTCAATCCTAAAGGTGCTAACAAAATATGCAAGCTCCAGCGATCCATCTATGGACTGGTGCAAACCTCTCGGAGTTGGAATAAACGCTTTGATAGTGTGATCAAAGCATTTGGTTTTGTACAGACTTTTGGAGAAGCCTGTATTTACAAGAAAGTGAGTGGGAGCACTACAACATTTCTGATAAGTATATGTGTATGACATATTGTTGATTGGAAATAATGTAGAATTATTCTGCAAAGCATAAAGGAGTGTTTGAAAGGATTTTTTCAAAGAAAACCTCGGTGAAGCTGCTTACATATTGAGCATCAAGATCTATAGAGATAGATCAAGACGCTTGATAAGTTTTTTTCCAATGAGTACATACCTTGACAAGATTTTCAAGTAGTTCAAAATGGAAACAGTCAAAGAAAGAACTCTTGCCTGTGTTACAAGGTGTGAAATTGAGTAAGACTCAAAGTGCGACCACGGCAGAAAATAGAATGAGAATGAAAGTCATTCCCTATGCCTTGGCCATAGGTTCTATAAAGTATGCCATGCTATGTACCAGACCTATTGTATACCCTACACTAATTTTGGCAAGGGAGTACAATAGTGATCTAGGAGTAGATCACTGGACAACGGTCAAAATTATCCTTAGTGGAATAAGGATATGTTTCTCGATTATGGAGGTGACAAAAGGTTCGTCGTAAAAGGGTTACGTCGATACAAGTTTTGGCACTGATCCAGATGACTCTTAGTCTTTATCTGGATACATATTGAAAGTGGGAGCAATTAGCTAAAGTAGCTCCATGCAGAGCATTGTAGACATAGAAAATTGCAAAATACTTACGGATCTGAATATGGCAGAGCCGTTGACTAAACTTCTCTCACAGGCAAAACATGATCACACCTTAGTACTCTTTGGGTGTTAATGACATAGCAATTGAACTAGATTACTGACTCTAGTAAACCCTTTGGGTGTTGGTCACATATTGATGTGAACTATGGGTGTTAACCACATAAAGATGTGAACTATTGATGTTAGATCACATGGCGATGTGAACTAGATTATTAACTCTAGTGCAAGTGGGAGACTGAAGGAAATATGCCCTAGAGGCAATAATAAAGTTATTATTTATTTCCTTATTTCCTTATAAATGTTTATTATTCATGCTAGAATTGTATTAACCGGAAACATAATACATGTGTGAATACATAGACAAACATAGTGTCACTAGTATGCCTCTACTTGACTAGCTCGTTAATCAAAGATGGTTATGTTTCCTAACCATAGACAAAGAGTTGTTATTTGATTAACGGGATCACATCATTAGGAGAATGATGTGATTGACTTGACCCATTCCGTTAGCTTAGCTCTTGATCGTTTAGTATGTTGCTATTGCTTTCTTCATGACTTATACATGTTCCTATGACTATGAGATTATGCAACTCCCGTTTACCGAAGGAACACTTTCTATGCTACCAAACATCACAATGTAACTGGGTGATTATAAAGGAGCTCTACAGGTGTCTCCAAAGGTACATGTTGAGTTGACGTATTTCGATATTAGGATTTGTCACTCCGATTGTCGGAGAGGTATCTCTGGGCCCTCTCGGTAATGCACATCACATAAGCCTTGCAAGCATTGCAACTAATGAGTTAGTTGCGAGATGATGTATTACGGAACGAGTAAAGAGACTTGCTGGTAACGAGATTGAATTAGGTATTGAGATACCGACGATCGAATCTCGGGCAAGTAACATACCGATGACAAAGGGAACAATGTATGTTGTTATGCGGTCTGACCGATAAAGATCTTCGTAGAATATGTAGGAGCCAATATGAGCATCCAGGTTCCACTATTGGTTATTGATCCGAGACGTGTCTCGGTCATGTCTACATTGTTCTCGAACCCGTAGGGTCCGCACGCTTAAGGTTTCGATGAGAGTTATATTATGAGTTTATGAGTTTTGATGCACTGAAGGAGTTCGGAGTCCCGAATGAGATCGGGGACATGACGAGGAGTCTCGAATTGGTCAATACGTAAAGATCGATATATTGGACGACTATATTCGGACATCGGAAAGGTTCCGAGTGGCTCGGGTATTTTCCGGAGTACCGGGAAGTTACAGGAATACGGGAGAAGAAGTATATGGGCCTTATTGGGCTTTAGGGGAGAGGGAGAGGCAGGCCGCGCCCCCCCCCCCAAGGCCTAGTCCGAATTGGACTAGGGGGAGGGGCTGCGCCCCCTCCTTCCTTCTCTTCCCTCTTCCCCTTCCTTGTCTCCTACTCCTACTACATAGAAGGACTCCTAGTTGGACTAGGAAAGGGGGAATCCTACTCCCGGTGGGAGTAGGACTCCCCTAGGGCGCTCCATAGAGAGGGCCGGCCCTCCCCTCCTCCACTCCTTTATATACGGGGGCAGGGGGCACCCCATAGACACACAAGTTGATCCACGTGATCGTTTTCTTAGGCGTGTGCGGTGCCCCCTTCCACCATAATCCTCGATAATATTGTAGTGGTGTTTAGGCGAAGCCCTGCGACAGTTGAACATCAAGATCGTCACCACGCCGTCGTGCTGACGGAACTCTTCCCCGACACTTTGCTGGATCAGAGTCCGGGGATCGTCATCGAGCTGAACGTGTGCTAAAACTCGGAGGTGCCGTACGTTCGGTGCTTGGATCGGTCGGATCGGGAAGACGTACGACTACTTCCTCTACATTGTGTCAACACTTCCGTTGCCGGTCTACAAGGGTACGTAGACAACACTCTCCCCACTCGTTGCTATGCATCACCATGATCTTGTGTGTGCGTAGGAATTTTTTTGAAATTACTACATTCCCCAACACTTCGACCATCAGGATTACTCTAGAAGTATCCAGAACGCAGGCTAGACTGCCTTGATATTAGATCCGATAATCGACGGACTCCACTTTACACACGTTCTGATGGACGGCGGCAGTGGTCTAAACCTACTATATTAGGACACAATCCGTCAGATGGGGATAGACCCAACAAAAATTCGCCACAGCAACACTTCCTTCCAAGGAGTAACGCCAAGCTCGGACGCCCATTGTACGGGTTCCCTCTTGCTAGAAGTTGTGTTCGGCTCCCCCGACAACTTCCGCCGTGAAAAGCTAACCTTCCACATCGCCCCATTTTCAAGTAGCTATAAAGCACTACTGGGACGCGAAGGTTTCGCCCGCTTTAACGCAATACCGCATTATGCATCTATCATGCTTAAGATGCCCGGTCCACGAGGCATCATCTCACTAAAGGGAAATATTGAGTGTTCCTCCGGCGAGGAAGACTGTGCGACTGCCTTGACTGCCACACACTAAAACGGCTTCACCAATCAAAGCACCTAAACGGGTCGTTAAGACCACGCACACGGTTAGACGAGTCCGGCATAAACATACAATTGATAAAGGCTTAATGGCCGTATACCCCTGTACTAGGGGCTCCGCGCATATAAAACAAGAGCCAATAACGCTCCATTTTACCTGTTTTGAATTATACTTTGTTTATTTAGTATGACATACGTTTCACATAATCTTTTTCAACTAAGTTCCTCTCTTTTATAGATGAACACCGTGCTACACCTGTCCAGAATACGGCACAACGGAGACACAGGCGCAGACGTGCAGCAGGGACCCATTCCAAGGATTCTTTTTAGATTAAGACCCTGCGTAAACCTTTTTTACTGTCTCTTGTTGATACACATCCCCCGGTTTCTTGGTATAATTGAGGAGGAGGTTGGCGTCTTGGCATGTGGCCACGTCAGAATTTTGCGCGTACCTAGACACAAGGGGCTTATCACCAAGGGCGTTGTTCAGCCCGTTTTCATAAAGATCAAATACCTTAGGGAGTGTTCGGCGTCGCGAGTTTGGCCTTATATGCATCAGCTCCGAATCATGTCTTTGGTCAAATGTTGGGTTTGCCCGGCTCCTGTGTTTTGCTGCCTTACGTTCCGCTCTATCGGCTAAGGCGGCACCAGGAGAACTACTGCGATTGTGCCCCGGTTCGGCCAGGCGAGCACCTCAGTAGAGAAACCGAAAACTGACTGTCATGATATAGCGTGAGACTGGTCAACCACTCGAGGACCTACCAGAATCTTTAGGATTCCTCCGCATTAATGAAGGGCCTTTTCCCGGCCAGGCACACACGCGCCCCGAGTTCGGGCGAGCGCAGGCGCCACCAGGGGCTATATAGTAGCCTCACTGTCAAACTCCTATGGCTATGTGAAAGTGATAAAGCATTATAGTCCGATTGCCTAGTTCACTGCGCTATCACCTCCTTTGTAGACCAAGACGTTGGATCAAGTGTGAAAATGCACCTTCTGCGAACACCCCCGCATTATATGCGTGGGGGCTGAAGCCGACGACTGCCATCTTTCAGATTATATATACATATATCTTAACGGCCGCACAGGAGGCATTATAATACTTGTAGGCACAAGTATAAAAAGCTTCTGCAATTTATCAAAATATTCTCTTACAATAATACATGTTATTCGAACATAACATCCTTCGAGCATTGCTTCTCTATTAAACGAGCGCCCTGCTGAACTTCCTGAAAATAGTGCTCGGCAGGTACTCGGCTTCCGTCCGAATCTTGGGATGCAACAGCGGTGGCCTCCATCTCCGCCCAGTATGTCTTGACACAGGCAAGAGCCATCCGCGCACCCTCTATTCATGCTGACCTCTTCATTGCATTGATATGCGGCACCGCACCAAGGAACTGCTGCACCAAGTTAAAATAATTTTTTGGCTCTGGCCTCTCCGGCCATAGATGACTCACGACATACTTCATGGCAAGTCCGGATAACCTATTCAGCTCGGCCCATTCGGCCAAACGATCGGCCAATGGAAGTGGACGCTCTGGATTGTGGAACTGCGACCAGAAGAGTTTTTCCACTTCGCGATCTTCTTGATCTCGGAAGTGTTCGGCCGCGTCCGCGACACTCGCCGCCAAATCCAGATAAGTGTCCTCCGTACTCCATATCCGGTCCAACGGAGCATGTTTAGGATCCCCGAACTTCCTCCGCAGCATAAAGGGCTTTCTGGCCGCGATATCTCTGGCCTGCCGTAGCTCCTCCTTCATCGCTCTCATCGCAGAACGAGCATCCTTGGCCGCCGTAGTGGCCTTCGCCAGGTCCGTCTGTTCTGCCCGATCTTATTTCTCAAGAAGCTTGCAACGGTCAGCAGCGCTCTTCAACTTTACAGCCATCTCGACTATTTCCCTCTTGCTTCGGCAGTGAGCAGCCTGTTCGGCTTTCAGCTCTTCAACCGCCTTTAAGGCAGCCACATCGCTTTTCCTGGCCTGCTTCTTGGCTTGGGCAAGTTCCGCCCGAAGGTTCTCCATGGCAGCGGCACCATCTGCATCAAGCACACATGTTGTAAGATACGGGCATCAAGCTACTCTTACCAGGTGTCTCCGGAGAAATTACATACCTTGTGCCTCATCAAGCCGCTTGTTGACAAGCGCGATGTCGGCATCTGCCACGTCAAGTTGCCGCTTTAGCTCGGCAAATTCATCAGTCCGGCTAGCCACCGGACACTTCGCCACCTACATAGGAAAGGCAACATATTATACCTGGGATTATGATCCTCTGCGCACCGTCACTTATGACAACACACAGAGTCTCAGGGGCTACTATCTACACAGGGCGCATCTTATATATGCGGAACTGTCAAAAGGTACATCATTTCACGTACCTCAAAACCTGTCAGTAAACTCCTGATGGCCTCGTGCAACCCGCTCTCCGCGGATGAAATCCTTTCAATCACCATACCCATCAATGTACGGTGTTCTTCTGAGATAGATGCTCGCCCGAGAAGATTCTTCAGCTCCTCCGACCGTGCACCGGACGGTGCCGGACTCGTCCGATGGCCTTTTTCGAAGGCCGGACACGGAGGGCTTTGGGGGGCCATATGACCGCCTTCCGGCAATGCCGGATTCGGAGAAACCCTCCGTGACGACACCTCAGGGTTGCCCGCCTCGCAAGGTGGTACGGCAGGGGGAGGCGTTCTGCTCTCTATCATCTCCGGAAGAAGATCCCCCAAAGGTAAAATTTCGGTTATTTTCCTCAGAAATAAAACAGGGATGTCTCTCATTTTGAACTCCCTCTCTACTTACGGCTTGGTGGAGGGCTGATCCCCTTGGGGGCACAGTGCGGCCGAGGTATCCCCCGGCACAGGACCCTCTGATGAAGATTTCTTCCCCCGCTTTGAGATCATGGTCTCCAGGTCTTCAGAGGCGGTCCTCTTCTTCCCCTGGGTAGAGGAATTCTCGATTCTTCCTTTCCTGATAGCCTCCATTGGGGAGGTGGTAGCTTCCTTGTCCCCCCTTCGTTTTCTTCCAAAGGCACAACCTCCAGCATCCTGGTTAACACGGGATCCGGCGTGGTCTCAGGGAGGGGGGCCGGACACCTAATTAGCTTTGCTTTCGCTATCCACTCCTGTTTAAAGGAAATCTCTCTTAAGGGCAATTTTATGATAAATATACGGATAGCGTGTCCGGGCACAGGGCTACTTACTTGAGTATCCGGGCGATTGCAGCTCAAACCTGCGTCCTCGGTCGAGTCCGGACACATTGCTTGTGATCCGAAGAACAATTTGTACATCTCCACGGGCGTCGCGCCCATAAAATGTTGGAGAGCTCGTGGTCCCTCCGGATTGAACTCCCATAGGCGGAGGGGGCGACGCTTGCAGGGCAGGGTTCGGCGAATCAACATGACCTGTGTCACAACAACCAGACTGATGTCTCTTTCTAGGAGATCTCAGATGCGGCCCTGCAACAAGGGCACGTCCTTGGACGGCCCCCATTCCAGCCCTTTATTGACCCATGACGCTAGCTGTGGTGGGGGACCCGAGCGAGAAGCAGGTGGAGCCACCCACTTGGTGCTCCTGGGAGCTGTGATATAAAACCACTCCCGTTGCCATAAGCTGGGCTCTTGAAAAGAGCCCTCGGGCCATGGAGCATCAGCATTCTTGCTTATAACAGCGCCTCCGCACTCCGCGTGCCGTCCCTCGATCATCTTCGGCTCTACTTTGAAGGTCTTGAGCCATAGTCCGAAGTGAGGAGTAATACGGAGGAAGGCTTCACACACGATGATGAATGATGAAATATGGACGATGGACTCCAGAGCTAAGTCGTGAAATTCTAGCCCATAATAGAACGTGAGCCCCGTCATGAAGGGATCCGTCGCAAAGCCTAGCCCTCAGAGGAAGTGAGATATGAACACCACGCTCTCACCAGGCTTGGGAGTGGGAATAACCTGCCCTTGAGCAGGCAACCTATGTGAGATTTCACCGGTCAAAAACCTGGCCTCTCTCAGCTTAAGCACGTCTTCCTCCGTGACGGAGGAAGGCATCCATCAGCCTCGAAGGTTGGAATGGGACATCATCGAAAGTCCGAAGCGCCTGAAATCTGGGGCCTTGGGTGTTGGAACTCGAGGCGAAGGGCGAATTTGATTGAGATCAAAAGAAAGGAGTAAGGCCTTGGTCTCTTTGTAAGAGGTTGAATACCAAGAGCCCTCCCCATGACCATTTGGGACTCACTTTTGATCGAGGAGATATACCAACAGGCACGACCGGGTTGCCCACGTCCGTGTTAATGAGAATCCCGTAAATAAAGGGGACACGATCTCTGCTTCGACAAGACGTGCCAAGGAAACCGCCTCGCAAAACGCGCTGAGGTGGGACAGTAAAAATGATTCGAATAAAGGCTTGGTCGTGGTGTGATGTCACGCTGCGGAATACGTCAGCGGATTAGATTTGTGTAAATATTATTCTCTCTATAGTAGTCTGTGGAAATTGTTTTGCAGAGCCGGACACTATCCTTGTGTTCAAAATCTTCTATGAAGTATTCGGAGGAGGAACCCGCCTTGTAATGCCGAAGTGCGCACCGGACTCATCGTCATTGAAGCCTAGTTCAGGGGCTACTGAGGGAGTCCTGGATTAGGGGGTGTCCGGATAGCCGGACTATAACCTTTGGCCGGACTCTTGGACTATGAAGATACAAGATTGAAGACTTCGTCCCGTGTCCGGATGAGACTTTCCTTGGCGTGGAAGGCAAGCTTGGCGATACGGATATGTAGATCTCCTCCCATTGTAACCGACTCTGTGTAACCCTAGCCCTCTCCGGTGTCTATATAAACCGGAGAGTTTTAGTCCATAGGACGAACAACAATCATACCATAGGCTAGGTTCTAGGGTTTAGCCTCTCTGATCTCGTGGTAGATCTACTCTTGTACTACCCATATCATCAATATTAATCAAGCAGGAGTAGGGTTTTACCTCCATCGAGAGGGCCCGAACCTGGGTAAAAACATCGTGTCCCTTGTCTCCTGTTACCATCCGCCTAGACGCATAGTTTGGGACCCCCTACCCGAGATCCGCCGGTTTTGATACCGACAGAAGTGAACATCAGCATACATCCTCGTCTCCCGGAGTTGTGGTTATTCCTAACCCTAACTCTCTACTTGTGGTTACTTGTCTCTTAGCACTTACTTGTATCATATTGTGCTTGCTTACTTACATACTTGTGATACTTGTTTATCCAGCTTAGCTCCTTGTACTACTCCTGCAATTGTTAGGCTCATCTTCACATTCCGCATTATTGCCTAAAATTGCAAAGTAATAATTAAAATTTGTAATTGTACCTATTCACCCCCCTCTAGGTTCATCTCGATCCTTTCAATTGGTATCAGAGCCTCGTGCTCTATTCTTGTGGCTTAACCGCCCTAGAGCGAGATGAACCCCGATGGGACTCCCCTTGTTACAGATCCGAAGGATAAAGGTGAGGCTTCTTCAGAAGTCAGGTCCTTTACTTTTGAGGATCTGGAACATGCCCTTTCTAAGAAAAGAGAGGAGCATGATGCTTCTCTTGAGGCCTTGGTCCAAATGAGACTAGCCACATTGTCCACGGTGCTTGCACCACTTTCTGGTGGTGCGGCTTCGAGGCCAACTGTGCCTACTCCGTCACTTGGTCAACAACCTCCTAACAATGATCACTCCAGTGTTCCTTGGCTTTATGCAAGACCCCAAGTTGAGAAACCAAAATATAACCCTCAAGGCAAACCTCCTTTACTTGATGCCACTTCCGATTTTGCCTTGTGGAGAGTTGCTATGCAGGATCATCTTTGATATGGAAATGATGAGATGCTGGAGATCTTGGAGTATGGTTACCACGTGGTTGATCCAAAGAATCCTACACCAAGAGAAATTTATGACAAGAATCTCAATGACACTGCAACCATGTGTATAAGGAGAGGTATGGTTAAAAAGCAAAGGAGACCTTTCATACACATCACAAGTGCAAAGGAACCATGGGAAAGTATTATAAGATCCAAGACCGGTACCTCCACCCTCCGAAGTGCTCAATATGAAATTGCCAAGGGGCAATTGCAAAACATTTGTATGGAGAAAGCTGAAACTCCCAATCAACTCCTTGAGCGTCTCATGACTCTCACTGCTGACATTGAGTCGTGTGAGTGTGACAAGACACAAGATGGATTCAACATGACTAAGCGATTTCTTGTGGACAAGTTGCTTCATGCTCTTGCCCCATATCACCACCAAATGGTGTGGGACATAAGACAACACCATGCCTTCAAGGAAATGACTACACATGACATCATATCCACCTTCTAACTATTTGAAGAGTCAAAGGCAAATGCCACAAAACATCTTGCCATGTATGGCACTCCAACATCAAAGATCAATCTTGCATTGAAGGCCAAGCATGTATGTGAAGATGAGCAAAGTGAAGAAGAAGAAGAAGATGATGATGATGATGAAGATGGTGATGACGTTGAATCCGATGAGGGCCCTTCATATGAAGACATGGCTCTCTTTGTCAAGAAGTTTAGCGCGGGAAAATTCAAGGGAAGATTTCAAAAGAAGAAAGTAAAAAATGCTACAACTGTGAAGAAACCAACCACTTCTCCAACGAGTGCCCTTATGAGAAGAGGGAGGATAAACCAAGGTTTCCCAAGACCTTTCCCAAGAAGAAGTTGCCAAATCCTTTGAACTCCAAGGTCAAGAAGAGAGATGGGAAAGCAATGGTTTCTCAAGAAGAATATAATATGATCCGGATGATGTTAGTGGTGTTGTCGAAGTTGCTCAAGATTCTCAAAACACGTTGAGGCTTGTCAACAAGAGTGGTGATGTTGTCACCTACAACTATATGAAGGACTACAAGGGAAACGCTCACAAGTGCCTAATGGCAAAGGCCGTGGTAGAAGATGGAAATGACCAAAGCTCTCTCGACAAGGTCAAGGTAACTCCACGATCAAATCCTCCTCTTTTCACTCCTCCTACTCCTAGTGATGAGTATCTTGATGCGGAGGATAGTCATGAGGATGATGATATAGATGATCCTATGCTTGCTAAACTAAATAAGTTCATGTTCTCCCTCAAAGGAAAGAAGCTCACTATGTTTCGTATGCTTATGGAGATGGTGAGTAAGCACACCATCACCATTAAGGAACTCGAAACCCTCGTCGCCGAGGAAAAGGAAAAATATGAAATCCTTGAGCGAAAAGTCCAATATGAGGAAACACGAAATGATGAACTATGCTTGAAAATTGGTGCAAACATTGATGTTCATACTAAAGATCTTGCCTCCTTGAAAGAGGCTATTGACTCTTGCGAAGAGTTGATGAATGATAAAAGTAAGACTTTTTCAAGGAGGCAAGAAACTTTTGTACGACAAGGGCACAAGGAGAAAGGTAAGGTTGTTAATGGGAAGGCCAGGAGGGGCATGCGCACTCTCAACAAGCCAAAAGAGTTCATGCCGCCATCCTATGTACTTCGTAAGGCTAAGGATGGAGAGGTTTAGGCAAAGTTTGTTGGTCCTCGAAATGCATTCCGGTTGTATGCTACTTTGGTCCCTAAGACCCTTGTGACTAACTTGAGAGGTCCCATTGCAAAATGGATGCCTCTAACCAAGTCATAATTGTGTGTAGGTTGCTTTCTTCGGTGGAGTAAAATGGGTGATTGACAGTGGATGTACCAATCATATGACCGGAGATATCAAGTTGCTCTACGATTTCATGGAAGCTATTCAACCATTTATGAGCATTATGTGTGGTGGAGGATGCTACCTCTTGAGCACTGCGTTGGATTTCCTTGAAGAGGAAAGGGTGATGCAGAAGAGTAGAGTAAGTATTTCCCTCAGTTTTTGAGAACCAAGGTATCAATCCAGTAGGAGGCTACACGCAAGTCCCTCGTACCTACACAAAACAAATAGCTCAACGCAACCAACACGATTAGGGGTTGTCAATCCCTTCATGGTCACTTACGAGAGTGAGATCTGATAGAGATGATAGATAATATTTTTGGTATTTTTGGTATAAAGATGCAAAGTAAAATAAAAGGGAAAAGTAAAAAAGCAAAGCAATAATAAAGTGATGGAAGATTGATATGATGAGAATAGACCCAGGGGCCATAGATTTCACTAGCTAGTGGCTTCTCTCAAGAGCATAAGTATTCTACGGTGGGTGAACAAATTATTGTTGAGCAATTGACAGAATTGAGCATAGTTATGAGAATATCTAGGTATGATCATGTATATAGGCATCACATCCAAGACAAGTAGACCGACTCCTGCCTGCATCTACTACTATTACTCCACTCATCGACCGCTATCCAGCATGCATCTAGAGTATTAAGTTCAAGAAAACAGAGTAACGCCTTAAGCAAGATGGCATGATGTAGAGGGATAAATTCATGCAATATGACAAAAAACCCATCTTGTTATCCTCGATGGCAACAATACAATACGTGCCTTGCTGCCCCTACTGTCACTGGGAAAGGACACCGCAAGATTGAACCCAAAGCTACGCAATTCACCCATTGCAAGAAAAACCAATCTAGTAGGCCAAACCAAACTGATAATTCGAAGAGACTTGCAAAGATAACCAATCATACATAAAAGAATTCAGAGAAGATTCAAATAGTATTCATAGATAAACTTGATCATAAACCCACAATTCATCGGTCTCAACAAACACACCGCAAGAAGAATATTACATCGAATAGATCTCCACGAGAGAGGGGGAGAACATTGTATTGAGATCCAAAAAGAGAGAAGAAGCGATCTAGCTACTAACTATGGACCCGAAGGTCTGAGGTAAACTACTCACACTTCATCGGAGGGGCTATGGTGATGATGTAGAAGCCCTCCATGGTGGATTCCCCTTCCGGCGGAGCTCCGGAACATGCCCCAAGATGGGATCTCGTGGATACACAAGATTGCGGCGGTGGAATTAGGTTTTTGGCTCCGTCTCTGATAGTTTGGGGGTACGTAGGTATATATAGGAGGAAAGAGTACATCGGTGGAGCAAAGGGGGGCCCACGAGGCAGGGGGCACGCCCTAGGGGGGGCGCCCTCCACCCTCGTGGCCACCTCCTTTCTTTCTTGATGGGTGGGGGTCCAAGTCTCCTGGATCATATTCGGTGAGAAAATCACATTCCCGAAGGTTTCATTCCGTTTGGACTCCGTTTGATATTTCGTTTCTTCGAAACACTGAAATAGGCAAAAAAAACAGCAATTCTGGGCTGGGCCTCCGGTTAATAGGTTAGTCCCAAAAGTAATATAAAAGTGGAAAATAAAGCCCAATATGGTCCAAAACAGTAGATAATATAGCATGGAGCAATCAAAAATTATAGATACGTTGGAGACGTATCATGCATCCCCAAGCTTAATTCCTCCTCGTCCTCGAGTAGGTAAATGATAAAAAAGAATTTTTGATGTGGAGTGCTACTTGGCATAATTTCAATGTAACTATTCTTAATTGTGGCATGAATATTCAGATCCGAAAGATTCAAGAAAAAAGTTCATATTGACATAAAAATAATAATACTTCAAGCATACTAACTAAGCAATTATGTCCTCTCAAAATAACATGGCCAAAGAAAGTTCATCCCTACAAAATCATATAGTTTAGTCATGCTCCATTTTCGTCACACAAGAATGCTCTCATCATGCACAACCCCGATGACAAGCCAAGCAATTGTTTCATACTTTAGTAATCTCAAACTTATAAACCTTCACGCAATACATGAGCGTGAGCCATGGACATAGCACTATGGGTGGAATAGAATATGCTAAGGGGTTATGTGGATAGGACAAAAAGAGGAGAAAGTCTCACATCAACGAGGCTAATCAATGGGCTATGGATATGCCCACCGATTGATGTTAATGCAAGGAGTAGGGATTGCCATGCAACGGATGCACTAGAGCTATAAATGTATGAAAGCTCAATAAAAGAAACTAAGTGGGTGTGCATCCAACTTGCTTGCTCACGAAGACCTAGGGCACTTGAGGAGGCACATTGTTGGAATATACAAGCCAAGTTATATAATAAAAAATTCCCACTAGTATATGAAAATGACAAAACAAGAGACTCTTTATTATGAAGATTATGGTGCTACTTTGAAGCACAAGTGTGGCAAAGGATAGTAACATTGTCCCTTCTCTCTTTTTCTCTCATTTTTTTATTTGGACTTTCCCTTTTTGTGGGCCTTCTCTTTTTCATGGCCTTTCTTTTTTTATGGCCTTTCTTTTTTTATATATTCCTCACTAGGGACAATGCTCTAGAAAATGATGATCATCACACTTCTATTTATTTACAACTCAACGATTACAACTCGATACTAGAACAAGGTATGATTCTATATGAATGCCTCTGGCGGTGTACCGGGATATGCAATGAATCAAGAGTGACATGTATGAAAGAATTATGAATGGTGGCTTTGCCACAAATACTATGTCAACTACATGATCATGCTAAGCAATATGACAATGATGAATGTGTCATGATGAACGGTATGGTGGAAAGTTGCATGGCAATATATCTCGGAATGGCTATGGAAATGCCATAATAGGTAGGTATGGTGGTTGTTTTGAGGAAGATATAAGGAGGTTTATGTGTGAAAGAGCGTATCATATCACGGGGTTTGGATGCACCGGCGAAGTTTGCACCAACTCTCAATGTGAGAAAGGGCAATGCACGGTACCGAAGAGGCTAGCAATGATGGAAGGGTGAGAGTGCGTATAATCCATGGACTCAACATTAGTCATAAAGAACTCATATACTTATTGCAAAAATCTACAAGCCATGAAAAACCAAAGCACTACGCGCATGCCCCTAGGGGGATAGATTGGTAGGAAAAGACCATCGCTCGTCCCCGACCGCCACTCATAAGGAGGACAATCAAATAACACCTCATGTTTCAAATTTGTTACATAACGTTTACCATACGTGCATGCTACGGGACTTGCAAACATCAACACAAGCATTTCTCAAATTCACAACTACTCAACTAGCACGACTTTGATATTATCACCTCCATGTCTCAAAACAATTATCAAGCATCAAACTTTTCTTAGTATTCGACGCACTCAAAAGAAAGTTTTACAAATCTTGAGTACCAAGCATATTATTATTATTAAGCAAATTACCATGCTATTTAAGACTCTCAAAATAATCTAAGTGAAGCATGAGAGATCAATAGTTTCTTTAAAACAAATCCACCACCGTGCTCTAAAAGATATAAGTGAGGCACTAGAGCAAAACTATATAGCTCAAAAGATATAAGTGAAGCACATAGAGTATTCTAACAAACTCCAATTCATGTATGGCTCTCTCAAAAGGTGTGTACAGCAAGGATGATTGTGGTAAACTAAAAAGCAAAGACTCAAATAATACAAGACGCTCCAAGCAAAACACATATCATGTGGGAATAAAAATATAGCTCCAAGTAAAGTTACCGATGGAAGTAGACGAAAGAGGGGATGCCTTCCGGGGCATCCCCAAGCTTAGGCTCTTGCCACTCCTTGTTCCCTAATCCATCAAAAGATTTCACCCAAAACTTGAAAACTTCACAACACAAAACTCAACAGAAATCTCGTGAGCTCCTTTAGCGAAAGAAAACAACAGGCCACTTCAAGGTAATGTAATGAACTCATTCTTTATTTATATTGGTGTTAAAACTACTGTATTCCAACTTCTTTATGATTTATAAACTATTTTACTAGCCATAGATTCATCAAAATTAGCAAACAACACATGAAAAACAGAATCTGTCAAAAACGGAACAGTCTGTAATAATCTGTAAGTAACGCAAACTTCTGGAACTCCAAAAAATCAGCCAAAATAGGACGACCTGGGCAATTTGTTTATTGATCAGCAGCAATTGGAATCACTATTTTATCTCGTTCTGATAATTTGTAACAATTGTTTTCGTGGACAGGAAGTTTCTGGAAATTACAGCAAGATCAAATAACTATCATCCAAGAAGATCCTATAGGTTTAACTTGTCACAAACACTAATTAAAACATAAAACCACATCTAAACAGAAGGTAGATGGATTATTTATTCCTAAACAGAAACGAAAAGCAAAAACCTAAAATAAAATTGGGTTGCCTCCCAACAAGCGCTATCATTTAACGCCCTTAGCTAGGCATAAAGCAAGGATAGATCTAGGTATTGCCATCTTTGGTAGGCAATCCATAAGTTGCTCACATAATAGATTCATATGGTAGTTTTATTTTCTTCCTAGGGAAGTGTTCCATGCCCTGATTTAATGGAAATTGGAATCTAATATTCCCTTCCTTCATATCAATAATTGCACCAATCGTTCTAAGGAAAGTTCTACCAAGAATAATAGGACAAGAAGGATTGCAATCTATATCAAGAACGATAAAATCTACGGGCACATAATTCCTATTTGCAACAATAAGAACATCATTAATTCTTCCCATGGGTTTCTTAATAGTGGAATCCGCAAGGTGCTAGTTTAGAGAGCAATCATCAAAATCACGGAAATCTAGCAAATCGCACAAAGTTTTGGGAATAGTGGAAACACTAGCACCCAAATCACATAAAGCATAAAATTCATGATCCTTAATCTTAATTTCAATAGTTGCGTAAACAAGTCTAGAATCGTGTGTTCACTGACAAAGCCTTGCGTAAACAAGTCAGCCTCGAAATCTGTGGCGTGTACAGCCCATTTGCTATTATTTTTATAATTTTTACTCATTTTCTAATTCATATGGAATTTATTGCAGCCCGTTTTCCATTTCTAGAATTGCTGGCCATTTTCTGGTCAGTACCAGGGTCAAAAAATTAACTAAATATGTGGGAAATTTTGAAAATTCGCAATTTTTTGCTGGGGAACAAAATATTCTTAATCCAAAAATTAATAGCCATACTAAAACAAATTTAAAAATAAAGTCATGTTAAATCCAATGAAATACGTATAAGATATCAGTGAAGAACAAAAACAAAAAAAGAAACTTATATCCCATTTGCTATAATTTTTTTTGGAATTTTCAACCCCTTTTGATATTACTTTTAACAGACATTGACCATACTCTTAAGCCAGACCGGAATGCATCCCTCCTCGTCTTGAAAGATTTGCAGCCCAGTAATTTGGAGAAAACAAATAGGCCTAGCTTGGGTATTCTTCAAAAAGAAATACTGGGCTACCTATCTTCCCAAAGAACTAGTGCATGAGCATTTAGCTTTACTTATTTATTTATTTATTTACTTATTTATGTTTAGGGGACCATGAGCATGTACCTGGGCCGGATTCATGTGAGAGCCTCCCTTCCAGTTAATTATGGGCTTCTCTATTGGGCCTTCATCAGTGGGCTGCATGTTATCAACAAGTGGAAAATGTGTTCCGTACGAAAAATAGTATGCGCTACGTACGGTACGGGGCACTAAAGGATCGAACCGTGCAACGACTTCCAAAACATTGTGTTTGTCGTTCTAACAACACATTTATTCAACCAACAGACAAAATATACTACTGATTGTACATTGAAAACAGCAGCAGCAACAACCAGGGTTGGGGGTGCAACAGAAGCAGTAAGCAGGCCAGAAGAGTGAAGACGCAGCTCTGTCTTCCAAACCAAACATCAGCCATCATTACAAAAGGGCTACCAAAAAAGAACAAGTGTATGCATCAAACTAAATAAAGATCCTACTACACCAAGTGTACGCATCTAACTAACTGGCTCAGCTAGACGTTACTATTTATTAAGCTGTGGAGATTGGCTGACGGCTTGAACCAGATGGGTGCCTGACGAGGGAAACTCCAACCAGCAGGTCGAAGTCTGATACTTGCAACCCTCTCTCCTACTTTGGGCTGCAGAGCATGGCGGCACATATCAGGGTATGGTGCATGCAGAGACGCATGGTACGCTGTGTACACACAGTTTTGCCTGATGAACGAAACCACGCTGCCATCATGATCCTTGCCGTCGGTTATCTCCTGGTTAATCGGATAATTCTGTTCGACAAACAGAGAGCATGTACCAAGGCTACTTACCAGCCTCCAGTCAAAAATTCCTGAAGGCCCAAAGAAGCTAGGATCCTGCTCAAAGACCCTGCAGTGACTGTGATTGTATTCCGCGAAACAACACGTCCGGTACGTGCGAACGATCATCAATATTTCACCGTCGTCTGATCGAGCTAGGAACCACCTGCAACTGCCATGCCGCTTTTCTTTGAAAGGTTCTAGGATTAGGAAGGGTAGGGACACCAGGAGGCCTACAACATCATATCAAGTTGGAGTCAAATAAAAAAGGGCTCTTGATTTTAGTCAATCTTAAGAACAACATGTTATGAGCATGAATATTTTTTCAACAAATGTTGACAGTAATATAAGCAAGCCATCATGATATCATAGGAAAGTAACGTACTACTGTAACAGCCGTTTGTAGCAATGACTGGAGTAGGCCAGCAATACGTCCAGCCATAGAAGGAGTCGACAGCGTAAATGAAGCCCTTGTGTTCAATGGCATCAGAGAACCATGGAGGATGTATGATCCTGCGATGGACGTGCAGATTTATCCACTTACCGCAGTGACCTGTCAGCTAGGCGAGACCGCGGTTGAAGAACGCAATTAGCTTGAAGTCTTTATAATTCGCAGATCTTGTGGGCACTTGGCAGATTACAACCTTGAGCAAATCAAACTTGGTATCATGTTGGCTACTGTAAGATTCCGAGTATTCTGGGCCGCGGTGCCAAAGCAGTGCAATGTTAATCGAAGAAAGGGGGATCAATCGCCGGGTGTAGACCTCCACGAGCATCCAGCTGCCACGACCATCGATGAGCACCATGCAAGACGTGTTCATGCCGACCCAGAACATACCGTTAATGTAGTTGAGGCTGACGGGGATCGGATCGCAGTCAAGGGGGTTGATACTCGCCACCCTACGATCGTTATGATGCATGACATGCCGTTTCTGAAGATCAGGCGGCATCAAGCAAGCAAGGAGCTGGCTTAAAAAGCTCCTGCCTGAGGGCTTTGAGTAAACGGTACAGCCCCGACGAGCACGCGGCGAGCGGCATGGTACTAAGATTGTCCACACCCGAAACAATGAGCTTGATTACCTCTGTGGGAGCGAATTCCAGCCACTCTTTCGGCGGACGCTGCTCGGTTCTGCCATTGTTAGTGCTTGGGTTTCGGACGAGGGGGGAGGCGCCTTAGCGGGGATGGAAGATTGGACGAGATTATGTGCGGACAAAGATGGAGAATCGAATATGTGCTGTGGGAAGTGGACAGGTGAAGATTGAGTCGTATCGATGCCAGACAACTTGCTTGAGTGATCACAGTACTGGTACTCCCTACAGTGCTATGCCCTAACTTGCTTGAGTAGAGTAGTAGAGTAGGACTCTGCTCTACTACTAGCACCGGAGGAGTAGTATATTCTAATCTAAAATAGTTACAAACTTCAATGCCCGAGCGTGGAACGACTACGAACCGTGCTCAAAGACCGTGTCTACGTGGTGTTTGGACATGGGCGACAACCTCAACGCCAACGGTTGCTCCCGTTGCACCGTATGTGTTTCTGTCCTTCCTGTTCGAAATCGTGGTAGAATTCATGTTTCTACTCTGTATCCAACGACTATGCTAGTCCACATGATTAGTTTCATCTCTGTTATAGCCGTCATGATTTATTTTGTGCTTATTAGGATTAAATCTCGTAGTAACTTGCTCATATACTCAACTGGCGCAACGTCCCCTACAACCACTCCCGTTTCATGGATGGCCTGGTCGATGCCTACAAGGAGCCCTTCGTCCAGTGCTATGAGTGCCCGATGCCGTTTTGTGGCTCGCCGGCGGACATGGTGCATCACCTCATGGATGCGTGAAGTGGTCACTGCTGGCCCTTGGCAGAGAACATCGTGTACGAGACGTGCTACCCATTCACCATGCCGGAGTTGCTGGAGGATCACCGCCGCCTGCTAGTCTCGGAGGAGGACGGCAGCGTCTTCCTCTTGATCGTGGGCACCGGCGGGGCCCGCGCAGGCCGCCGCCCCATCTCTGTAATGTGCGTCAGGGGCGACGCCACTGACACTGGCACGAGGCTGATGTACGGGTGCGTGGTCAGTGTTACTACCCCTCTGGGTCGCGTGGGCAGCGACACCGGCCTCATCGAACGGACTTGGACTCTGGGGAGCTGGGACTATCACGCCAATGTGGATTTGGAAAACCCATGGCATCCTTTACCCGCCGACGCGGTGCATGGGGACTCCAAGGAGGTTCACCTGGACATACGCATTATCAAGTTAAATGTTGATCATTAGTCTTCGCTCAATGTAATCCGATGTCTAAGCATGTGGAGACTTCCATGCAGGATCTTGCTCTATTGGAGCATAGCACATGAATAAAAGTGTATCCATTTATGGTTTAGTCTAGAATCTTCCATGTATGAATTTTTACTACAGTACTGGTGAAAGACTTACGATGAACCATTTCTTACATCTCCTCTGCCCGCTTACAAGTCATCCTGATTTAATCCCTTCGTCTAGGTGTATAAGGGCATGGTTAATATTACTTAATAGTATAGCCAACTGTTGACTATAAGAAAGTGACATGTCATCTGTAGCCAACATGTATAACAATCGATACTCAAAAATTAATTCTTAAAGATCATTTCTTGCAAAGCACAATAAGTGTTATTTCTTCACAAGTTTTGGATGCAGGTTGAACAGTTGAACGCTTTTGTTTGCAAAAGATACCTTTTTATCTATTTCACCCGGATGTTTGTGAGCTCTAGAGATGAAATAATATCCGAAGAAACCTATCGATACCCGTTACACATGAGATGACCCCCACATCATTTGTCAAAATAAACAACTCCCCGATCAATGCATTTCACTCTTCGGTGCAACGCATGGGCACCTTACTACTATGGATTAGTACGACCAAAAATTGAACTAACATTATATATAGTACGATAAATGCTGATGCATGTCACCTAAAATTATATCATTCAAAACTATGTTCAAATACGAATCCAATGATATAGTTTTTGTTGACATGCACTAACATTTTGTCAGTTAAATCTTCAGGCAAATTCAATGGGGGACTAATAAACCACGACCGATGTAGTACAAGTGTAGAGGGCGGCGCTGCACGGGAGTCTCACCTCTCACCCCGCTCGTGGCGCGGCAGTAAAGCCGTCATATCACAAAACCCAACCACTCCCAGTAATAAGTGGCCTGGTAAAATAAACGGACAAGCAACCATCACATCCCTCCGTCTTTTTTTGCATTTCATCTCTCTGCATTTACTTTCTCCGGTTCATCTCGCACACTCAATCCCTAGCTACTACTCCTAGGGCTAGTTCTTTTGGCGGCTTCCCTAGCTTTTCCCACAAGACTAGTCACAGTGGAGAGTAACAATAAGGCACCTCACTCATTTATTTGGGCTTCTAAACTACTACTCCGTCCTGGTTTATTCTTCACCATTGTAATTTGCGCTAAATTTTGACCAAAGATTTAACTAGTTTATTCCTCACCATTGTAATCCCTCCGTCTAGGTGTGTAAGTCATCTTACGAAAACCAAATAATCCCAAAACACTTAGGCGCGATGCATTAACTTCTACCTCGTTTCTTGTTTCTTGACATATCAACCAATAAGAGATAAAGAGTGTGCATGCTTTTATTGACTTGAGCTATCAAACACGACATGCAGTGGTTAGTTCATTGCATGCAATACTATTAATTAGCAAATAAACATTAACGTTTCTCGTTTTCTCCTCCACCTTGGTCACGGTGCACAGCCTAAGATGACTTACTCACCTAGACGGATGGAGTAGTGCATGTGACATGCACTAACATTTCATTAGTTAAATTTATGATCAAAATTTGACACAGATTACAATGGGGACCAATAAATCAGGACGGAGGTAGTAGTTATGGGATTACTAATCTAGAAGCCTAAAAGAACTGGCCCCTGGTACTCCTACTAGTAGTAGTACTCAAGTTGGAATTCCAATTGCACGGCACAACTTGTTAGGCAAAAAATTCGATACAGGGTATAGGAAGCGGTTTGGGAATTTGCATGCCTTTCCAACCAGTGAGATACTCCATACAAAGTACGACAGAGAAATAACCACAGAGAAGGAAGCTAAAAGTAAACAATCAAACGAGCATTTTTGCATTTGTTTTGCATTGAATCGTTTCACAAGCTTGACTAGTGTTGTTTTCCTACTTTTACAAAAACCGCATCGTAATGTTAAAACGTGCATTTGCACGTACATAAGTAATAGTAGTACTCCCTCCGTCTAGTTGTATAAGTCTTCCCTCCTTCTTGGTCATGGTGCACAACCAAAGATTACTTATTAACCTGGACGGAGGGAGTAGCACAGTCTGTAAGCATATATCGAGAGAGACGTGTAGTGCGATAGTATATAGTAAAGTTTGTGCTATATGCATGTACTTGCAAAATGCGTACGAATACACAAGGTTTCCAAACTTTCCCTTTTACATACTTAATTAAGGACGCTAAAAATTCCTGAATGTTCGGGATTTATCATTTGCGTCCCAAAACTAATGAGACCGCCTTACGAAACAAAAATTATACTCCTCCTAAAAGCCACGACCTCACAGGAGCGCTTGCGGCGCGCCACGAGTGCCCTGGTGCGCAGCCGTTTCCCAGCGCGCCGACACAACGCCTCTTCCTCAGCCCGCAACTCGCGAGGTGCTGATTGGCGGCTTGCCGGCAGGCGAGTGCGATCTCACCGGTGTGGTGATCCGGCGCCAATAGGTACTCCTCCTCACTGGAAGCGTGCACCCGGTCCACGTACCGCCAAGCGTAGATGAGGCGCTTGGCCCCGACTGCACTCAGGGCGTCGGCACGGTCGTCCTCCACCACCCTCACGGCCCTCGCACGAGCCTTCTGCCAAAGAGCCAATTGCCTGACTCTCTCGGACGCTTCTCTTCCTCGGTCTTCTTCCCCGCCTCTATTTTGGCGCGCTCTGCTGGAGGCAAAGCCTCCCACAAGGCGACATCCATTTCTTTCCAAAGCTCCTCAAGGCTGGGGGGGCTCGGCGGGCGGCGCGGCGTTCTCCTTGTAGCGGGGAGCCGAGGCGTCCTCTGGTGCGCGTGCTGGCGAGATTGGGAACGCCAACACGTCCACCTCGACGCGTCGTGGCGAGGAGCGGAATGCCGACGCATCCTCCTCGACTAGTGGCAGCGAGGAACGAAACAGCGACGCGTCGCGTCGCGGCGAGGAGCGGAACTCCGATGCGTCCTCCTCGACTAGTGGCGGCGAGGAACGGAGCGGCGACGCGTCGCGTAGCGGTGAGGAGCGGAACGCCGACGCGTCCTCCTCAACTAGTGGCGGCGAGGAACGGAACGGCGACGCGTGACCGTTCGCGCGGTGCAGCGAGGGGCTCCTAGGGCTTTGGAGGGGCAATGCCATGGTGGTCGACGTGAGAGGAAGGGGGAGGAGATAGCGATGAACATGAACGTGAGGGGGAGGAGATAGCGATGTCGTGGGAGGCGCGGTATTTATAGCGAGCAATGGCACACCTACGTAAGATATGGACTGAGCTGCACTGACTTAACTGCAGGTCCAGTTGTGTCACTGACATGTGGGCCAGACCCCTGTTGGGCCCATATGTCAGTGACCCAATGCACCTGCAGTTAAGTAACAGCTACGTGGGCATATTTGTTAGAGTAAATTACGGGGGAGCGAAGGGGTGGAAATATTGCTGGTCACAACGGATTGGACGAGCGTGGGGGGAGGAGAGTCATGCATGCAGATTTTTTCACACGGGGGTGGAGTGGTGGGACCGCCGGAGGGAGAAGGAGAGTTTGGCAGGCATATTGTTTCCACACATGGAGAGAAAAAGATTTGGAGACGAACGGGCTTCCTGCAGGTATGGGGAATGGTGCATAATAAGTCATCTTTCATGCCGGGCTAGGTATAGTCTCAAGTCATTAAAAACATACACGCCCCACACATGTTCATATTTCAAGGTGCACTAAATTATTGCATGAGATGATTAAGGCTGGCCATAATGGTGGTATCTTAGCTGGTATCATGCACACGGGAATAGCAAACATGCTGATGTGGAAAAGAATTAAAGAAGAGAGGGGGGTTAGAGTAACTAGTGTTCATGCATGCATTGGTAAAGACATTTTTTTGTGAAGAACGACAACACTAGTTGAGTACTTTTGCAGACTTCAAAAACTATTCCACCGCCTCTACTATCTTGCTAAGAGTAGGTGCAATTTTTGAATCGAGCCCTTTAAACTAGAAGGGAGGTAGTGGTACTATAATAGCTAACCTTGTTGTGATGACAAGATAGGACATGGCACGCACCTAGACGGAGGAACTAGTCTGCATTGTGCATTTAAGTTTTGTCTGAAGTCAATGTACCTCTACTTTCACCAGACTTATAGAAAAATGTGTCAACATTCACAATGTCAAATCAATATTTTTACACTCATTATCAAACGTAGTTCTTACTCATTATAATCAGTATTGTAGATATTGATATTTTTAGTATAAATTTGGTCGTGGGATTTCATTGATGCCTGCCAAAGCATGGAGGAAGTGGAGCTTAGGGCTTGCATTGTTGGTCTCTACATAGGTATTTCTCTTCATAATCCTGTAATTTTAGAGACTGATTGCACTTTTGTGGTAGCGTCTCTTGCATCGCGGGACTACGACAGGTCTGCTATGCATGACCTGAAGATGAAAGCGTTGAGCATCTCGAAGTTGATCAATAATCTTCAATTGTCAAAGATTAGCCGTTCGGCCAATAAGGTGGCACACTTAATCGCTAAGTATAGCTTTGACAATAGATTAGATGATATTCTTGTAAATACTGTACCGCCCCGTGTGGTGAATATTGTATCGAATTAGTGTACTGGTGTGGTTGGTTAATTAATATAAGGTGGTGTTCAAAAAAAGTATAAATTTGGTCAAACACTGTGCAAACGGTTGACGGGACTAAAAAGGACCAGAGGGAGTATCATGCATGCGGAGTAGGCAAAAAAATTGCGTGTCTATAAAAAAAGGAAAAAAAATTGCTCATTTATAGCCGGTCGAAGTCTCAAAGGGCGCGACCGCGCGAGGAAGGCGAAGGTCGTGGGAGGCGCGACGTTTGATGGAATTAAGTGAAGTTACATCCACGCACCGGCATGGCGTGCAAATAGACAAAAAGCTATACCGTCAGGCCTACGATATGTGTCTAGTAGACATGACATCTAGTGGGTCCCGCATAGTTCTTGAGAACTCTTTGGGGGCTTGCAGTCGTTTATCCACCGGGCAAGCAGCAACCCCACGCCGTTCGCACGCCCTACTCATCCCCGTCTTCTACCTTACAACAGTTCGCTCCCAGTCGTCCTGTCCTTTCACATTAGTTCGCTCCCAGTTTTTTTGCAGGGTACAACAGTTCAACTTCTCCTAACCCTCCTCCAAAATCCATGGCCTCCCAAATCTCCATGGTCGCCGCTGAGTAACAGGTTAGAGCCATCACCGGCAATCAGTTCATCGTCATATACACACGTGGATCCGAGACGGTGAAAGCATGGCTTGCTCGCTTCCTATGCATGTTCAACAGTTCAACAGATGAGTGAGTCGTTGGGCTAGATGTTGAGTACACCACAGTCCTGGGACGAGAGAAGGATCTAAAGGATGAAGAGAGGAAGAAGCCCGTCGTGATCCAGGTTTGCGTACATAACGTTTGCTTGGTCTACCACATATGCCATGCCGACGTTGAGTGCAAGGATTTTAAGAACTTCCTAAAGGACAAAAGAGTGAAATTCATTACTGTAGGCTTTAAGAATGACAGGGATGTCCTGCGTCAGATAGGTCTCGTTGTAGGCCAGCCCTTCGATCTTCATAAGGCAAGCCTGGTGTCCTCCTCTCAACCTTCAATGCTGACCCTGGCATCAGCCATGATTGATCCTTCGTACGCTAAACTGAAGAAACCTCATCACGAGTTTCATCATGCATGGGAGTCGAAGACATTAGATGAAGATCACATCCTGTACGCAGCAATGGATGCCTACCTTTGTTTAAATATCTACAAGGGTTGCATGAAGAAGCAGAGCCCAGTGTCCGGTTCAAGCAAAGAAGCGTCGGCGAAGAGGAAGAGGAAGAGGGACGAGGACGAAGTCGAGGACGTGGACTCGGACTCCGAGTAGGTGGCAGTGCCATCGCTCATGCTGGTTCTACTGCAGTGTCAAGCGGACTAGTTGCTTAGCTTATTTTCATGGGTGTGTTGTGCTGAGGCCCCAACAGAACTATGTTTATGTTCTTCCTCGTTATTTGAACTCTTTATTACGTACAGTAGTACTAGTACTATGTCTTACTATTGTTCTTCTTGCAGTTGGTACTACTTCTCGTATCTTCGTGTTCCTGCTGTACTTAATACGTTCGTACTAGTAGTATAATTTGGGTCAGTCGATTTGTGAAAGAAGTTCGACGGAGCGAAGGAAGAAGATGGCAGAAGAGGTGGAAGAAGCCCTTCTAGCCATCCATGTTGCATCAAACGGCTCACATGAGTCGACTGACCCAAATTGCTCCATCATATTGCAGGATCCACGTGGCATTCAAGGTCTCGAAGGTAGATTCCGCGTCCGCACCCGGTTTGCGGGCTCGACACGCGCGCGACTGGCTTCCGCCGTGACAGCCACCATGCACGCCTCCTCTGCACGGGCGGAGACGACAATGACACGCTAGTTCCTCCTCGCCGGCGTGCTGGAGCACGCGCTCGTCCTCCTCTTCGTACGCTGCATGCATAGACGCGGCTCCACCAGCTGCTCGCGTGCTTGGCAGCGCGGCGGCATCGCGGGGAGGGACTGCAGATGACGTGAGCGGGCGAGCCTTCGGCTTCATGGCACAGGGATGGTGGCGACACGGCGGTGATGGACGAGAAATTGTTGGCCAGAGCAGGCAGGCGCCGGCATGCGCAACGGTGGCGGCGGCATATTGATGAGTCCGCGTGTGGGAGCTTACTTTAGTTTTATATATAAGGTTGGTCAAACTCAAAAGAAAACCGTACTAGTACACGTAAACATTAGACTTAGGCAGTGCTTTTATTAGTTAGTACCACAGCCATGATACGGAATCCTGTGCAAGCGCGTGAACCGCAGCCGCGCGGTTGATCGAACGGTGCGTTACCGTGTCGCGCTCGAAGGACATCCACCGAACCTTTTTGTGTGTGTGAAAACAATCCTCGAATATTACTCAACTTTTTTTCCTGTGGAAGTTCTTCACGCTGCAATATTTCCATATATTTGAATTTAGCTCCAGTTCGTGTTTATTTGGATTTGGACGTTTTAGGTGCGCCCTAGTTTTTTTTAATACTGATTTTGTGTGTATGACTGAGTGAGAACGTGTGTATGTGTCCATATGTGTGTTGTGGCGGAAGGGCAATGTGGAGACGGTGTGCGTGTGATATAGACATAGAGAGGTGTGAACGTGCAAATGATCATGCGTGAGTGAGACATAGACAGATGCCGATACGTTGTGTATACATGAGAGAACGGTCTTCTAGTTTACTTGTGTGTGTGTGTGAGAGAGAGAGAGGGGGAGAGAGAGAGACAGAGAGAGGAGCATCCGTAACACAACAACCATCTCTCTTGATTCGTCCATCCCTCGCACGGTCACATGCAACACATGCATCAACGCGCACATTTTGACCATTACATTCGAAGTCAATAGCCCCTACACACACACACAAACTCCCCGAGCAGACAATTCATCCCCATCCAAGGTTATACGGCGACCACTCTCGCTTGTGCTTCTTTGCACCCCAACATGCACAACACCTCAATCTTCAAAGAGGGCATCGAGCAGATCGAAGACGGTGACCACACCGCGCTAGAGAATGCGGGGTCATTTGGAAGCAGGGTGATGTGACGACGGCTGACTGACTCGTCCCCCCACCCTCTCTCTCTCTCCTGCACAAAATTACCAATCGCTCTCTCCCCCGCACAAAATTGTCAATCCCTCAACCCACAAGATCCTTGCCCTCTCGTCCATGTTTTTCCAGCTCTCTCATTAAACATGTTGTCTCTTTTCCTTCCACGTATACAGAATCCAGATGCACACGCATCTCATGTGTATTACATGTATCTATCTTTCTCACAGTCCTAACTTCTTCCTCTCTCTTTCTCTCTCTATCTCTCTCTCTGTCTCGTTAGGTTTGTCTCCTACTATCTCGTCCACATACATACAATCTTTCCCGCCCTATCTGCTCCATCTTCAAAAGCTCTTGCTGCATGTTTCATTCACACATTGGGATATGTCAAAATGTTGCTTCTATAATGGCTGATGTAGAGTTATGGTTGTTTTTGTTGCATCCTACATAGTAATAACTATGAAGTGCATTTAGATTCTCATTTGACTGGGATTATGTGAGTTTGAGTATGTTGTGAAGTACAATAGACCTTGTATACATCTTGGGATTCGACAATGATTGTAACTATTGAATTGTATAGACCATTACATTCGAAGTCAATAGCCTAATATATTTATTTCACAATTTCAACAAATGATTAGTTCACTACAAACTAAGAAAACAAATGTGTACACCCTCCGTTTTTATTTAAGTCCGCGTATTAGCATTGGTCAAAGTCAAGTTTTGTAAACTCTCGAAAAGCTTATAAAAAAATATTAACATATACAATAACAAATAAATACCATTAGATTCATTATTGAATGTACTTTCACATCATACATATTTGTTATGGTAAATGTTTATATTTTTCTATAAACTTGGTCAAACTTTAGGAAGTTTGACTTCGGTCAAACCTAATATGCAGAGTTTACTACTACTACTCGCTAGTTGCTTAGCCGAATCACTCAACACGCCACACGGGGAGTCCAGTGTCACAAAATTTTGAGGTCGGCGGGAAAATCTCCCGCGACCCTGATTCGAGCTGTGGGAAGTTACCATCATAGCCTTCGGAACAGGCCTACGGATGACGCTTGGTAGGGGGCTGTTTTCGTAACTTCAGGTTCACCCTACCCAGCCAACCCCACCCCGGTACCCATAGTAGTACACCTGAATACTCCCCATTTTCTATCCCCACCACAAAATAGACTTCTCCACGGCACCGCAGCCTTCATGCTCCTCCCCTTTACATCGGCAGACTCATCCACCGAAGCGCATCTTCCTCATCGACGACCTCATACACCGCACTGGAGCCGGTCCACCGTCGTAGTCGTACACGGAGCCTCTTCCCCGGGATCGTCTTCCACAGTCTTGGATCTGCTTCCTGGAAGCCGACGCCAAGCGTAGAAGTACCACTATCATGGATAATGAACTGACTCCCGTTGCCGACCATGACTCACAGAGGCCGCCGCGACCATCGTTCTCCTCCTCGATTGGTAATGTGTGTATTGAATCACTTAGCAGTACATGTGCAGTTCCAATTTTGTTCATACCTACCCTTCAAATTTCCTGGGTGCTATTGTTCCCGTAAAAGTAATTGGTTATAGCCTCCATTGTCCAACAGAATATCAGCTTGTAATTGTGCGTCGCTCCTGTATCGCGCTGTGCTTGGGTAGGTTTTTCATCTGCAACCAGTAGTGTGGCAAATGATGGAAATGTTTTTAGAACTAGCAAGATGCCCATGCGTTGCACGCATCAAGATGCATTTGTATGAGTAGTTTATCTTGTGGGACAAAAGGATGAATGAGGGAAGGCCTTATTTGCAAATCTGGAGAGGGGTATGGGTATCTTTTGGCAAAATTCCCATTTGTTTCCTTCCTATCTGTCAGATATAAATCAGACGGCCTATATTGCAAGAAAAAAAGTATAGAGAAAAAAAGTAGACAGTAAAGGAAGTAGAGATAAATATTAAATATTAAATATAAAATAAATATAATAGTAGAGAAGAGACTAGAGATAGCAGAGACATCGGGAAAGGATCGCGCGCGCGGGAAAAAGCGGCCGGGCGTGCGCTAGTTTTGGCGCGCGACGTCCGGCGCGCTTTATAAAATCCAACGCCCTCCCACCGCTCTGTGCCTTGCCACCACTCTCTCCTCGCTCTGTGCCTCGCCACCGCTCTCTCCCTGCTCTTTTTCGCCTCGCCGCCGCCGCGCCACCATGCCGCCGCGTCGCCGGGAAACTTGGGGATTCCGCGGCGTCCGCGCGCGCCCCTTCGGCGGCTTCTCCGTCGAGATCCGGTTCCACGGGATGCGCCTCGGCCTCGGCAATTCAACACCGCCAACGAGGCCGCCCGCGCGTACGACGCGGCGGTGTGGCGCTTCTGGTGGCCTCATAGAACATTGAACTTCCCGAACGTGCTGACGCGGGAGCGGGCGCAGGAGCTCGCGCCTCTGCCGTGGCTTAGCACCGACGAGGATCATCGCGACAACCGGAGGCGGGAGCACCATCTTGGCATCACCAAGATGGACGAGGAAGCCATGGCGCTGTGGCGCCAACACTTCCCGCAGGACATCATCAACAAGCGTGAGTTCTACATGCAAAGGAGGGTGGAGAGGGATAAGAGGAGGGCGGAGCGAGCCGCCTATCGTGAGGACAAGCGTAGGCGAAAAGCCGATGCTCAATTCAACATGAGGCTAGGAGCAGCGTCGCCCTGGGAATCCGACGATGATCGGTATCTTCACGCCTACAGTCAGACATCGGAGGAGGACTTCACCGAGGAGGAGTCGGACGAGGAGTAGTTGAATTATCTGTTTTATCTATCTATGCTGAGAACTATCCTCTACTCTCCAGTATCTACTTCTCGATCTCAGCACTGTAAACGCTTTTTTGAAGCGCCGCGCGTTGCGATTCTATTGAGATGCTCTAACATGGCAGACGAGTGCTTTAATGTTGCCCACAAGATGTGCGAGTATTACCATGTTGAGATTTTAAAACCACGAGTGCGAACATGCAGAGGAGCAATGAAGACCAAACACGGGATATTCGGGACATCTTCAAGGAGCGTGGCAAGTTAAAGAGGAGCTGCACCGAACCTGTAAAATGAGCTTTGGTAAGTAACACCCTTTCAATTACTTTCGTGTAGCCTCGTGTTCTTCGATGTGTATATGTTGTAGTTTCTGTTTCTCTTAAGCGTGGTGTTCTTCGATGTGTAATAAGAAGAGTCTTAATTGTCCTAATGCTTTCGTTTTTAGCTTGATGTAGGAAGTGGGTGTTCTCACCTTGTAGTCTGTTTTTATTTTTTTTCCTTTTGAATTCACTTCTCCGAGTTCTGTTTATCTGGCTTCTACTAAATGGATCTAGGTTGCTCTGAGTATTGATCTAAAAAAGAAGTAACTTCATGTCAGGATGCAGTTCCTGCGAGGAGGGAAGTATGGTCAACCTCGAGATCATGTTTCCAAAATGAGGCTGGATTACACACAAGGTGCCAGTTCCCTAATGATGCTGGATTAGACACAAGGTGCAAATTCCCAAATGATGCTGGATTACACACAAGCCAGGTGGAGTCGTCAGCTGTTCGTGTCCTCCTGGCATTAGTAAAGGCTGAAAGAAAACGTCTAGCAGCCCTTGAGAATGTAGCTGAGTTCCTAAAGAAGCGAAAAGAGCAATCAGATGATCTCTTCACCCAAGCCAAAGAAGATATGGAAGAAGCCAGAAATAAGCTAGCAGAGGCAGAGCAGGCTAGGCTTCTCCTGCTATCTAAAACGGTTGTCAATACAAAATTTCCTTCATAATAGCTAGGTTCAAATGTTTATCCAGTCAGCATGCCTGTTGTGATGTCCGTGCATCTACTGATGTGGCACAAAATGTATTTTTGGTCATGTAATAACAGCAATTACTTTCCAAACAATAACAGACGAAGCATTGGACATGGTATAGTTCATGCGCAAGCCCGACATTCCAAGTTCAACTTCCACATTAAACTCATGTTCACAAATATTTGCACATTCATACATAATGTCCACAACCATGATTCACTTCAAAGCCAAAAAAAATGTGAGGAGAGTTATAAATAAAGAAAATCCTCTACTAGTTCCTGCTACTAGTGCGAGCACAACAAGTCAAGACCATGCATAAATTAATTATATTTTAGTCATTTTTTGTGTTCTAAAATCCCAGTCGGCTCGCGGAAGGACATGTTGCCGGCACACGCGCAGATTCAATGAAGGCAGGCGGGGCAGTCTTAAGCTGGTTGCACGCGGCGAGGAGGCGTGCTCAGCCGGGCCTGCAGCGAGTGCGTCCCTCTTGGCCGGCGCGCCGGTTCAATGCCTGCGCTATGAGAGGTCACGTCCGTGTCAGAGCAATCACTCCCTCTAGGCCTTTTTTTGGGTATAACGAAATAGCGTTTTCCATTCACATTTTACAAGTAAAATTCGTGGACAAACTTTGACCCAAAGTACGATGGGGACTAGTAACCAGAATGGAGGTAGTAGTTTTTTTAATCAAATAAGGGTTTCCCCTTCCGATTTTCATTACTGAAAACGAGCATCTAAATCTAAACCATAATATTTTCCCTAGAACTACCAGGTACAACATCTCGCAACATAAACCCATACAACCTCCATCGCAAAAAAAACCATACAACCATACGCCAAGGAGGTACATAGTACTATGAATTCCATTTTCGCTCCATACCAATCGTTCTAAAAACTACTTACTACTTATAACCTTCCATTGAAAATCGGAACTCTTAACCCCACTAAAAACGATATTTTAAACGTGGCTACTCGATCTGTGGCAACTGGCGAGCCACCGCGCTCCAAGTCGTTCACCTGTGGTGCCGACCATCAACTCTTATGGATCAAATTATCATGCGAGCTGACTATTCCTACAAAGGTGCTCCACCACGTACCCGGTACCCGCGAATGCAGCAATCGTGCACCTAGGGTTTTAGGGTTTATTTGTTAACATCGCCTTTACGTAACACTCATGTGTGCGAACAGCGAGAGGCCGACTACGTGCGTGCACCTCTTCTCTTCGTATATGTACTCCACCGTTTGTCTGGTGTCCAAAAAATTATAATAACTACTAGCAATGTGCCAATGCGTTGCCACACGATCAAAGTAGATTAATATATATTCACCGATTTGATAGAAAAAAAAGTCTAATTTTGAAATACGTATATCACTAAAAATATGTTATGTTTCACTCAAAATATATTCCTTTGGCGGTTTTGATGAGATAACGGAGGAATGTTGTTGGTTTGAAGATTCGAGAAGTGGTATGTGTCTAATTTCTACTCTTACTAGCAAGATGCCCGTGCGTTGCACGGAACATCAAGATCTTGTGGGAGAAAAGGATGAACGAGGGAAGGCTTTATCTGTAAATGTGGTGAAGAGTGCGGGTAAATTGCCATATTTTCCTTCCTATCCGTCAGATATAAATCAGATGACCTACATTGCAGGATGGCAGGCACACCATCATCACCAACTCTATTTTTTATCCCTACTCTTATAAAAAGCATTGTCGGTGATGATCGTGTGCCTGCCATCCTGCAATATAGGCCGTCCGATCTATATCTGACGGATAGGAAGGAAACTATGGCAATTTTGCAAAAAGATACCCACACCGATCTATACCTTCCCTCGTTCATCCTTTTCCCCCACAAGATAAACTACTCATACAAATGCATCTTGATGTTCCGTGCAATGCATGGGCATCTTGCTAGTTGTTTCAAAAAGCCCATGTGTGTGTGAGAGAGAGGGAGAGTGGAGGAGAACGGAGTGCATATGTGACAAAGGCACAAGGAGTGTGTGTGCGATAGGTATTAGCTTAAAATGAGGCGATAGTGTGTGTGTGCACAATCGAGAGGGCTTGTCTCAAGAAGGGAAAAAATCTACATAGATACAAGGAGCGGGAGAGAGACATGTATGCGATGGTGGAAGCATGAGTGTGCGGGTGTATAGACCTATCTAGAGGCTAGCTAGTCGATAAATGTTTGTGAGAAAAATACGAGTCGGGGTGCGAAAGCGAGAGTTTTGTGTGTGAGAGAGAGAGACGGTATTCGGGAAGGGGAGTGGAAGTAGTAGTTGTGTGTGTGTGTGTGTGTCTGTGTGAGAGAGAGAGGAGACGGTAGTCAGGGTTGTCTGATCCGTAAATAAATGAATAATGTTAGTCTGGGATGGAGACGAAAAGGAGACCGCAACAAATGTTGTGTCTACAGGAGAGAGAGAGAGAGAGAGTAATTTTAGTGGTATGAGTCATATGTAGAGACATATAGGGTGTGTGAGAGAATCCCATAGAGAGAAAGACAAAGTGAAAGACGAGTGCAAACTGTGTGTGGAGGTGAAAAAGAAAGCTTAGGTACCGAGTGATACTAGAGAATAGTAGAGACGTGAGAGATAATGAAAACCGTGTAATTTATAATGATAGGGAGAGTGTGACACTTCTCAAGGGAGACGTCGAGAGACCATGTTTGCGAGGATAGGAGAAACATGAAGTGAGCGTGCGGGTGAGCTGGAGAAAAGAGAGTGATAGCTGTTGTGGTTCTAAATCTGACAGTGATGTAGGGGGGTAGGTATGGAGAGGCAAGATCTTAGCTAAGGAGAAGTTGTATGCACGCAAGGTTTATGAGTTCAGGCCCTTCTCGTAGGAAGTAATAGCCCTACGTCTCGGAGCCCAGAGGCGGTCGACTGGATTATGCGTGTATGAATTACAGGGGTGCGAACCCTTGTCTCGGAGGAGGGGGTGGCTTATATAGAGTGCGCCAGGACCCCAGCCAGCCCACGTTACAAAGGGTTCAATGCACATTAAGGTAGGGCGTTACTGGTAACGCTAGTAATAAAGTGCTATGATGACCATAAAAGCTACTTAATGACCGACCGTTAGCGTGCGGAGTGACTTTGGGTCTCCTGGCCGTCGAGTGGTTGGATCTTGGTCGAGTGTCTTCGAGTCTGTCGAGTGGAACACCTCCAAGTCGATTGAAAGGTGATTTCTTCTAGAGATGTCCTCGGGTAGGGCAGTTAGGACAGGTCCATGACCCTACCCTAGGTACATAGCTTCATCATTAGCCCCCGAATGGATCGAGGTTTGAGTGGGAAAGGAGTTGAGAACTTCTCCGACTCATTTTTCATGTCGTGAGCATATCTTGTTTCAGATCAATGGACCTGAGTGATCACAGCAACTTCCTTTTCAGTCGCCTTGATCCATTCTTAATTCTTCGTCGAGTGAGTGTCTTTACTTGTAAGGCTCCGAGTGACGGTGCGGGGGAGATCTTGGGTCTAACAAGTTGTTTGCTGCCCGCAGATTTCGCGGGATCCGAATTTCGGGAAGCGCGCGGGACGGGGGAGGCCGCAGTAATCGGAGGGGATAGAGCGGAGCCGCCTTGATCCCCGCGCCACCTTTTTCGCCACGTATCACGCGCGCGATCGTTACGGGATTTGACAGAGCCACCTAGGCCTACCCGTCAGCCACTCGGAAGCGGCCTCATATAAGGCGTTGGACCGGAGTCTCCTGAACAGTGCGTTCCCATTACCTATTCTCCTCTTCACGCCCCTCCGCTGCGCTCGCTCTCGCCCCAGCGCCACCGCTCCGTACGCGTCTCGCCGGCGACAATGGGGAAGGAGAAGACGGCGGCTCTGGAGCGGGTAAAGAAGGCGACGGCGAGGTCGAAGGGGAAAGCGACCAGCCGGGGCGGATCTTCCTCGCGGACCGGCCTGCCGAAGGGCTGGATCCAAGGCGACTGGATCCACTCGAGGATCACCCAAGAAGACCTCGACGACCTGGCCGAAGGGGCTGATCCCCGATGACTCGGCGCGGCTTCCGGGGAAGGAATCTGAGCCGCAACCTCGGGAGCGTGAGCGTGTTCTTCTTGCCACCCACGTCGACCGTGGATTTTCCTTGCCTCCTCACCCTTTCTTTCGAGGGTTTCTGAACTTCTTTGGGGCACAACTCCACCATTTTACCCCCAACTCAATCGTTTATCTCGCCGCTTTCATTTCTTTGTGTGAGAATTTCCTGGGTTGCCGGCCTCACTGGGGTCTTTTCAAGCATATTTTCACTTGTCGCTCCCAGACAGTAAAAAAGGCTAATCCGAGTGACGAGAGGAACCAAGTGATCCAGATGTGTGGTGGTCTTGGCATCCAGATGAGAGGGAAAAGCTCCTTTCCGGCCATGATTCTTCCTGACTCAGTTCATGGATGGCAGTCGACCTGGTTCTACTGTAAAGACCAGTCGACGCCAGGGCAATCGACTGGCCTCCCTCCCTTTACCATGGATCGAGTGAGGAAACCCTCCCCTTTGAAGGTGCTCCCGGAGGAGAAGGCGCATGTGAGGGTGTTGGTCAATCGAGTGGTCCAGCTTATTCGTGACGGGGTCACTGGTATGGACCTCTTGGAGGTCTTCCTTCAGCGGCGCATCCAGCCTCTCCAAGCCCGAGACCATCCGATGTGGATGTATTCGGGTCTTAAAGACTCCTCTCGGATCCACCCGGAGGAGGTCAACAACGGCACACTGGAGAAGTGGCTGTCGGGCATTACCAGGAACAAGGACAACCCCAGGGGAGCCAGGAGAGTCCCTCCATTCGACTAGTCTCATGCACCAGAGAAGGTCTGATTCTGAGTTTTTGCTTGTAATCTGAATTCACTCGCGCAGCTGCCTATACTGCGTCGACTGACTTTGTTCTCCCTGCTTTCTTTCAGGCCATTATGTAAATGTATTCAATGCCCAACGGGGAGCAAGAGCAAGCTCTGGAAGGCAAGGCGAGTGGCGGTGACAGTGGCGAGTGGACATCCAACGGTGAAGGGGATGGAGGAAGTGACGACTCAAGCGATGGAGAAGTAGTCGAGTCGCCCCCTCGCAGGGAGAGGCGATCTAAGCTTGACCAAGAACGGCCGAGTGCTCGCGAAAAGGCAACTGCTCAGGCTGGTCAGTCTTCGAAGCGTCCTCGGATCCCTTCACCAACCCCGAATGAGAAGGCGCCAAAGCACCCCAAAGTTGCGGAGCCGAAGACTCGGAAGGCGTTGCCGAAGATCAAGATTGATATCCCCGTCGCTTCCGCGTGAGTGTCTCTCTTTGTATTCACTCGACGCTCCACGCTGTTTGTTTTTCTTGTTTTAACTGGACGAGCTTTGGAACTATCAGCGCTGCCACTTCCGGGACCTCAGCTTACAGGGACGATGATGAGGTGATGGAGGATGCGGTCACTTTTAATCCGGGTATGATTTCTGCCATCTGCCTTTGTTCGGTCGATTCAACTACAATGTGCATCATTGGGTGGCGTAATTTTGGCAATTGAACTTTGCACAGCTCCCAACATTATTGACCTCCCTGATGATGATGAAGAGCCCGAGAGGCCTTTGACGAGGAAGAATAGGCGAGCTCCTGCAAGCGAGGCGCTACAATCGACGCCAAGGGCGGAACCAGTCATTCAGGACGCTGGCGAAGTTAATCGGGGTTCTGTTACCTTCACCGTGCCATTGTCGAGTGCCTTGCCTTCTTCGTCGACTGTTCAGGCCCCTGTCGACCCGCCTTCAGTTTTTGCGATCCATCATGAACCAGAGGACGAGGTGAATGCTGCTAGGGAAGCCATACGCCAGGCGGGCATTATGATGGAGAAGATGAAGACGGTGCGGGACGCTAGCCAAGCCGCCTATGATGCCAGCTCGGCTCTCCAGAGCAACGTTCAGGTTAGTTGGTCGCCGCTTATTCTGTTAGGATATGCTATCTGAAGACTCTTTCCGAAAATCTTTGCATCTGTATACCCACTGGGTGCGTCGATTGAATTTTTGGACTAGTGGGGGCACGCTGAGTGCACCCACTGGGTGTAGCCCCCGAGACTACGGTGGACTGCTGGCAGTCGACTGTAGTTTTTGTATTTTGTCGAGTGTAAACCGAACTGATAGTTTGTCTCTTCCACTCGGTCGGGTCGAGTGGGGTCAGAACCGGTGGGGGCACGCCAAGTGCACCCACTGGGTGCAGTCCCCGAGACCGCGGTCGACTGCTGGCAGTCGACTGCGGTCTGAGTTCTTTCTCTCTCTTTTTTTACTCCCTGCACTCTACTCCGGCGGGCCGGTCGAGTGGGATCAGAACCGGTGGGGGCACGCAAAGTGCACCCACTGGGTGTAGTCCCTGAGGCTATGGTGGACTGCGTGCAGTCGACCATAGCCTTAGTACTTAATGTCTTTGTCGTTCTTGCTGTGGAATAATTTCTCCCATTTGATTTCAGAAATCTTGTGATCTTGGAGCTCGCTTCACTGATTTGGAGAGGCAGCAGATTCAACTGAACCTTGACTTGGAGTTGGCCAGGACAGAGCTGCAAAAGGTCAGAGACGGCGGCGCTGGTAAGACGAGTTTGTCGACTGGTCAGTTTTAGGCTTGAGTACCCTTCTGCTATTTCTGAATCAATCATCATTTCTTTGCAGAAAAACTGAGAGAAGCTCTGGCGAAGAAGGATCATGATTTGGCTGCTGCTCGTAAGGAGGCTGACAACAGGACCGCTCTGGCTGAACAGAAACTGGCTTCGGTCGGCCAGTTGGAAGAAGAGAATACCAAGCTGAAATCTTCTCTGAACGAAGCCAACAGGGAGTGTACACGCTGGAAGAAGGATAACCTCAACCTGGGCGAGAAGATGGAAGGCATCGCTCGCAGGAGGGACGGTCTGGAGAGCTATCTGAGGAGCCTTGCCAAGAAGTTGTTCATCAAGCTTGAAGGTGCACATTTAGTTCCGACTGATGTTTTTTCTGTGTCGACTCAGCGTATGAAAATTGACTTATTCTTGGATCATGAATGCAGAGTTTTGCCAGAACATTGAGGAGGAGACTGGGCGGATCGAACCTGGTTTGGATCCAATCAACTCTCCTGTGAAAGATGATACTGCCATGAATCTGCTCCGACAGGAATCCCGCATTGACGGTGTCGTGGACTACTTGGCTCGACTAAAGGTCGCCATGTCGCGGATTGACCCGGCACTTTGGCCAGAGGCTGTGCTCCAAAATGATCTTGAGTCTCTGTTGACTCGACTAAATGATATCCCAGACCGAGTGCAGGAGTGGAAGAAGTCTGCTGCTCGGTCTGGCGCTGACGTGGCTCTATCTTTGGTTCGTGTCCACTTCAAGGAGGTGCGACAAGACAAACTGGCAGCAATCAAGGTCGCCAACACCGAGAAACATGACTTCCGAACTTTTATGGAGACTTTCATCGCTGCAGCCACTCGGATAGCCGACGGTGTCGACCTGGATGAATTCGTCGAGCCTGCCAGCCCTCCTCCCGCGGAGTGAACAAACTCTTATGTCCCACCTTAAATTTGCCTCGGAATGCCGAGTGGTTTTTGTAAACGTTAAACTATTTCGGGTTGCATGCCCGAGTACTTCGATCTGTGATCCGGAACCTTTAGGATTTATCTGAACTTGGTTTACCATTGAATATCTTCATGAATCTCCTGCTGAGTGAACCCATTCTTCATTCGAGACAACTTTTGTATTCGCAGTGCAGCTCCGAAGGAGAGGGAAGCAGTCGACCAGTGTCTTGTCTCCCTTGCGGGTCGGCGACAGAGTGCGTGTCGTATTTGTGGCGAAGCTCTCCAGGGGGAAGGCGGCGGTCGACCCACACCTTGTTACTGCAGAGCGGGACAGAGCACACATTGTATTTGTGGCAAAGCTCCCCAGGAGAAGGTGGCAGTCGACCTGCCCCTTGTCGTCCTTGAGGATTGAGGTGTGTTTCGTACTTAGGCAAGTTCTGCACTGCAGCTAAGCCTCCAAGTGGGAGGCTGGCTCACCACTCGGTAGGATTTTCAGATACTTAGGCGAGTACTGGACTGCAGCTAAGCCCCCGAGTGGGAGGATTGCTCTCCACTCGGTAGGATTTTTTCAAACTTAGGCGAGTGTGGAACTGCAGCTAAGTCTCCAAGTGGGAGAGCTTAGGCGAGTACCGGACTGCAGCTAAGCCCCCGAGTGGGAGGATTGCTCTCCACTCGGTAGGATTTTTTTCAAACTTAGGCGAGTGCCGGACTGCAGCTAAGTCTCCAAGTGGGAGAACTTAGGCGAGTGCTGGACTGCAGCTAAGCCCCTGAGTGGGAGGATTGCTCTCCA
>NC_041384.1:758020078-758028966 GCF_002162155.2 Triticum dicoccoides
GGACTGCAGCTAAGTCTCCAAGTGGGAGAACTTAGGCGAGTACTGGACTGCAGCTAAGCCCCCGAGTGGGAGGATTGCTCACCACTCGGTAGGATTTTTTCAAACTTAGGCGAGTGCCGGACTGCAGCTAAGTCTCCAAGTGGGAGAACTTAGGCGAGTACTGGACTGCAGCTAAGCCCCCAAGTGGGAGGATTGCTCTCCACTCGGTAGGCTTTTTTAAATACTTAGGCAAAACAGATTCACAGCTAAGCCCCCGAGTGGGAGGATTGCTCTCCACTCAGTAGGATTTTTTAAATACTTAGGCGAAACGGATTCGCAGCTAAGCCCCCGAGTGGGAGGCTGGCTCGCCACTCGGTAGGAAATTGATTTTACAAACTTAGGCAAAGCGGATTCGCAGCTAAGCCACCCACTGGGGGATTTCTCACGCAAACAAAAACAATAATAATCACTGGGAAAATTATAACGCTCTTGTCTTTGAAAAATAAACTACAGGAGTTTTTCTTATTACATCTCATCCGAGTGAGAATTCAAGTATAAAAGGGGCAGAGGAGCTCCGCATTCCAGGCTCGCGGCTCATCAATCTGGCGATCGACATTGTAGAGGTGGTATGCTCCATTGTGGAGGACTCTGGTGACTATGAAGGGGCCTTCCCAAGTAGGAGCGAGTTTGTGTGGTTTCTGCTGATCCACTCGGAGGACTACGTCTCCTTCTTGGAAGGCTCGACTCTTCACGTTTTTGGCATGGAATCAACGCAAGTCTTGCTGATAGATGGCCATTTCTCTTTCTTCTTCTAGGAGGTCGACTACGTCCTGCCGGGCTTGTTCTGCTTCATCTTTAGAGTAGAGCTCGACTCGGGGAGCATAGAAGCAGGTCACTCGGCAAGACTGCATCGACTCCGTAGACCAGAAAGAATGGGGTTCTTCCGGTCGATCGGTTCGGGGTTGTCCTCAATCCCCAAAGGACTGATGGAATCTCATCAACTCATGCACCTGTTGCGTGCTTGAGATCGCGCATCAATCGGGGCTTTAGTCCTTTGAGAATGAGGCCGTTTGCCCTTTCTGCTTGGCCATTCGACTGGGGGTGAGTGACCGAAGCATAGTCGACTCGGATACCCTGAGAGGCGCAAAAGGCCCTGAATTTGTCAGAATCGAAGTTTGACCCATTGTCGGTGATGATGCTGTGCGGAACTCCATATCTGAATATCAACCCTCTGACAAAACTGATAGCAGTGCAAGCGTCAAGATTCTTGATAGGCTTGGCTTCAATCCATTTGGTGAACTTGTCGACTGCTACTAGCACATGAGTGAAGCCGCTCCTGCCCGTTCTCAGTGGTCCAACCATGTCCAGCCCCCAAACAGCGAAGGGCCAAACGAGTGGAATGGTTTTCAGGGCTGACGCGGGCTTGTGCGACATATTGGAGTAATACTGACATCCTTCACACTTGTCGACTATTTCTTTTGCCATTTCATTGGCTCTTGGCCTGTAGAATCCCGCTCGGTATGCTTTAGCCACAATGGTCCGAGAGGACGCATGATGACCACAGGTCCCCGAGTGGATATCATCAAGGATCATCTGACCTTCTTCTGGTGTAATACATTTCTGGCTGACCTCAGTCACACTTTCTCTATATAACTGTCCCTTTATGACTGTAAAGGCCTTGGATCGATGGACGATCTGTCGAGCCTCTTCTTCGTCCTCTAGGAGTTCTTTCCTTAGGATGTACGCGATGTACAGTACTGTCCAGACGGGAGTGATGGCCAAGACTTCCATGATCAGGTCGACCACAGCTGGAATTTCAACTTCAGTCGGATCCGTGGCACTTTTCGGCTGCGGGGCCTCTTTAGTGAAGGGATCCTCTTGAACTGATGGTGTGTGGATGTGTTCCAAAAACACATTGCTGGGAATGGCTTCTATTTTGGAACCTATTTTTGCCAAATCATCAGCTGCTTGATTTTTCAGTCGGGATACGTGATGAAGCTCTAACCCCTCGAATTTCTTCTCCATCTTTCTCACTGCATTGCAATAACCAGTCATGGCTGGACTTCTGACGTCCCATTCCTTCATCACCCGATTAACCACCAAATCTGAGTCGCCATAGACCATGAGGCAACGGACGCCGAGTGAAATGGCCATGCGCAACCCATATAAAAGTGCTTCATATTCTGCCTCGTTATTGGAGGAATCAAAGTGGATTTGAAGAACATATCTGAGTTTATCTCCTCTGGGGGAGACCAACACTACTCCGACACTGGAACCATTCAGCATCTTGGAGCCGTCGAAGAACATAGTCCAATGCTCCCAGTGAACCTGAGTCGGCAGCTGCTGTTCAATCCACTCGGCGACGAAAACTGCGATTGCCTGGGACTTGATAACTTTCTTTGCCTCAAACTTGATATCGAGGGGAAGGAGTTCAATCACCCATTTTGCCACTCGACCAGTTGCATCCCTGTTATGCGGGATTTCTGACAATGGAGCGTCGCTGATGATTGTAATGGAATGATCAGAGAAGTAGTGAGCAACTTTCTTTGTGGTCATATAAATCCCGTATACAAGCTTCTGATAGTGAGGGTATCTTTGCTTCGATGGGGTCAAGACTTCAGAAATATAATATATTGGGCGCTGAACTTTGAAGGTTTTCCCTTCTTCTTCCCGCTCGATCGACCGTAAGCACCGTACCGACGACTTGTCCTATGGCTGCAATGTAAAGCAGCAAAGGCTCCTTGCTGATTGGGGCAGCAAGCACCGGCTGGGTGGAGAGCAGAGCTTTGAGCTCTGCAAACGCTGCATCAGCTTCAGGAGTCCACTCGAACTTGTCGGACTTCTTCATCAATCGGTAAAGAGGCAATGCCTTTTCACCGAGACGAGATATGAATCGACTTAGGGCGGCCAAGCAACCAGTAAGCTTCTGGACGTCGTGCACTCGCATAGGACTTTTCATTCGGAGTATAGTGCCAACTTTTTCTGGATTGGCATCGATTCCCCGTTCGGAAACGAGAAAACCGAGTAATTTTCCACCAGGAACTCCGAATGTACACTGTGATGGATTAAGCTTGATATCATACCTCTTGAGATTGGCAAAGGTTTCAGCAAGGTCAGTCAGCAGGTCGGAACCCTTCCATGACTTGACCACAATATCGTCCATGTATGCTTCCACATTCCGACTGATTTGAGTGAGTAAACACTTCTGAATCATCCTCATGAATGTGGCTCCGGCATTCTCTAGGCCGAACGGCATGGTAACATAACAGAATCACCCGAATGGAGTGATGAAAGCTGTCTTGATCTCGTCAGGTCCATACAGACGGATCTGATGGTACCCGGAATAGGTGTCTAAAAAAGACAGTCGCTCACATCCCGCAGTCGAGTCGACTATCTGATCGATGCGGGGGAGAGGAAAATGATCTTTCGGGCAGGCCCGATTGATATGTTTAAAGTCAATGCACATGCGAAGTGACTTGTCCTTCTTGGGGACCATGACAACGTTGGCGAGCCACTCGGAGTGGAAGATTTCTCGGATGAACTCCGCTGCTAAGAGCCGAGCCACCTCCTCGCCAATGGCCTTTCTTTTTTGGACAGCGGACCGTCGGAGATGTTCCTTGACAGGTTTTACCTTTGAGTCGACTCTTAGGCGGTGCTCAGCCAGCCCCGTGGGAACACCCGGCATGTCAGAAGGCTTCCATGCGAAAATGTCCCAGTTCTCACGGAGGAACTGGATGAGCGCTTCTTCCTATTTGGAGTCAAGTGTTGTCGAGATATGAGTTGGAGCAGCGCAAGGGTCGGTCGGGTGCATGTGAGCTGTCTTCGTATCGCCAGTCGACTGAAAAGCTGATTCTGTAGCGGGCTTCTTGGCTCGCAACAAATCACTTGGGTCTGCAGTCTTCTGGTATTCCTGTAACTCCACCACTGCCATCTGAGCATCGGCGATCTTCGAACCTTTCTGAAAACATTCTTCCGCTTTCTTCCGATTGCCCGTAATAGTGATCACACCTTTGGGGCCGGGCATCTTCAATTTGAGATACACATAACATGGTCGGGCCATGAAGCGTGCATAAGCCGGCCTGCCCAAAATAGCGTGGTAGGCACTCTGGAAGTCTACAACTTCAAATGTCAACTTTTCCTTGCGGTAATTCTTGGAATCACTGAAAACCACATCAAGAGCAGTCTGGCCGAGTGATTCAGCCTTCTTCCCAGGAATGACTCCATGGAAACTCATGTTGCTGGCACTGAGTCTAGACATCGGAATGCCCATCCCTTTCAACGTCTCAGCATATAATATGTTCAAACCACTGCCCCCATCCATCAAGACTTTGGTCAGTCGAGTGCTTTCAACAACTGGGTCGACCACCAAAGCTTGCCTCCCAGGGGTGGCGATGTGCGTTGGGTGATCAGACCGGTCAAATGTTGTGGCAATCTGAGACCACTTCAGATAATTGGGTGTCGCCGGAGCAACCATATTCACCTCTCGGTTGATAACTTTCAGTCAACTTTTGCTTTCAACATCAGCAAAAATCATCAGGGTGGAATTGACGTGGGGATATCCATCATCACTATCCTCCTTGTCCTCAACTTTGTCTGACTCCTTTTCCTTATCTTTGGGTTGCTTGCCCTAGAACTGCTGGATCAAGAGTCGACATTGTCGAGTGGTATGTTTCGGGTAAATGAAATTACCCTCTTCATCTTTCTTTGTGTGGATGTGACATGGCAAATCCAACACATCATTTCCGTCTTGGTCTTTAACTTTCTTGGGGTTCCAAGGCCCTTTGGGTTTCCCCTTAAATTTTCCTTGAGCCACAGCCAAGGCTTCCCCAGGACCAGCTGGCTCGGCTTTCCGCTTCTGTTTCCGTATGGAATTTCCTCCGGCTTCTTGAGCGACTGGCTTGAGCTTGCCACTCCTGAGTCGATCCTCATCTTCACCATTAGCGTACTTGGTGGCAATCTCCATCATCCCATTCAGAGACATATCTCCGATTCGACCGAACTTCAGATTCAGTTCTCTGTACTTAACGCCTTCTTTGAAGGCACAAACTGCTTGGTGGTCGGGCACATTCTCAACTGTGTGATGCAACGTGATCCACCTCTGGATATAATCCCTCAAAGTTTCATTCGACTTCTGCACGCAAGACCGCGGTTCCCTCAGCCCTGCTGGTCATTTGCATGTTCCCTCAAATGTGGTGACAAACACTCGGGCGAGGTCTTCCCAAGTGTAAATGCTGCTGGGTGCCAACTGATTCAGCCAGGCTCTGGCCGAGCCCTCCAACATGAGAGGCAGATGCTTCATGGCCACTTCATCATTGTCGCCGCTAATCTGGACGGCCACTCGGTAGTCTTCAAGCCAAGTATCGGGTTTGGACTCACCAGTGAACTTGCTGACTCCAGTCGCCAACCTGAAGTTGGGAGGGATCACAGCTGCCCTGATGGCTCTGCTAAAGCACTCTGGCCCCGAAACGTGTACTCTGCCGCTGGTAGGTGCATCTCTGTCGTGAACTTCTCGGTGAGCTCTGTTCCGGTCGACCAAACCTTGAACGAGAATGGATCTCGCATCAAAGCCTGGTTCCCTGGGGTCGACTGGAATCCTTGGCCCAACACTATGAGGGAGCCTGTCATCTTGCCGTCGAGGCGCATACGACCCGCTCCTCGGGGGAGGGGTGGGCACTCGACGTCGATCATCATGATCCAATCAGTGATCATACTGCTCACGGTTCCCGTATGGATTACGTTGGTCTCCACGTCCCTCATGCCTCGGGGGTGATCTCGGGCTATGGGCCGACTGGACTGTGTCTGCAGCAACGGATCTGCTATGAATCCTGTTTCGCGACTGAGAAACAGCGGAATTCTGGTCTCCTGCTGCCCGGAGTAACGCTCTGATCTGCAGCAAGCCTCTGCCAGCCTCCGACTAGGAAGGCTGAATCGACTCTGCTATGCGGGCTGCACCTGCTAAATTCTGAATCGGAGTTCGATATACCTGCGGGGGCGGGAAGAGCTGACGTCGACTGGATTCGGGAACCCGTTGTTGCGCACGCTCGTCGAGTGCTCGCTGGAGGTTCTCTAGTCGAGTGCGCTTGGCCAAGTTTGCCAGGCGCGCGTCTTCCAAGGCACGAGCCTCGGGGGTTTCTCCAACGATAGGAGTGTGCAGTGCATCCATGTTCCGGCGGCGAAGTTCTTCTCTCTGCAGCGACGTGAGAGGCTCGGGAAGATACTCTTCATGGGGACGCGACGGGTCGCCTCCACCCGCGCCTCCATCGCTGTGGGTAAAACCGGGAGGACTGGGCGGTCCATCGACCATCAGAACCTCCGCCGCCGGATCACTGCTGTCGCACTTGGATGCGGTCTCTGCGGAGCCAGTCGACAGGTCGAACAGGCCATAGAGGGATTCGTCGGGCTCGATCGCCGTGACTTGAGGGGTGGCCGACTGGCGTGCCACCGCGTGTCTCACCCACCGCTGAAGTCTCGACCGACCGGAGCGCCTGCGCCGGCGGGAAACAGGGAGGGAGGACAACACAGGAGCCGACCGATAGGGGGTCGACGGTTGCCGCGGGAGAATGCCGCGGACGCACGCGCTAAAGTGCGTTGCCCCGCGGACAGGGAGTGCGTCCACATCGAGCGGAGCCTCCTGAAGCCACGCGGAGTCATCGGCGATGAACGTGAACGCGCCGAGACGGATCTCGCGGCCCTCCACCAAAACTCCGTCGAAAACCATGATGATTCGGGTCGGAAAAGATCGCAACTCCTCCAACAAAACACTAAAACACCGGCCCCACGGTGGGCGCCAACTATCATGGTTCTAAATCTGACAGTGATGTAGGGGGGTAGGTATGGAGAGGCAAGATCTTAGCTATGGAGAAGTTGTACACACGCAAGGTTTACGAGTTCAGGCCCTTCTCAGAGGAAGTAATAGCCCTACGTCTCGGAGCCCGGAGGCGGTCGACTGGATTATGCGTGTATGAATTATAGGGGTGCGAACCCTTGTCTCGGAGGAGGGGGGTGGCTTATATAGAGTGCGCCAGGACCCCGGCCAACCCACGTTACAAAGGGTTCAATGTACATTAAGGCAGGGCATTACTGGTAACGCTAGTAATAAAGTGCTATGATGACCATAAAATCTACTTAATGACTGACCGTTAGCATGCGGAGTGACTTTGGGTCTCTTGGCCGTCGAGTGGTTGGATCTTGGTCGAGTGATTGCTTCTTGGTCGAGTGTCTTCGAGTCTGTCGAGTGGAACACCTCCAAGTCGATTGAAAGGTGATTTCTTCTAGAGATGTCCTCGGGTAGGGCAGTTAGGACAGGTCCATGACCCTACCCTAGGTACATAGCTTCATCAATAGCTACCTGAAGGAGCATGCATGCGAGAGAGATGGGAGTGAAAGGAGTGAACAAAAAAGGGATTCAAATATTTGAATTCGAGATGATGATACATGTAATCCATACTCGAACCAAAATTGATCTATCAAACATGCATACTCATATGAATTCATGCACATCTATGTTATTTAATATGTAGATATTACTGTTCCATACATTTTAGTAGAACATAATTGAGTTGGCACGGTAAACATGCACTCTGCAAAATTTGAACGAAGCGAGGAAAGTCGCAGTAACCGCCCGAAACCAAAATCTGCGAGATGGAAATCACTACTGCCTACCCCTGCCACGCAAAGCCTATGTGCTGGATTTCTATATGTTTCAACAGGGGTAGGTTTGTAATTTCACCCAAACGTGACGTAACCGCCTCTCACCCGGATTCATACACGGTGGGCGCCAAAACACAGTGTGTCCTCGGCCGAAATCGACTCCCTCCCCAATTCATATTCATACACGGTGGGCGCCAAAAACAAACTCTCGTTGGCAAATATTCGGTGTATGCGAGATTAGCGTCCTATCCCCAACCGACTAATGTTGATGTGATGTAGTACAAATTTGAAACGGGGGCTAAGTTTGTAATTTTCCTCGCATTTGAGACAAGCGCGCCCTGAATACATGGTTCCCCCTTCCTCTCTACCTCCCTTTTCCCCACTCGTACTCCGTAGGTGCCAAAACACCCTCTCCACCCCACACTCCTCCGTCCGCCGCCGTTAGCCACCCCATCCACCGCCGTCCTCCTCCACCATGCCGGAGGTGATACCCCAACGCCGTTGTCCATTACAAGAGATCGACCTCTCTCATCCACGGCTTCGGACCGGGATCCTTGCATCCCGTCCTCTCGCTTCGTCCCCGCCATCGTCCACCTTGTCGGCGCCGCTCCTACGACCGTCTCGTCCACCGCATCCCGCCGCCACCATCTACCCTCCTAGATCTGCTTCACGCCTCAGACAGCCATCGCTACCGCAGCACCGTCAAATTCTTAGTAGATGCGTACACGGCACCGCACCAGAGGCGGTACTCTTTCGTATCTGCTCAATTTATTTATCGCATCAAGAAAATAGATCGCCACTGCTTTACTCTGATTTCTTGTCTTGATTGCGGAGTTGCCTTTGTCCGGTTTGCACCTCCAGATCCGCCATGGCACGCTCAACACTATACTCCCAATGCTTAGGGTTTTCCCCTTTTATATTCCACACTAGTTAAATCACAGTAGACTAAATTTCAAAATTGGGTCAGTCGATTTTTCAGAGCTCGCCGGAGTTCGCCGGTGTAATCGAAGGGGCTCGGGTGGTTGTGGGGCCTCGCCGAACGAAGAAAACTCGACGCGGGTGGGGGTGGGGGCGGGGGTGGGGATGGGGTGCGGAGGAACACAGGCGGTGGGGGCCGGTGGTCCGGCCGGCGGCCCGTGCGGTGTTTTGTATGGGAAGAATCAGAGACGAGGAAGAAGAAGGGTTAGGAGACGTAGGATCTTCATCCAACCGCCTGAAATGGTCGAGAGACAGCTGGGAGTTGCATTCTTAATGCGCTC
>NC_041384.1:758029329-758041944 GCF_002162155.2 Triticum dicoccoides
CAATGCTTAGGGTTTTCCCCTTTTATATTCCACACTAGTTAAATCACAGTAGACTAAATTTCAAAATTGGGTCAGTCGATTTTTCAGAGCTCGCCGGAGTTCGCCGGTGTAATCGAAGGGGCTCGGGTGGTTGTGGGGCCTCGCCGAACGAAGAAAACTCGACGCGGGTGGGGGTTGGGGCGGGGGTGGGGATGGGGTGCGGAGGAACACAGGCGGTGGGGGCCGGTGGTCCGGCCGGCGGCCCGTGCGGTGTTTTGTATGGGAAGAATCAGAGACGAGGAAGAAGAAGGGTTAGGAGACGTAGGATCTTCATCCAACCGCCTGAAATGGTCGAGAGACAGCTGGGAGTTGCATTCTTAATGCGCTCTGGTTCATCATGTGTGGGCACTGCGCAACCAACATTTTCTTATCCAAAATCTGCTTGCTCTTCTTTACCATGTTCCTCTTCCGTTCTTCTTTAATATGTACTCTCTTCGTTCCTAAATACAAGTCTTTGTATAGATTCCACCATGGACTACATATGGAGCAAAATGAGTGAATCTACACTCTAAAATGTATCTGGATACATCTGTATGTGATCCATAGTGGAAATCTCTACCAAGACTTATATTTTGGAACGGAGGGAGTATGATAGTAGTACAGTATGTTCCTTGTACTGAAGATGAGCAGGGACATTTGCAGTGTAGAGGTCTATACGGTCGGTTGTGATGGACACTTTGAGCCTCTTTGATTTGTAGGATCTTGTAAACATAGAAATAGGATTTGTAGTGGCCTGCCCACTTGAATCCTATAAGAATAGCAAGGAAATGCGGGGAGCTGTCACTAGTAGAAAAAGGGTCAACGTGAAGCACATTAATGCCGGTTTGTATTTGAGCCGGCACTAATGTATACATTAGTGCCGGTTCCAATGGCTAGCCGGGCCGCTTTCATTAGTACCGGTTCGTGGTGAACCTTTAGCACCGGTTCGTGCCACGAACCGGTACTAATGAGAGTGGTGGCAGGATGTTGTCAGACTGGGGCCCCTCCAGCCCCTTTAGTACCGGTTCTTGGCACAAACCGGTACTAAAGATCTTCCTACATAAACCCTTCGTCCACCCGAGCTCGCTCTATTCTTCCCCTTTCCCCTCTCCTCTCTGTTCTTCCCCTCTTCCTCTCGATCTCATCACACATTTTGCCCAAAATTTGTCAAGATTTGAAGGTCCCCATCCATTCAAATGATCACAAAGGTTAGCAACTTTGTCCTTTAATCTCTCATTGCTAGATTAGCTCTTGCAATGCTTTATATAGTGATTAATTTGTGAGTTTAGTAATTTGGGAGGATATAAATATATGTGCTAGTATTTGATTTATATGCAATTTGAGGTCAAAAATAACACTTAGTTTGCATATGTAGGTGTGGTTTACTTAGTGCCTTCTAAATCTCCGTCGTAACCACCGTCGATCGCCCGCAACGTCCCGTCGCCGGCACCACCTTGTGGTGAGCCTCTTGTTCATGAAATTTTATATAAAAATTGATGTTTGTGTGATTTGGGTATATAGTTACTCGTATAATTATCTTACCCGTACGTTGTTCGTTATACATATAGTGCCATGCTTTTGATATCCGTCCCCATCGGCCCTCGTCCTTGTTATGATTCGGATGTGGTATATATATTCTCTTTTAAAACTAGTTGCATTTCGTGTTTATGACAAATTATGCCCATCAAGTTGACATAGATATTTGTATGTAGGAGGTAGTTGAACCGGAAATTCCAACCGACCCTATTGTCGAGAGGTTAAATTTAGTTGAAAGAGAAAACGAGTATTTGAAGGAAAAATTGAAAAGAATTGAGGGGGAGAAGATGGAATTGGAGTTGCATGTTGCCGATGTCGTCGATGATCACAAGATCAAGATGGAGAAAATGCGCTTGAAGATTAGAAAGATTAGAAAATATGCCATCGATAGTGAGGCTTGGTATCATTATGCTGTTGGATCCATTGTTACCTTAGTTGCGATCTTGATCGTATTCGTTGTTGCATTTAAATGCTTTAGCTAGAGAGTTATTTGTTTGTTGCATTTAAGTGTTGTATGAACTTTATGTATGAACTTGTATTAATTTGGTCTATTCGGTGTTGTGTAATGAAGATGAGCCAGCAATGGATGTACGATGACCGATGCTCTCCCCAGTTCGTTGAGGGCGTGCATACTTTTCTGCTTGCGGCTGAGGCAAACAAGCGGGCGGATGGTTTTATGCCTTGTCCATGTGCTCGCTGTAAGAATGGTCACAATTACTCTACGTCAAGAACCATTCACGTCCACCTGTTTAAGTCCGGTTTCATGCCCCACTATAATGTTTGGACCAAGCACGGAGAAAGAGGGGTTATGATGGAAGACAATGAAGAAGAAGAGGACGACGACAGCTATCCTGGCCATGGGTTCCCTGAATACGATGATACAACAATGGGGGAAGAAGCTGAGCCGGTAATGCGGGAAGAAGCTGAGCCGGCAATGCGGGAAGAAGCTGAAGAAGAGGCATCAGATGAGCGCGTTGATGATCTAGGTCGGGCCATTGCCGTTGCAAAGAGAAACTGCGCAAGTGATTTGGAGAAGAAGAAGTTGCAGCGCATGTTAGAGGATCACAAAAAATTGTTGTACCCGAATTGCGTAGGTGACAAGAAAAAGCTGGGCACCACACTGGAATTGCTGCAATGGAAGGCAGAGAATGGTGTATCTCACAAGGGATTTGGAAAGTTGCTGGTAATGATAAAGGATATGCTTCCAAAGGACAACGAATTGCCCGAGAGTACGTACGAAGCAAAGAAGGTTGTCTGCCCTCTAGGGTTAGAGGTGCAGAAGATACATGCATGCCCTAATGATTGCATCCTCTACCGCGGTGAGTACGAGGATTTGAACGCTTGCCCGGTATGTGGTGCATTGCGCTATAAGATCAGCCGCGATGACCCTGGTGATGTCAAGGGCGAGCGCCCCAAGAAGAAGATTCCTGCCAAGGTGATGTGGTATGCTCCTATAATACCACAGTTGAAACGTTTGTTCCAAAACAAAGAGCATGCCAAGGCAATGCGATGGCACAGAGAAGACCGTAAGAAAGACGGAAAGTTGAGAGTACCCGCTGACGAGTCGCAGTGGAGAAAAATCGAAAGAAAGTATGGGAAGGAGTTTGCAGATGACGCAAGGAGCGTATGGTTTGGTCTAAGCGTAGATGGCATTAATCCTTTTGGGGAGCAGAGCAGCAACCATAGCACCTGGCCTGTGACTCTATGTTTGTATAACCTTCCTCCTTGGTTGTGCATGAAGCGGAAGTTCATTATGATGCCAGTGCTCATCCAAGGCCCTAAGCAACCCGGCAACGACATTGATGTGTACCTAAGGCCATTAGTTGAAGAACTCTTACAACTGTGGAATGGAACAGGTGTACGTGCGTGGGATGAGCACATGGGGGAAGAATTTGACCTAAAGGCGTTGCTGTTCGTGACCATCAATGATTGGCCTGCTCTTAGTAACCTTTCAGGACAGACAAACAAGGGATACCGCGCATGCACGCACTGTTTGGACGATACCGACAGTATATATTTGGCTAATTGTAAGAAGAATGTGTACCTGGGACATCGTCGATTTCTTCCGAGCAGGCATCCCGTAAGAAAGAAAGGCAAGCATTTCAAAGGTGAGGCAGATCACCGGACGAAGCCTCGCCACCGTACTAGTGCTGATGTACATGATATGGTCAAGGATTTGAAGGTGGTCTTTGGAAAGGGTCCTGGTGGACAACCTGTTCCGAATGACGCTGACGGACGCGCACCCATGTGGAAGAAGAAATCTATATTTTGGGACCTGCCCTATTGGAAAGACCTAGAGGTCCGCTCCGCAATCGACGTGATGCACGTGACTAAGAATCTTTGTGTGACCTTGCTTGGCTTCTTGGGCATGTATGGGAAGACAAAAGATACACCTGAGGCACGAGAGGACCAGCAATGTATGCACGGAAAAGACGGCATACATCAGGGTCATGCAAGCTACGCTCTTACCAAAGAAGAGAAGGAAATCTTCTTTGAATGCCTGCTCAGTATTAAGGAACCGTCTGGCTTCTCGTTGAATATAAAGGGAATAATAAACATGGCAGAGAAAAAATTCCAGAACCTAAAGTCTCATGACTGCCACGTGATTATGACGCAGCTGCTTCCAGTTGCATTGAGGGGGCTTCTACCAGAAAATGTTCGATTAGCCATTGTTCAGCTATGTGCATTTCTCAATGCAATCTCTCAGAAGGTAATCGATCCAGAAATCATACCAAGGTTAGAGAATGATTTGGTGCAATGTCTTGTCAGTTTCGAGTTGGTGTTCCCACCATCCTTCTTCAACATCATGACGCACGTCCTAGTTCACCTATGCGAAGAGATTAACGTTTTGGGTCCTGTATTTCTACACAATATGTTCCCCTTTGAGAGGTTCATTGGAGTCTTCAAGAAATATGTTCATAACCGTGCTAGGCCAGAAGGAAGCATCTCCAAGGGCCGTCAAAATGAGGAGGTCATTGATTTTTGTATTGACTTTATTCCCGACCTTAAGCCGATTGGTGTTCCTGAATCGCGGCATAAGGGCAGACTGGATGGAAAAGGCACGCTAGGAGGGGAACAAATAATATGTATGGACAGACATTCTCTCACTGAAGCACACTACACAGTTCTATAGAATTCTGCCTTGGTGGCTCCGTATATGGATGAACACAAGAATTTGCTACGCTCCAAACACCCGGAGCGGTCTGATGACTGGATTACACGTGAACAAACCAGGAGTTTCGCCAGCTGGTTGCAGACACGTACCATGCATGACACCTCTATTGAAGATGACCTGTACTTGCTGTCCCAGTTACCATCTTTGAATATAATGACTTTTAAAGGGTACGAGATAAATGGTAATACATTTTACACGATTGCCCAAGATAAGAAGAGCACCAACCAAAACAGTGGTGTCCGCTTTGATGCAGAAACCAAGACGGGAAAGGAAACATATTATGGTTATATACAGGACATATGGGAACTTGACTATCGACGTGGTTTGAAGGTCCCTTTGTTTCGATGCAAATGGGTCAATATGACACGAGGCGGGGTAACGGAAGACCCGCAGTACGGAATGACAACAGTGGATCTCAACAATCTTGCGTATGCAGACGAACATTCGTCCTAGCCAATGATGTGGCACAGGTTTTCTATGTGAAGGACATATCTACCAAGCCAAGAAAAAGAAAAGATAAGGAAGCAAATGCATCGTACAATGAGCCAAAACGGCACATAGTTCTTTCTGGGAAGAGAAACATCGTGGGAGTGGATGACAAGACAGACAAGTCAAAAGATTATGAAATGTTTGATGAAATTGCTCCATTCACGGTGAATATTGACCCGAGCATCCCGTTAAATGATGAAGATTTTCCATGGTTACGGCGCAAAGGGACACACGCGAAGAAAAAGTTTCACACCCAAAGATCTGGGATGTGATCGGCTTCACTATCATCACTTTCTTCTGTGTTTCACACCCAGAAGGGAATCTCTGTAATAGTTAGGGTAGTTAATTATGTGTTTCGGAATTTGAAACGCGAAGAAATTTTATGTGCAAACAAATTCTTTCATGCCTTTACTGATTTTTAAAGTTAAGTTATTTACAAACTAGTGATTCACACTAATTTCAAATAATTCAAAATTTAAACTATTCAAATTTGAAAACTACAGGCACTAACAGAAAGTTTGTAATTTTTTGTACCTAAAGCAAATATATTCACAAAGAAACTCTAAATACACAAAAAAACAACTCAAAAAAATAAAGCAAAAAAAATAAAAAAGCCCGCCTACTAGGCCAAAGCGGTCGGCATACGACTAGAAACCCAACCTGTTGTTGGGCCAGGATGCAGGCCCGCAAAGGCCCAGTAGGCCTACAGGGCAGCACAGAACATGTAGGCCTAGTAGGCCTGCTTTGGAGAGGAGCTCGAGAGAGCTATCGCACGGGGGTTTATAAACCAGTGTGGTCGCCCCTCGGCTAGCGAGGTGGGACTAAACTTGCCGCACCGCACCTGCGCCAGCGCACCCCCTTTAGTACTGGGTCGTGCCACCAACCGGTACTAAAGGGGGGGGCCTTTAGTACCGGTTGGAGCCACCACCCGGTACTAAAGGGGGTCGCTTCCCGCCGCTTGGCCTGGCCAAAACAGGCCTTTAGTACCAGTTGGTGGCTCCAACCGGTACTAAAGGCCCCTCCTATATAAACAACACTTACGAAAATTTCAGTTTCTCATCTGCTTCTTCTCCTCTGCACCGTCGCCCGCCGCGCCCCCGTACGTCTCCATCCCTCGTCGTCGCCCCCGTCACCGCCCCGTCCCCGTCGTCGCCGCCCCGTCGTCCCCGTCGTCACCGCCGCCCCGTCCCGGCTCGTCCCGCGCCGTCCCCGTCCCCGTCGTCACCGCCCCGTACGTCCCCGTCGTCGTCGCCGCCCCGGCTCGTACGTCCTCGTCCCCGTCAACGCCGCCCCGTCCCTGTCCCCGTCGTCATCATCCCCGTCGTCGCCGCGCCCGTCGCCGTCCCCGTCGCCGCCCCCCGTCGCCTCTCACCTCGCCGGTGAGCGCACACACACACACACTTGTTAGAAATTTTTCTGTTTTTTAAAATTGTTAGAAATTTTTCTGTTTTTAAGAAATAGTTAGAATTGTTAGAATAGTTAGAAATGTTAGAATTGTTAGAATAGTTAGAAATGTTAGAATTGTTAGAAATTTTTCTGTTTTTTAGTTGTAGAAATAGTTATAAAAAAGTTAGAATTGTTAGAAATTTTTCTGTTTTTTAGAAATTGTTAGAAATGTTAGAATTGTTAGAATAGTTAGAAATGTTGGAATTGTTAGAAATTTTTCTGTTTTTAGTTATAGAAATAGTTATAAAAAATTTAGAATTGTTAGAAATTTTTCTTTTTTTTAGTTCTAGAAATATTAGAAATGTTATAGAAATGTTAGTTATATAGAAATGTTAGAAATTTTAGTTATCAAAATCCAATCATTAAAAAAATGTTACTTTTTGCGGGCATATAGCTAGTATTTGTTCTCAACGATGCCCGGCCCGCATCCTCGTCATCGACCCGTCCGCGATGACGTCCGACTGACCCATGTCCGGGACTGGGCTCCGCCGGGTTGGCACTGGGAGGTGCTGCCTGGAGGGGCGCGCCGCTTGATGAGGAACCCGGCCCCGGGTCCCGTCATCGACCCTGATCTCATTTGGTGGCGTTCGCGTGGGCCAGTTTCGGTGCGGAGGGAGCCGGCCCCGCCGGAGGTGGTATGTCGCCGTGTCAGGGAGGAGGACGAGCACGTTCATCGCTACATGGTTGCTTTAGAGGGCGGCAGGTTCTCCAATACCTGGCAGTTTCTTCAGGGATCTCACTTCAGCTATGATCCTGTGAGGGTTCCTTCTCTTTGGATGTCCACCGCCCGCGCCGCAGGAACCGCGAGTGTCCTAGATTCTTCTGTAGTATTCGATCTTTATTAGCTACCTAGCCAGTGATGTACTCGATATATAATATTCAAGACGATGTATTCGAGATTATATATTATTCGAGACGATGTATTCGAGATTATATCTATTATTCGAGACGATGTATTCGAGATTATATCTATTATTCGAGACAATGTATTCGAGATTATATCTATTATTCGAGACGATGTATTCGAGATTATATCTGTTATTCGGGACGATGTATTTGAGATTATATCTATTATTCGAGACGATGTATTCGAGATTATATCTATTATTCGAGACAATGTATTCGAGATTATATCTATTATTCGAGACGATGTAATTTGAATACTAAATTGTTTTATATTTCTTTTGGCATAGTTAAATAAAAGCTATGGCGGACAATACCAACACAGAGGGAGAAAAGACCATGTTCGATATAATACGCGGGCCAGATGATGATCAGAATGAAGAAGATTATGACGGCTCCGAATTTCTAAACAACACCGGAGAGGGTGATATGATATTCGATCGCGACGACCGAATTGATGAAGTCATGAACTACGATTATGACAACACCGGAGAGGTATATATATTTATATAAGCAGGCATCTGGTGATCATCACATGTTTTAAATGAGTTGAAGATATATTAACGAATCGATCTTTCTTCTTTCAGCCATCCGGATCGAGCAAATCTTCAGGCAAAAGGACGAAACGAGGCCCGAACAAAAAGTTGAAGGAGGGCGTAAAGTATAATATCGAGGCAATCAAATGTAATGGCGAACCATTAGCGCCTAAGAAGATTGCGGACAAGTTCGTTCGTCAGTGCGCAGTTCTTGTGAAGGTCCAACTCCCGATCTCCCTTCAAGAATGGAGAAAGCCAGCAAAGCCACGTCCAGATATTACTTCTGTCGACGACAGACAAAAAAGTCTGCTTTGGGATACTCTCATGGAACATTTCACCCTACCAGATCATTTCACAGAAGCAGATGTGCAGAAAGTCAAGGAGGCTGCTCTTAGGAAGATGGCGGTTGCATTCAAGATCCACAAGAATCGTGAATGGGACAAGTGCGTCAAGGGAGGAAGGAAGACTCCAGTATTCGAGGGAACACTAGAGAATCAACGTGCTCATTGGGACGATTTTGTGAAATTCAAGGATTCAGAATTATCTAAGGAACGGTCAAGAATAAACAAGGCCAATGCCGCAAAAAAGGATAAGTTCCATAAGCTGGGGCCAGGTGGCTATGCGGTGGGAATGCCTAAGTGGGATAAGTCTGAGAAAGAGATGCTGGATGCAAGTGTCACTCCAGAAACATTGAGCTGGCCCCCCAGGTGCAGGACTTGGTTCTATGCGCATGGGGGGGAGTTGGACCCGAAGACAGGCAAAGTTTCCAAGAAGGCATGTCCGGACGGAGCCGAAGATAAGCTACTTGTTGCAATAGAAGAGGCTCGGTCCGGGTTGTTCGAGCCCAACAGAGAGAACGACGAGCTTACGCGTGCCCTGGGAAATCCTGAACACCCGGGAAGAACACGAGGCATGGGCGCCATTCTGTGGTATGAGGGGTTTTCGGACTGGAACGCCGACTATAGAACCCGTGCGAGAAAGAAGGTTGCGGAGGAGAAGAAGAGGAAGATGGAGGAGGAGCAGAGGAAGCTCGACTATGAACGCCTTCAAGGCCTAGAATCAGCGCACGCGGACTTGGCAATCAAATTCTAGCGGCAGCAGGAGCAGATCGACTCACTTAGCCAGTAAAGGGGGTCTCAGCAGCTGCAGCAGCTAGCGGATGATCCAGCATTGAATACCACCGCCCCATCCATGCCGAGAAGCAGCGTGGGTTCCACCCCGTTTGATGCAATGCTGGATAGATACCCCGTGGATGATATCGCGGAGAACACTAACTGCGAGCTACACTTCAAAATTAAGAACATATCCTTGAAGGTGGCGGACGGTGTTGCTTATACAAATTCCCCCGATGCAACCTTCCATTGCAACCCGATTCCAGCAGGCTATGCTCGTGTCGTGGTTGATGAGGTGGTGGAACAATATTCGGGGCTAGAGCTTGACATTCCTGGAGGTGACGAGGAGCACACACTCGGAGATGCCAAACATCGTATCATCCTATGGAGAAAGGATTGCATCATCTTTCGAAGTCCACCGACACCGCGTCACCCGACTCCTTGTCAAAGTCCGCCACCGAGTCAGCAGACTCCCGCTCCTCCAAGTCCACCAACGCGTGAGGCCACTCCTCCTCCTCCAAGTCCGGCAAAGTGTCAGGCCACTCCACCTCCAAGTCCGACACAGCGTCAGACGTCCACTCCTCCTCCAAGTCCGGCACAACCTCAGGCCACTGCAAGTCCGGCACAGCTTCAGGCCACTCCTCCTCGTCCAACTCAGCCCCGTCAGCCATCTCCGCCGCCTCAGCAATCGCAGAAGAGACACCCCGCAGCTATGGTGCGTAGCGGTACGAGTCGAGGTCATAGTACAGGAAGTACAGGCGGAGGCAAGCGATATAAATATGGTCCAAACCTCACTACTCCTCTTCCTGTGAGGGCTTACGACAGGACCGAGGAGCAAACCAATGCCAAGTGCGGGCAGAAGTCGACGCCCATTTTGGACCGAAACCGCCACCGCCGCCAAGTGAGAAAGTGCCTGTGGAAGTAGTTGACCACTTCATTCGTATGCCTCAACCACCAGCTCCTAAGCCAATTGACACAGACTATGAGCGCCACATCAGGAAGTTACATCGATAACGTCTACAAAAGGAGGTGAGCTCGAGCTCGAGCAAACAACAAGCAGCTGTTAAAAAATGCGGGAAAACCGTTGCCTAGCTGGGAGAACAGGCGGCGCAATCGATCCCCCCGCTTGTTGTGCCGCCAACAACACGTGACAGTACGCACGCCCAATATTATTGTGGCCAAACAGTTTACGTTTCCGAGATGGGCGATGTGGTAATAACCCAGGAGCATATAATGCAGGCTGAAACTCTCAAAATCACTGTTGGACAACTCCTCGAGATCGAGGACATGCCTGTGCTTAAAGAGGAGGAAATAAAACAGAAATATGCCCGGGGCCAACCTTTGGTCAAGCCAGAAGAGGTCAAGAAGCTCCCAACGAGAATGTATGAATTACATGAATGGTAAATGGACATTACCAAGAGATCCGATCGAGAGTCCCTCATGGTGCAAGTCAAGAAGGATCATTACTACCATGAGAAACCTGTGACCGTTGAGTATTCTGAACTGTTTCAGTTATACAATCAATACGCACTCGACAAATCTATCGTCAGTTGCTATTGTCTGTAAGTGATTTCTTTCTGTAATTTAAGTCTCAAGCTAGCTGTAGTGATCCTTTTGATCAATCATTACTTGTAATTATCCTCACTATATTCTTTTCTGTGGTATTATGCAAGATGAAGATGTATGAAATGAGAAAAGGTGGACGCTATGGCATTGGGTTCATTGCCCCAAACACCGTTAATGAATACACATGGAAAATAAACAAGCATTATGAAAAGCAGGTAGAGGACAGCATGCTAGAGTTCTTCAAGCGCCTCAAATACAATGAAGATATACTACTTCCTTACAACTTCCAGTGAGTCACACTTTCTTGTACTACAAATTCTCTGTTTTTGCCTACTAGCTAGCTACATGTTTTTCCTTACATATGCCCACTTAATTAAGACATGCAAACGTGTGTGCATGCAGATTTCACTGGATCTTGTGTATCATTAAAGTTGACGCTGGAACAGTTCAAATACTGGACTCGCTACTCAAAGCAAATAGTGACTATAACATCTTGTTTGGGATAGTCAACAGGTAATTTCAATCATTATTAACTATATATCTCGGCCTATTTAGTTCGTCATTTCATGATATGAACTATTTAATAACCCCTTTATTCATTTTCTTTATCGGCGGGCAGGGCTTGGGCAAGGTTCATCAGCGTCACGGAAGGCGAATGGAAACGACAGCTGAAATGGTTTCGACCCAAGGTAAGTAATTAAGTAGTACTAGCTAGCTAGCTAGTTGCCATCTCTTTAATTATCATGCTTGATTAATTATTATCTGATCAAATTAAATTCCATTCTCGTAATAAAGGCCCTGAAGCAGGCGCAGGGGACTGATCTGTGTGCATTCTGCGTTTGCGAGAACATTTGCATGATGGCGTCCGAAAGGAGTAGATCTCAAAGACAGGAATGGGTACGCTTGTCAGAACACTATTCACAATTTTTACACCATTATCGATATCTAGTCACACAACTAATACACATGCATATTGATCTCCTTCTTAACAGTTCAGAGAGGTGCGGGACAAGCTCCTAGAAACGGAGCGCGTAGAAGCACTTCAAGAGGAAATAGCGGGATTTTTGCTTGACCAGGTCATAAATCCGAAGGGAGAATACTATTACCCGCTACCGCCCCCATCGACCAGGTCATGAACCACTTCCAATTGTCATCGTGCTCCAAAGGCACCAATTAGGCTAATGCCACTGGCTCCGAAGGCAACATGCATATGTAGGAGAAATTGTATATAGCTATACATGTGTGTATGTGTGAATTAATATGGTGGTTTGTGAGACATTGATGATATATATATGATTGGTTCTACTAGAAATTCTATTTATATATATATATATATATAACGTGTACAATGTGTAGTACCGTAAAATACCAGCAAACGAAAAAGAATTAAAATGGAAAACACAAAATTAAATGAAAAAGAAATCATAAAACCAAAAACCCCCCAAACATTTTAGTACCGGTTGGTGTTACCAACCGGTACTAAAGGGCTCCCGGCCCCCGGAGCTGGCTCGTGCCACGTGGTTGCCCTTTAGCACCGGTTCGTGCTGAACCGGTACTAAAGGGGGGGGGGGGCCTTTAGTGACCACACTTTAGTGCCGGTTATGGAACCGGCACTAAAGGGCCTTACGAACCGGTGCTATTGCCCGGTTCTGCACTAGTGTGTGTCGCCTTTGAGAGTTACACTGATATTAACAGTACCGCACCTTCACTTGAAGAGAGATGGTATCCGAAGCCTTTCTAGCCGTACCGGCAATACTAGCACATATATTCCAGCAAGTTCCACTTTGCTGATTTTACTCTGATGCTTAAGGTTTTCCCGTTATATCACTAGTGC
>NC_041384.1:758042604-758091598 GCF_002162155.2 Triticum dicoccoides
AATTTCTCCTACATATGCATGTTGCCTTCGGAGCCAGTGGCATTAGCCTAATTGGTGCCTTCGGAGCACGATGACAATTGGAAGTGGTTCATGACCTGGTCGATGGGGGCGGTAGCGGGTAATAGTATTCTCCCTTCGGATTTATGACCTGGTCGAGCAAAAATCCCGCTATTTCCTCTTGAAGTGCTTCTACGCGTTCCGTTTCTAGGAGCTTGTCCCGCACCTCTCTGAACTGTTAAGAAGGAGATCAATATGCATGTGTATTAGTTGTGTGACTAGATATCGATAATGGTGTAAAAATTGTGAATAGTGTTCTGACAAGCGTACCCATTCCTGTCTTTGAGATCTGCTCCTTTCGAACGCCATCATGCGAATGTTCTCGCAAACGCAGAATGCACACAGATCAGTCCCCTGCGCCTACTTCAGGGCCTTTATTACGAGAATGGAATTTAATTTGATCAGATAATAATTAATCAAGCATGATAATTAAAGAGATGGCAGCTAGCTAGCTAGCTAGTACTACTTAATTACTTACCTTGGGTCGAAACCATTTCAGCTGTCGTTTCCATTCGCCTTCCGTGACGTTGATGAACCTTGCCCAAGCCCTACCTGCCGACAAAGAAAATGAATAAAGGGGTTATTAAATAGTTCATATCATGAAATGACGAACTAAATAGGCCGAGATATATAGTTAATAATGATTGAAATTACCTGTTGACTATCCCAAACAAGATGTTATAGTCACTATTTGCTTTGAGTAGCGAGTCCAGTATTTGAACTGTTCCAACGTCAACTTTAATGATACACAAGATCCAGTGAAATCTGCATGCACACACGTTTGCATGTCTTAATTAAGTGGGCATATGTAAGCAAAAACATGTAGCTAGCTAGTAGGCAAAAACAGAGAATTTGTAGTACAAGAAAGTGTGACTCACTGGAAGTTGTAAGGAAGTAGTATATCTTCATTGTATTCGAGGCGCTTCAAGAACTCTAGCATGCTGTCCTCTACCTGCTTTTCATAATGCTTGTTTATTTTCCATGTGTATTCATTAACGGTGTTTGGGTCAATGAACCCAATGCCATAGCGTCCACCTTTTCTCATTTCATACATCTTCATCTTGCATAATACCACAGAAAAGAATATAGTGAGGATAATTACAAGTAATGATTGATCAAAAGGATCACTACAGCTAGCTTGAGACTTAAATTACAGAAAGAAATCACTTACAGACAATAGCAACTGACGATAGATTTGTCGAGTGCGTCTTGATTGTATAACTGAAACAGTTCAGAATACTCAACGGTCACAGGTTTCTCATGGTAGTAATGATCCTTCTTGACTTGCACCATGAGGGACTCTCGATCGGATCTCTTGGTAATGTCCATGTACCATTCATGTAATTCATACATTCTCGTTGGGAGCTTCTTTACCTCTTCTGGCTTGACCAAAGGTTGGCCCCGGGCATATTTCCGTTTTATTTCCTCCTCTTTAAGCACAAGCATGTTCTCGATCTCGAGGAGTTGTCCAACAGTGATTTTTAGAGTTTCAGCCTGCATTATATGCTCCTGGGTTATTACCACATCGCCCACCTCGGGAACGTAAACTGTTTGGCCACAATAATATTGGGCGCGCGTACTGTCACGTGTTGTTGGCGGCACAATAAGCGGGGGGGTCGATTGCGCCGCCTGTTCTCCCAGCTGGGCAACGGTTTTCCCGCATTTTTTGACAGCTGCTTGTTGTTTGCTCGAGCTCGAGCTCGCCTCCTTCTGTAGACATTCATTACAAGAAATACGTTAATCCATGACGGATTTCTCATGACGTTCTTATGATCCGTCACCATCATTGACGGATTTGTCTGGCTCATCATAAAAACCGTCAAGGGTTAGTGAGATGAGAACAGGCTCCCTTAGGACGGACTGTCACGGATACCGTCACGATTCGACCAGCTATACACCACCCAGACCGTCATGGATGACTCGTGCTGACGTGTCATGCGTGCGACCCACACTGATTTGCTTAACTTTTCCCGACAACCCACACTGATTTGCTTAACTTTTCCCGACATTGCTTCTTTTTTAAGGAAAAAACGGACTGCTACTGCGTCGTCCCGAAGTTGGGCCGCTGTAAGGTCTTTTTTTACAGAAAAGCTATCTGGTTTTTAAATAGAAAAAATGAGAAGATGCGAGAGACGATCGAACTAGGGACCTACCACTTATATGCCTTGGTCGCTACCACTAGGCAATTTCTACGTTTGTGTTAAATGTCTTTCTAAGTTCTTACATACGATCAGCCGATATTTTTAGTCAGAAAAAATATAAAGAGATCGAACTGGGAATCAAACTATTTCTATGTTATTTTGCCAGGTCGGCTACAGTTCACAAACCGACCATACCTGAACGTAATTGTTTTAGTAATTTGCACGCGCAGGCAACAATTTTTTTTTGTGTGGAAAAATAACAATAGTTATGTCCGTCAATGTATATCGATATCAAACATTCGCGAAATCTCCTAACAAATTTATGCCAATCTTATGAATCAATAATATTGTTCCATACCCAATTATAAGAATTTTCTTCCATATTTTAATATTATTATCATTTTTTCCAATATGTTGCAAATAAAAGTTTGAGTTATCCCTAACTATCTTTTGATATTTTTATCCATTTCTAGGACATGAGCTAAAAAGACATAATGCCTTAAATATATATCTGAAATGTTTAAACCTTATTTGACATACATATACATCGAAAAGGAATTACGTCCAATAAGCACACATAAATTCATTTGAACTATAGAAAATGTTAAAACATCTCAAAAATTATTGAAACTCGTACAAAACAAAATATATGTATTATAGTACATGTAACAATTCTATAAGGGTACGCCGCATGTTTTAATTGAAAAAAGAACCGCACATGAATGGAACTCGAACCCAAGACATGATTTTTAAACGACTAGCTCCTTCCCATTGTTCAACTATGTTGTTGCTATTTGATTGAGATTTTTTTAATAAAGTATATACAACCACACTTTTAAGGCAATGGATCAAAACCAAGGACCTATAGCTTTGAAAAATCATATGTGTGATAAAGAATGTTTCATACTATTAAGAAAATGTCCAGCTTATACTTTAAAAATGTTTAACATTTGTTCCAAAAATGTTCAAACATGTTTTGAAAAAAATATTCATCGTGTCTTTGAAAAGTGTTCAACATTTATCAAAAAATGTAGAATGTCTATTGTATAAAGTTGACATGTATTTGAAAAAAGGAAATGAAAAAAAGGAAAAGGAAAAAACAAGTAGGAAAAAACCCCCAAAAATCGATGAAAACCCACAGAAAAACACATAAAACAAATAAAAGAAATAAAAGAAAATTGTGAGCTTGGTCCTGGGAATTTCAGCCCGATTGAATGGGAATATTTTTTCAATAAATAAAAGTGTATAAATTGATTTAAAGCAAAACGAAACAAACGACATCAACGAAACTTTATCAGTAAATGAAGTTGAACATGGGCAACCCAAAAAGAATACTCTAAAAGGCATCAACTTAATGATTATAGCTAGAAATCCATTTATTACCAAAATAATAACAAATGATTTGAAAAAAATACCCAAATATAATTTAGTTTTGAATTGCAGCTGCATGAACAAGTTCACAAAATTGGTTTCAAAAATCATATTTGTGTTAGCAAGTCTATGTTTAGGCCTTATCCTAAAAAGGAAGGAATTCTAAACATGAGGGTGCCAAGACATGACCCCGACCATGGAGTTACCCCTTTTTCAATTCTGAAAAATGTAAATGGAGTTTGAAAAACATGAAAGTTAGCATGGTGCCCTCATAAAGACATCCAGAGGCTATGGTAGAAATTCGAGAAGCTTTGGCAAAAGTTGTGACATAAGCTGCTTAGAAATGTTCGTGAATTCAATGTTTGAGAAAACAAATCTAGGTTTTGAGAGGCAATGGGTCCAGTTCGAAGGCGAAGCGACCAATGTTCGTGAACTCAAAAAAAAATCATGAATTCCAAACATGAGGTTTCCCCGTGATAGATTGCAAATAGATGTTTGATTATGCCTAACAAACCTGATCTTTTCATCTTGTTTCCGGATATGAGTTAAATTAAAACATGTCGTCAAACATATTTTTTTTGAAAATGTTTCAATATTATTTGAGAAACATGTACTCCCTCTGTTCACTTTTGTAAGTCGTCTAAAACGACTGAAATTGAATTGTTTTAGGTGCTATCTTAAATGTCTAAAATGTCTTGCAAAACTGAACGGAGGGAGTAGTTCAAATTGAAATTAATTTTGATGAACATGCGTACACTCATTTAAACTATAGAAATATTAAATTAACTCAGAAATTATATAAATTCTTACATATCTTTACAGAGTTAAACATTTTAAAATATCTAGATCAACATATTTTCTAAAATAGAAGAACTATTTTCTTACTAGGGTGAACATCTTGTATTGATAAAAATGAACTTTTTTTGTAAAAGAGAGAACAATTTTTTGAATGGTTCAAATATTTTTCGCATTCAACAAACACCAATCCTATCCTAGCATCGATCCAAAATGCAACGAATGGCCGAGATGGACTGCTTTGTGTTTACCAAAGGACACGTTTGTTTGATCCAATGGCTAGCACACCCCTGCCCCTCTTCCTCGTCTTCTTCCACCTACCCAGCCGTCGACTTCTCTCCAGATCTTTCCCCAACAGCCGCCACATCTCCAGATCCTTCCCCAATCTCACCCTCCGAGCCGCTCACCCCTACCTGCTACTTTCTTTCCCCAATCACTCCACCACGCCGTCTGAAGATGGAGGAAGCACAAACCGAGGTAGCAACAGCTCAGCGACGATCCAGACCTCCCCCTATCCATCCGGTGGTGCCGCGCTGAGCCACCGAGCAGGCCGCATCAAGGCGTCTAGTGGAGTCGCGCCGCAGTGGCTGAGGGGCTGCGCCCAGTCGCCGTCGGGCCCAAGATGCAAGGGGATGCGCCGTGCCCCTTCTTCGCCGACGGGCCCGTGTCCGTCGCATGCGCCGTCCTCGCCATTGTCTTCTCAATCGACCTCGACAGGCTGTGAGCCGCATGCCCCACCAGGTCCCTCCCTCCCTACCTTTTACTACTTTTGATTTTTTTTTTCAGGCTTCCCTAAGGATTGTCGACGCGCAGGCAATGTCGAGCATGTGTTGAGGCGAGATACTGGTTCTCCCTCCGATGAGCATGGATCTCGGGCGATATGGCGGAGGATATGGCATCTCCCTTCGATGTCGTCGGAGAAGATGGCTGGATCTACCTCCAGAAGGGCATGTGAATGTGCAGCATAAAGTCTTGTTGTCCAAAAATTGTTAGTAGCACAAATTTGTTGTTCGGAATGGTGTTGGAGCGTTCTCGCCGGTCAAGATCTGCTACTAAAAAATATTATTTGTTGTCCGTCGAGTGCCGAGCAGGGTGGTGGCTACAAAGTAGGATAGTGTGTTCTTAGCTCGGAGAATCTCCGGGACTTTGTTTGTAGATTGGATTTCTAGCGTTTTGCTCCTCGTGTATTGGCTGAAAATATATGTAATTTTAAGTTTTTTGTGATGTTTTTTCTGTTATGTAAAATGTTACTCCCTTCATCCCAAAATTCTTGTCTTAGATTTGTCTAGATACGAATGTATCTAATACTAAAACATGACTTGATACATTCGTATTTAGACAAATGTAAGACAAGAATTTTAAGACGGAGGGAGTATTTTCTAGTGTGTTTGTGTAAAATTTATATGGGCTATAAATTTTGATATACCAATTGAAACATGAGATGGGTTAATCTCTTGGCTTGAATTTAATTTGTTGGGCCTTGCATTGCCTTGAAATTTAATGGGCCAAAATTTCAATCAGGTTGATTACATGGGCTATTGGTTGAAATTTAGTGGGCCAAAATTCTAGTTGGGCTACTTAGTTCATGGGCTGACGTGTTAGTGGGCCGAAATTCTGATTGGGTTACTTAGTTCATGGGCTACCACGTCAGATGATGATGTGGGAGACAAGTTAACATTGTTGTGAGCACATCCGTTAAGTGGCATTCATGACGGCCGAGAACCGTCACAGATCAGTGACGGTTCTGGGTTACCGTCAAGGAATGTCCCGTGGTCAAATTATGACGCGATATACATGACGGATTTCAAATCCGTCACGGCTGCCCATCGTTGACAGTTTTGCAGGCGTATGTGACAGATTAAAACCGTCATGTATTAACATGATTCTTGTAGTGGTTGTTGATGTAACTTCCTGATGTGGCGCTCATAGTCTGTATCAACGGGCTTAGGAGCTGGTGGTTGAGCCATAAGAATGAAGTGGTCAACTACTTCCACAGGCACTTTCTCCCTTGGCGGCGGTGGCGGTTTCGGTCTAAAATGGGCGTCGACTTCTGCCCGCACTATGGCATTGGTTTGCTCCTCGGTCCTGTCGTAAGCCCTCACAGGAAGAGGAGTAGTGAGGTTTGGACCATATTTATATCGCTTGCCTTCGCCTGTACTTCCTGTACTATGACCTCGACTCGTACCGCTACGCACCATAGCTGCGGGGTGTCTCTTCTGCGATTGCTGAGGCGGCGGAGACGGCTGACGGGGCTGAGTTGGACGAGGAGGAGTGGCCTGAAGCTGTGCCGGACTTGTAGTGGCCTGAGGTTGTGCCGGACTTGGAGGAGGAGTGGACATCTGACGCTGTGTCGGACTTGGAGGAGGAGTGGCCTGACACTTTGCCGGACTTGGAGGAGGAGGAGTGGCCTCACACGTTGGATGACTTGGAGGAGCGGGAGTCTGCTGACTCGGTGGCGGATTTCGACGAGGAGTCGGGTGACGCGGTGTCGGTGGCCTTTGAAATATGATGCAATCCTTTCTCCATAGGATGATACGATGTTTGGCATCTCCGAGTGTGTGTGCTCTTCGTCACCTCCAGGAATGTCAAGCTCTAGCCCCGAATATTGGTCCACCACCTCATCAACCACGACACGAGCATAGCCTGCTGGAATCGGGTTGCAATGGAAGGTTGCATCGGGGGAATTTGTATAAGCAACACCGTCCGCCACCTTCAAGGATATGTTCTTAATTTTGAAGTGTAGCTCGCAGTTAGTGTTCTCCGCGATATCATCCACGGGGTATCTATCCAGCATTGCATCAAACGGGGCGGAACCCACGCTGCTTCTCGGCATGGATGGGGCTGTGGTATTCAATGCTGGATCATCCGCTAGCTGCTGCAGCTGCTGAGACCCCTTTTACTGGCTAAGTGAGTCGATCTGCTCCTGCTGCCGCTAGAATTTGATTGCCAAGTCCGCGTGCGCTGATTCTAGGCCTTGAAGGCGTTCATAGTCGAGCTTCCTCTGCTCCTCCTCCATCTTCCTCTTCTTCTCCTCCGCAACCTTCTTTCTTGCACGGGTTCTATAGTCGGCGTTCCAGTCCGAAAACCCCTCATACCACGGAATAACGCCCATGCCTCGTGTTCTTCCCGGGTGTTCAGGATTTCCCAGGGCACGCGTAAGATCGTCGTTCTCTCTGTTGGGCTCGAACAACCCGGACCGAGCCTCTTCAGTTGCAACAAGTAGCTTATCTTCGACTCCGTCCGGACATGCCTTCTTGGAAACTTTGCCTGTCTTCGGGTCCAACTCCCCCCCATGCGCATAGAACCAAGTCCTGCACCTGGGGGGCCAGCTCAATGTTTCTGGAGTGACACTTGCATCCAGCATCTCTTTCTCAGACTTATCCCACTTAGGCATTCCCACCGCATAGCCACCTGGCCCCAGCTTATGGAACTTATCCTTTTTTGCGGCATTGGCCTTGTTTATTCTTGACCGTTCCTTAGATAATTCTGAATCCTTGAATTTCACGAAATCTTCCCAATGAGCACTTTGATTCTCTAGTGTTTCCTCGAATACTAGAGTCTTCCTTCCTCCCTTGACGCACTTGTCCCATTCATGATTCTTGTGGTTCTTGAATGCAACCGCCATCTTCCTAAGAGCAGCGTCCTTGACTTTATGCACATCTGCTTCTGTGAAATGATCTGGTAGGGTGAAATGTTCCATGAGAGTATCCCAAAGCAGACTTTTTTGTCTGTCGTCGACAAAAGTAAGATCTGGACGTGGCTTTGCTGGCTTTCTCCATTCTTGAAGGGAGATCGGGAGTTGGCCCTTCACAAGAACTGCGCACTGACGAACGAACTTGTCCGCAATCTTCTTAGGCGCTAATGGTTCGCCATTACGTTTGATTGCCTCGATATTATACTTTACACCCTCTTTCAACTTTTTGTTCGGGCCTCGTTTCGTCCTTTTGCCTGAAGATTTGCTCGATCTGGATGGCTGAAAGAAGAAAGATCGATTCGTTAATATATCTTCAACTCATTTAAAACATGTGATGATCACCAGATGCCTGCTTATATAAATATAGATACCTCTCCGGTGTTGTCATAATCGTAGTTCATGACTTCATCAATTCGGTCATCGCGATCGAATATCGTATCACCCTCTCCGGTGTTGTTTAGAAATTCGGAGCCGTCATAATCTTCTTCATTCTGATCATCATCTGGCCCGCGTATTATATCGAACATGGTCTGTTCTCCCTCTCTGTTGGTATTGTCCGCCATAGCTTTTATTTAACTATGCCAAAAGAAATATAAAACAATTTAATATTCAAATTACATCGTCTCGAATAATAGATATAATCTCGAATACATCGTCTCGAATAATAGATATAATCTCGAATACATCGTCTCGAATAATAGATATAATCTCGAATACATCGTCTCGAATAATAGATACAATCTCGAATACATCGTCTCGAATAATAGATATAATCTCGAATACATCGTCTCGAATAATAGATATAATCTCGAATACATCGTCTAGAATACTATATAATCACGAATACATCGTCTTGAATATTCTATATCGAGTACATCACTAGCTAGGTAGCTAATAAAGATCGAATACTACAGAAGAATCTAGGACACTCGCGGTTCCTGCGGCGCGGGCGGTGGACACCCAAAGAGAAGGAACCCTCACAGGATCATAGCTGAAGTGAGATCCCTGAAGAAACTGCCCGGTATTGGAGAACATGCCGCCCTCTAACGCAACCATGTAGCGATGGACGTGCTCGTCCTCCTCCCTGACACGGCGACGTACCACCTCCGGCGGTGCCGGCTCCCTCCGCACCGAAACTAGCCCACGCGAACGCCACCAAATGAGATCAGGGCCGACGACGGGACCCGGGGCCGGGTTCCTCATCAAGCGGCGCGCCCCTCCAGTTAGCACCTCCCAGTGCCAACCCGGCGGAGCCTAGTCCCGGACATGGGTCAGTCGGACGTCGTCGCGGACGGGTCGACGGCGAGGATGCGTGCCGGGCATCGTCGAGAACAAATACTAGCTATATGCCCGCAAAAAGTAACATTTTTTTAATGATTGGATTTTGATAACTAAAATTTCTAACATTTTTATATAACTAACATTTCTATAACATTTCTAATATTTCTATAACTAAAAAAAAGAAAAATTTCTTACTTTTTTATAACTAAAAAAAGAAAAAATTCTAACAATTCTAACTTTTTTATAACTATTTCTATAACTAAAAACAGAAAAATTTATAACAATTCTAACATTTCTAACTATTCTAACAATTCTAACATTTCTAACTATTTCTAAAAAACAGAAAAATTCCTAACAATTCTAACTTTTTTATAACTATTTCTATAACTAAAAAATAGAAAAAAAATTCTAACAATTCTAACATTTCTAACTATTCTAACAATTCTAACATTTCTAACTATTCTAACATTTCTAACTATTTCTAAAAAAACAGAAAAATTTCTAACAATTTCTAAAAAAAAGAAAAAATTCTAACAAGTGTGTGTGTGTGTGTGCGCGCTCACCGGCGAGGCGAGAGGCGACGGGGGGCGGCGACGACGGGGATGACAACGACGGGGACAGGGACGGGGCGGCGTTGATGGGGACGGGGACGTACGGGCCGGGGCAGCGACGACGACGGGGACGTACGGGGCGGCGACGACGGGGACGGGGACGACGCGGGACGGGGCGGCAGTGACGACGGGGACGACGGGGCGGCGACGACGGGGACGGGGCGGCGATGGGGGCGGCGACGAGGGATGGAGACGTACGGGGGGCGCGGCGGGCGACGATGCAGAGGAGAAGAAGCAGATGAGAAACTAAAATTTTCGTAAGTGTTGTTTATATAGGAGGGGCCTTTAGTACCGGTTGGAGCCACCAACCGGTACTAAAGGCCTGTTTTAGCCAGGCCAAGCGGCGGGAAGCGACCCCCTTTAGTACCGGGTGGTGGCTCCAACCGGTACTAAAGGCCCCCCCTTTAGTACCGATTGGTGGCACGACCCGGTACTAAAGGGGGTGCGCTGGCGCAGGTGCGGTGCGACAAGTTTAGTCCCACCTCGCTAGCCGAGGGGCGACCGCACTGGTTTATAAACCCCCGTGCGGTAGCTCTCTCGAGCTCCTCTCCAAAGCAGGCCTACTGGGCCTACATGTTCTGTGCTGCCCTATAGGCCTACTGGGCCTTTGCGGGCCTGCATCCTGGCCCAACAACAGGTTGGGTTTCTAGTCGTATGCCGGCCGCTTTGGCCTAGTAGGCGGGCTTTTTTTTTGCTTTATTTTTTTGAGTTGTTTTTTTGTGTATTTAGAGTTTCTTTGTGAATATATTTGCTTTAGGTACAAAAAATTACAAACTTTCTGTTAGGTCCCGTAGTTTTCAAATTTGAATAGTTTAAATTTTGAATTATTTGAAATTAGTGTGAATCACTAGTTTGTAAATAACTTAACTTTAAAAATCAGTAAAGGCATGATAGAATTTGCTTGCACATAAAATTTCTTCGCGTTTCAAATGCCAAAACACATAATTAACTACCCTAACTATTACAGAGATTCCCTTCTGGGTGTGAAACACAGAAGAAAGTGATGATAGTGAAGCCGATCACATCCCAGATCTTTGGGTGTGAAACTTTTTCTTCGCGTGTGTCCCTTTGCGCCGTAACCATGGAAAATCTTCATCATGTAACGGGATGCTCGGGTCAATATTCACTGTGAATGGAGCAATTTCATCAAACATTTCATAATCTTCTGACTTGTCTGTCTTGTCATCCACTCCCACGATGTTTCTCTTCCCAGAAAGAGCTATGTGCCGCTTTGGCTCATCGTACGATGCATTCGCTTCCTTATCTTTTCTTTTTCTTGGCTTGGTAGACATGTCCTTCACATAGAAAACCTGTGCCACATCATTGGCTAGGACGAATGGTTCGTCTGCATACGCAAGATTGTTGAGATCCACTGTTGTCATTCCGTACTGCGGGTCTTCCGTTACCCTGCCTCATGTCATATTGACCCATTTGCACCGAAACAAAGGACCTTCAAACCACGTCGATAGTCAAGTTCCCATATGTCCTGTATATAACCATAATATGTTTCCTTTCCCGTCTTGGTTTTTGCATCAAAGCGGACACCACTGTTTTGGTTGGTGCTCTTCTTATCTTGGGCAATCGTGTAAAATATATTACCATTTATCTCGTACCCTTTGAAAGTCATTATATTCGAAGATGGTAACTGGGACAGCAAGTATAGGTCATCTTCAATAGAGGTGTCATGAATGGTACGTGTCTGCAACCAGCTGGCGAAACTCCTGGTTTGTTCACGTGTAATCCAGTCATCAGACCGCTCCGGGTATTTGGAGCGTAGCAAATTCTTGTGTTCATCCATATACGGAGCCACCAAGGCGGAATTCTGTAGAACTGTGTAGTGTGCTTCAGTGAGAGAATGTCCGTCCATACATATTATTTGTTCCCCTCCTAGCATGCCTTTTCCATCCAGTCTGCCCTTATGCCGCGATTCAGGAAGACCAATCGGCTTAAGGTCAGGAATAAAGTCAATACAAAACTCAACGACCTCCTCATTTTGACGGCCCTTGGAGATGCTTCCTTCTGGCCTAGCACGGTTATGAACATATTTCTTTAAGACTCCCATGAACCTCTCAAAGGGGAACATATTGTGTAGAAATACAGGACCCAAAACGTTAATCTCTTCACATAGGTGAGCTAGGACGTGCGTCATGATGTTGAAGAAGGATGATGGGAACACCAACTCGAAACTGACAAGACATTGCACCAAATCATTCTCTAACCTTGGTATGATTTCTGGATCGATTTCCTTCTGAGAGATTGCATTGAGAAATGAGCATAGCTTCACAATGGCTAATCGAACGTTTTCCGGTAGAAGCCCCCTCAATGCAACCGGAAGCAGTTGCATCATAATCACGTGGCAGTCATGAGACTTTAGGTTCTGGATTTTTTTCTCTGCCATGTTTATTATTCCCTTTATATTCGACGAGAAGCCAGACGGCACCTTAATACTGAGCAGGCATTCAAAGAAGATTTCCTTCTCTTCTTTGGTAAGAGCGTAGCTTGCATGACCCTGATGTATGCCGTCTTTTCCGTGCATATGTTGCTGGTCCTCTCGTCCCTCAGGTGTATCTTTTGTCTTCCCATACACGCCCAAGAAGCCAAGCAGGGTCACACAAATATTCTTCGTCACGTGCATCACGTCGATTGCGGAGCGGACCTCTAGGTCTTTCCAATAGGGCAGGTCCCAAAATATAGATTTCTTCTTCCACATGGGTGCGCGTCCGTCAGCGTCATTCGGAACAGGTTGTCCACCAGGACCCTTTCCAAAGACCACCTTCAAATCCTTGACCATATCATGTACATCAACACTAGTACGGTGGCGAGGCTTCGTCCGGTGATCCGCCTCACCTTTGAAATGCTTGCCTTTCTTTCTTACGGGATGCCTGCTCGGAAGAAATCGACGATGTCCCAGGTACACATTCTTCTTACAATAGCCAAATATATACTGTCGGTATCGTCCAAACAGTGCGTGCATGCGCGGTATCCCTTGTTTGTCTGTCCTGAAAGGTTACTGAGAGCAGGCCAATCATTGATGGTCACGAACAGCAACGCCTTTAGGTGAAATTCTTCCCCCATGTGCTCATCCCACGCACGTACACCTGTTCCATTCCACAGTTGTAAGAGTTCTTCAACTAATGGCCTTAGGTACACATCAATGTCATTGCCGGGTTGCTTAGGGCCTTGGATGAGCACTGGCATCATAATGAACTTCCACTTCATGCACAACCAAGGAGGAAGGTTATACAAACATAGTCACAGGCCAGGTGCTATGGTTGCTGCTCTGCTCCCCAAAAGGATTAATGCCATCTGCGCTTAGACCAAACCATACGCTCCTTGCGTCATCTGCAAACTCCTTCCCGTACTTTCTTCCGATTTTTCTCCACTGTGACCCCGTCAGCGGGTACTCTCAACTTTCCGTCTTTCTTACGGTCTTCTCTATGCCATCGCATCGCCTTGGCATGCTCTTTGTTTTGGAACAAACATTTCAACCGTGGTATTATAGGAGCATACCACATCACCTTGGCAGGAATCTTCTTCCTGGGGTGCTCGCCCTCGACATCACCAGGGTCATCGCGGCTGATCTTATAGCGCAATGCACCACATACCGGGCAAGCGTTCAAATCCTCGTACTCACCGCGGTAGAGGATGCAATCATTAGGGCATGCATGTATCTTCTGCACCTCTAACCCTAGAGGGCAAACAGCCTTCTTTGCTTCGTACGTACTCTTGGGCAATTCGTTGTCCTTTGGAAGCATATCCTTTATCATTACCAGTAACTTTCCAAATCCCTTGTCAGATACACCATTCTCTGCCTTCCATTGCAGCAATTCCAGTGTGGTGCCCAGCTTTTTCTTGTCACCTACGCAATTCGGGTACAACAATTTTTTGTGATCCTCTAACATGCGCTGTAACTTCTTCTTCTCCAAATCACTTGTGCAGTTTCTCTTTACATCGGCAATGGCCCGACCTAGATCATCAACGGGCTCATCTGATGCCTCTTCTTCAGCTTCTTCCTGCATTGCCGGCTCAGCTTCTTCCCGCATTACCGGCTCAGCTTCTTCCCCCATTGTTGTATCATTGTATTCAGGGAACCCATGGCCAGGATAGCTGTCGTCGTCCTCTTCTTCTTCATTGTCTTCCATCATAACCCCTCTTTCTCCGTGCTTGGTCCAAACATTATAGTGGAGCATGAAACCGGACTTAAACAGGTGGACGTGAATGGTTCTTGACGTAGAGTAATTGTGACCATTCTTACAGACCAAATTAATACAAGTTCATACATAAAGTTCATACAACACTTAAATGCAACAAACAAATAACTCTCTAGCTAAAGCATTTAAATGCAACAACAAATACGATCAAGATCACAACTAAGGTAACAATGGATCCAACAGCATAATGATACCAAGCCTCACTATCGATGGCATATTTTCTAATCTTTCTAATATTCAAGCGCATTTTCTCCATCTTGATCTTGTGATCATCGACGACATCGACAACATGCAACTCCAATTCCATTTTCTCCCCCTCAATTCTTTTCAATTTTTCCTTCAAATCCTCGTTTTCTCTTTCAACTAAATCTAACCTCTCGACAAGAGGGTCGGTTGGAATTTCTGGTTCAACTACCTCCTACATACAAATATCTATGTCAACTTGATGGGCATAATTTGTCATAAACACGAAATGCAACTAGTTTTAAAAGAGAATATATATACCACATCCGAATCATAACAAGGACGAGGGCCGACGGGGATGGATATCATAACCATGGCACTATATGTATAACAAACAACGTACGGGTAAGATAATTATACGAGTAACTATATATCCAAATCACACAAACATCAATTTTTATATAAAATTTCATGAACAAGAGGCTCACCACAAGGTGGTGCCGGTGACGGGACGGTGCGGGCGATCGACGGTGGTTACGACGGAGATTTAGAAGGCACTAAGTAAACCACACCTACATATGCAAACTAAGTGTTATTTTTGACCTCAAATTGCATATAAATCAAATACTAGCACATATATATATCCTCCCAAATTACTAAACTCACAAATTAATCACTATATAAAGCATTGCAAGAGCTAATCTAGCAATGAGAGATGAAAGGACAAAGTTGCTAACCTTTGTGATCATTTGAATGGATGGGGGCCTTCAAATCTTGACAAATTTGAGCTCGAAAGGAAGAGGGGAAGAATAGAGAGGAGAGGGGAAAGGGGAAGAACAGAACGAGCTCGGGTGGACGAAGGGTTTATGTAGGACGACCTTTAGTACCGGTTTGTGCCAAGAACCGGTACTAAAGGGGCTGGAGGGGCCCCAGTCTGACAACATCCTGCCACCACTCTCATTAGTACCGATGCTAAAGGTTCGCCACGAACCGGTACTAAGGAAAGTGGCCTGGCTAGCCGTTGGAACCGGCACTAATGTATACATTAGTGTCGGCTCAAATACAAACCGGCACTAATGTGCCTCACGTTTGACCCTTTTTGTACTAGTGTATCTACACTATGATCTATGTAGCTGCTTTGTGTCGCACTAGCAGCAGTCCACTCTTGAAGCTAAACACTGCAATGACTTACAAAATTGGCACCAAGGCATTGAGTGGCATTCTGGATGCAATGAAACTCATACGCTTCCCACTTGTTGATTCTTGTTTAGAATATGATCCTAATGACTATTCTAACCTCGAGGAGTCAAAGGCAGATGGCCTATCCTGTTAACCCATCAAGGTGCCTGTTCTAATTTGGCAATGTTTTATTGATTGCGGGTATCTTGCATATGTTGTGTTGCATTTCTTTTACTTTGTTGCACCGCCATTTGCTTAGTTTACTCATCATATATGTCGAGATGCCATGCCCATCCATTATCAATACATATTCCATCTATCATCATACCATGTTTTTCCACTCAAATGCTGTTCTTGTGCATCAAACATCAAAAAGGAAGAGGGTGATTGCCGAACCTGAAGGAGCACCAGCAAAGTCCTTGAAAAACGTGGTGGTGCCGGAGAAATCAGACAACACCCCACTTATATTGGATGTACAACCAGTGACACAAAACGTAGGACCGACTCCAACAGACTGTACAACCACTTCACTGGCCACACCACTAGCCCCACCACACAGGACCTGCACTCCAGCAAAAGGTATACCGATTTCATTGGCCATAGCACCAGCTATACGACAGAAAAATCCCACTCCAGCAAAAAGTACAGCAAGTCCACCGGCCGAAGACCTATCCCAACTGCAGAGATAGCCAATTCCTGCAGATTAGAACCCCATTCCATTTATTCCCAGTTTAAAAGACAATGCTTTCATTGTTGTTATGGACTACGTGCATATATTCCCATCATGGGAAGATTATTGTGAAGACAAACACCATTGTCACATCTTCCTGTCCAACTTATGTGTAAGTGCTATTATTCATGGTTATTATTTTCCTGTTTTCTGCTGATTGAACACATCAATGATTTACATTACATTGTTGTAACTAGGTGAGGGTCAATCTGGATAGTCATGACGAGCAAAGCTTGCTTGTGCTTTTTAAGGAAGCACTGCAGCAGTATCGGTGTTACCTGAGGAAATCACACTTTGTGGCAAGTCTATAAACGAATTTCCGGTGAAGTCTCCTATGCTAAATTTAGAAGACATTGAATGGAAAAACCTTGTTATGCACTGGTCTCGTTCCCAGGATGAGGTACTGTCTATGAAATCACATAACAATTTGAACTTCTACTTTTCCGCATGTGCCTTACGGATCTTTTTTGCAGGAAATCTGCTCGAAGAAGAATTCCGGTTTGACAAGAACGACATGATATCACAAATATGCTGCCCGCTGCTTTGCTCTTGTTAGTATCTGTTGTCCTGTATCACTGTACTTGCATACATACCTGGTTCATTATGTGACAGCAGTATGCATGATAGCTTGCTTATCAATTTTTTGCTCCAAATTATCTGATCTGTATGAATGGTAACATTAGTGTAGAATATATCCAATGCAAATGTTTTTTAGCTCTGCATTGTTCTTGTAAGTACATGCTGTCCTTTATCAGTGTACTTATAATGATAGGTAGTTGTTCATGTACCATCACTCTGCAGCTAATTTTCCTTTACCCTCCATTTTCTACACATCAGATCTATATTTACTCTTACCATAAGGTTAGCACTGAAGAAGTTTAGCTGTGCATTGCTCTTGGCTGTACCTTTTGCCTGTATCGCTGCACTTACATTTATAGCTACTTGGTTATGTAACATCACTCTTCATCTTATCTTAAATATTCTCCATTTTTTCGTATATTATCACATCTATATTTACTCTTAACAAAATGTAGAATAAAGGCAATGCTTTTGAAGAAGATTCTATGGTAAACTTCTTGAATTGCCCCCACATCAGCATGGACAAGGCCTTTATAGAGCCTGTCTTCACCAGTAATGTAAGTTTGTCCATCTCAAGCCTTCAAACTTTGTTGTATATATTTGGTTAGGCATGACTGCAACAGCTGTTTATTTTTTGTGTTTGCATCAAATTGCTTGTTTAAAGTTTATTATGTAGTTCATAAACAAAAGTTTGTCCTTTCTCAATTTAAGTTTTCAGTTGTACAACCAAGTTCCTTCTTCATACCATGTAAATTAAACTATACGGAGCAAGTGATCTTCTTTTGCACTGCATGTATGCTTCTGTTCTTCATCCGTAATCCAGTGGTGTGGTGAACCTACCCACTACAGCACACTGTCATATTCTGCAATGTCTTAACTATGAACAATGCATATCATTCTACTATGATTTAAACCGTCTCTTTATTTGCCAATCTGAAATGGTATAAATTGACAGCACACTAACCATTGATACTTATGAGTTGTTGATCTGTAATCCAGTGGTGTCGTGAAGCTGCCAACTCCTTCACAATGTCATTTCCTGCCATGTCTTGACCTGAACAATACCATATTGTGTTAATGCAATTTTAAACTGTGTCACTTTATTCGTCAGTAAGAAATGTGATGAATTGTCAGCACTGATACTTTTATGTGCAAAACCTGTCATCTGTCTGCTTGTTTATCTTTCAGAGTGAGGAAGATATAAGTGTTGAACAAGCGCAGTCTCATCATCTTGCTTAGCTGCTTGCGCTGCAGCTCCCCAGCAGGGCTAACCTTTCTTGAACTCTATTGAAGTGCTGTTGGTTTTGTATATTATTTTGTCGGTGTGTTTATTTGCACTGGTGGCGATCTTTGATGCCTAGTGTATGTAATCTGCTGTCTTCTTGTGCTTTATTATCATAGTGGTGAACTTTGATGCCGAGTGGATGTAATAGCCGTAATTTCTTTATTATATAGTCTAGGTTTTTTCTTATTCATGATGCTACAGTTATTTTACTGTATATATATCCTGTCTTTGCAGTAAACCGGCCAAACCGTAAAATTACAATACATAATCGGGCCGTCATGCAATCACGATGTAGGTTGGGCCTGAAACGTGCCGAATAGCTCACGGGCCGGCAGCAGCCCGAAATGAACCCCGGCCCATGATTGTGCGAATCAAATCACAAGCTTTTAACAGGCAAAAATTGTCTCAGTCCTTGTTTGGCCCAATCAAATATCGGCTGCGAGCAGGCCGGATGCAAACCGGACCGTAGTTAGGCCCAACTATATGATGGGCTTTTAACAGGCCGAAATTAATATAGGGCCGAAATGTTAAATGGGCCCTTAACCGGCCAAAACTAATATCAGGCCGAATTACTAAGTGGGCCTTTAGCAAGTGGGCCCAAAAGCATAGTGTCCAGTTGACGGGCCGAATCTGATATGGGCCATAATTGAGCCTAAAGCCTCTTAAAGGGCCAGACCTGATCTGGGCCGTAATTTGGCCCAAAACGTGGTAGGCTTTTAAAGGGCCGGATCTCATATGGGCCACTATTAGGCCTGGACCGTGGCAGGCCATTAATGGACCGGATCAAATATGGGCCGACATTTGGCCCAAAACATGGCAACCAGTTAATGGGCCGGCCTACTAGGGTTCTCAAAATCTTGTGGGCCTACAGCTGGGTCGGCCCATTAATGTCGGCGAAATCTCGTGGGCCTTTAGCTGGGCCGGCCCATTATGATCCGTAAGAATCTTGTGGGCCTTTACCTGGGCCGACCCATTATGGCACACAAAAATCTTGTGGGCCTTTACCTGGGCCGGCCCATTATGGCCCACAAAATCTTGTGGGCCTTTAGCTAGGCCAGCCCATTATGGTATGCAAAATCTCGTGGGCCTTTAGCTAGGCCGGCCCATTATGGTCCGCAAAATCTTGTGGGCCTTCAGTTGGGTCGGCCCATTTAAGCTTGATGGGCCGGTCCACATGTCAACATATCATAGGCGTGTCTTGCCCATTGGATGAGTGACACCTGTGCCAACATGGACCTGACACGTGTCTCCTCCAACCAATGATGATTTTACACGTGGAAAATCCCCATTGGTCGGGGCTGTTAACGGGTTATCAGATCCAAAACCCGACCCGATAGCTTAACGGCGTTCCGTTACGGTGGATGCCACGTGTCGGTTGATACGTCACCAACGTATCTATAATTTTTGATTGCTCCATGCTATATTATATAATATTGGGCTTTATTATCCACTTTTATATTATTTTTGGGACTAACCTATTAACCGGAGGCCCTGCCCAGAATTGCTGTTTTTGCCTATTTCAGTGTTTCAAAGAAAAGAATATCAGACGGAGTCGAAACGGAATGAAATCAATGATACGTCTCCAACGTATCTATAATTTTTATTGCTCCATGCTATATTATCTACTGTTTTGGGCAATATTGGGCTTTATTATCCACTTCTATATTACTTTTGGGACTAACCTATTAACCAGAGGCCCGGCCCAGTTTTGCTGTTTTATGCCTATTTCAGTGTTTCGAAGAAAAGGAATATCAAACGGAGTCGAAACGGAACGAAATCAACTAGAGAAGTTATTTTTGAAAGGAAAGCTACCGGATGGACTTGGACCCCACGTCAGGAGCAAAGGGAGGTGCTCACGAGGGTGGGGGTGCGCCCACCCCCCTAGGGCACGCCCCCCTGCCTCGTGGGGCCCCCGAAGCTCCACCGACGTACTTCCTGCACCCATATATACCTACGTACCCTAAAACTTCCAGAACAGAGAATAGATCTGGAGTTCCGCCGCCGCAAGCCTCTATAGCCACCAAAAACCAATCGGGACCCTGTTTTGGCAACCTGCCGGAGGGGGGGAACCCTCACCGGTGGCCATCTTCATCATCCCGGCGCTCTTCATGACGATGAGGGAGTAGTTCACCCTCGGGCTGAGGGTATGTACTAGTAGCTATGTGTTTGATCTCTCTCTCTCTCTCTCTCTCTCTCTCTCTCTCTCGTGTTCTTGATTTGGCACGATCTTGATGTATCGCGAGCTTTGCTATTATAGTTGGATCTTATGTTTCTTCTCCCCCTCTACTCTCTTGTAATGGATTGAGTTTCCCCTTTGAAGTTATCTTATCGGATTGAGTCTTTAAAGATTTGAGAACACTTGATGTATGTCTTGCCGTGCGTATCTGTGGTGACAATGGGATATCACGTGATTCACTTGATGTATGTTTTGGTGATCAACTTGCGGGTTCTGCCCATGAACCTATGCGTAGGGGTTGGCACACGTTTTCGTCGTGATTCTCCGGTAGAAACTTTGGGGCACTCTTTGAGGTTCTATGTGTTGGTTGAATAGATGAATTTGAGATTGTGTGATGCATATCGTATAATCATACCCACGGATACTTGAGGTGACATTGGAGTATCTAGGTGACATTAGGGTTTTGGTTGATTTGTCTCTTAAGGTGTTATTCTAGTACGAACTCTAGGGCTGTTTGTGACACTTATAGGAATAGCCCAACGGATTGATTGGAAAGAATAACTTTGAGGTGGTTTCGTACCCTACCATAATCTCTTCGTTTGTTCTCCGCTATTAGTGACTTTGGAGTGACTCTTTGTTGCATGTTGAGGGATAGTTATATGATCCAATTATGTTATTATTGTTGAGAGAACTTGCACTAGTGAAAGTATGAACCCTAGGCCTTGTTTCCTATCATTGCAATACCGTTTACGCTCACTTTTACCACTTGTTACCTTTCTGTTTTTATATTTTCAGATTATGAAAACCTATATATACCATCCATATTGCACTTGTATCACCATCTCTTCACCGAACTAGTGCACCTATACAATTTACCATTGTATTGGGTGTGTTGGGGACACAAGAGACTCTTTGTTATTTGGTTGCAGGGTTGTTTGAGAGAGACCATCTTCAACCTACGCCTCCCATGGATTGATAAACCTTAGGTCATCCACTTGAGGGAAATTTGCTACTGTCCTACAAACCTCTGCACTTGGAGGCCCAACAAAGTCTACAAGAAGAAGGTTGCGTAGTAGACATCAAGCTCTTTTCTGACGCTGTTGCCGGGGAAGTTAGTGCTTGAAGGTATATCTTTAGATCTTGCAATCGAATATTTTTGTTTCTTGTTTTAGCACTAGTTAGTTTATAAAAGAAAATTACAAAAAAATGGAATTGAATTTGTCTCATACGCTTCACCTTTTTAATATACTTCGTGAGTATGATGGAAAGGAAAATTGTGCCAAAGTGTTAGAATAAGAATGCAATGATGGAAAGGAAAATTGTGCCAAAGTGTTAGAAGAAGAATGCATTAAAATGTTTGGCACTAAATCTTTGAATGATGAGCATGATTGCAATGTTGTTATTATGAATTCCTTGAATATCCATGATGCTAATGATATGCAAAGCCACAAGCTTGGGGAAGCTATGTTTGATGAAGATGATATTTTTTGTACCCCAAGCTTTGATGAGAAAATTTACTATGATGAAAGCATGCCTCCTATCTATGATGATTATTGTGATGACATGTATGCTTTAAAGAATAATTATAACCATAAAACTTGTCATCTTGATCTTAATTCTCAACCATATGATAGTTATTTTGTTGAGTTTGCTCCCACTATCCCGAATGAGAAGAATTTTGCTTATGTGGAGAGTAATAAAATTTCTATGCTAGTAGATCATGAAAAGAATGATTTAGGTGCTGGTTATATTGTTGAATTCATTCATGATTCTACTGAAAATTATTATGAGGGAGGAAAATATGCTTGTAGGAATTGCATTAATATCAAGTTTCCTCTCTATGTGCTTAAAGTTTTGAAGTTATGCTTGTTTTACCTTCCTATGCAAGTTGATTCTTGTTCCCATAAGTTGTTTGCTCACAAAATCCCTATGCATAGGAAGTGGGTTAGACTTAAATGTGCTAGTAATATTCTTCATGATGCTCTCTTTATGTTTCAATTCTTATCTTTTATGTGAGCATCATTGAAATCATCATGCCTAGCTAGGGGCGTTAAACGATAGCGCTTGTTGGGAGGCAACCCAATTTTATTTTAGTTTTTTGCTTTTTGGTTCTGTTTAGTAATAAATAATCCATCTAGCTTCTGTTTAGATGTGGTTTTGTGTTTTAATTAGTGTTTGTGCCAAGTAGAACCTTTGGGAAGACTTGGGTGAAGTCTTTATGATCATGCTGTAAAAAACAGAAACTTTCACGCTCACGAGATTAGCTAGAACTTTTTACTGGAGAGTTCTATTTAGTTGATTCTTTTTTCAGATGATTACTAGACAAATTCCTCAGGTCCAAAAATTTATTTTAGAATTTTTGGAGTTCCAGAAGTTTACGTTAGTTACAGATTACTACAGACTGTTCTGTTTTTGACAGATTCTGTTTTTCGTGTGTTGTTTGCTTATTTTGATGACTCTATGGTAGTAAAAGAGTTTATAAACCATAGAGAAGTTGGAATACAGTAGGTTTAACACCAATATAAATAAAGAATGAGTTCATTACAGTACCTTGAAGTGGTGTTTTGTTTTCTTTCGCTAACGGAGCTTACGAGATTTCTGTTGAGTTTTGTGTTGTGAAGTTTTGAAGTTTTGGGTAAAGATTCGATGGACTATGGAATAAGGAGTGGCAAGAGCATAAGCTTGGGGATGCCCAAGGCAACCCAAGGTAATATTCAAGGATAACCAAGCGTCTAAGCTTGGGGATGCCCCGGAAGGCATCCCCTCTTTCTTCTTCGTTCATCGGTAACTTTACTTGGAGCTATATTTTTATTCACCACATGATATGTGTTTTGCTTGGAGCGTCATTTTATTTTCTTTAGCTTTGCTTGCTGTTTGAATAAAGTACCAAGATCTGAAATTATTAAATGGGAGAGTCTTCACATAGATGCATAATTATTCGACTACTCATTGATCTTCACTTATATCTTTCGGAGTAGTTTGTCATTTGCTCTAGTACTTCACTTATATCTTTTAGAGCACGGTGGTGCAATTTTTTTATAGAAACTATTGATCTCTCATGCTTCACTTAGATTATTTTGAGAGTCTTAAATAGCATGATAATTTGCTTAAAAAATCCTAATATGCTAAGCATACAAGATTTGTAAGAATTCTTATGAGTATGTTGAATACTAAGAAAAGTTTGATGCTTGATAATTGTTTTGAGATATAAAGATGGTGATATTAGAGTCATGCTAGTTGAGTAGTTGTGAATTTGAGAAATACTTGTGTTAAAGTTTGTGATTCCCGTAGCATGCATGTATGGTGAACCGTTATGTGATGAAGTCGGAGCATGATTTATTTATTGATTGTCCTCCTTATGAGTGGCGGTCGGGGACGAGCGATGGTCTTTTCCTACCAATCTATCCCCCTAGGAGCATGCGTGTAATACTTTGCTTTGATAACTTGTAGATTTTTGCAATAAGTATATGAGTTCTTTATGACTAATGATGAGTCCATGGGTTATATGCACCCTTCTTCCTTCCACCATTGCTAGCCTCTCTAATACCGCGCACCTTTCGCCGGTATCATACACCCACCATATACCTTCCTCAAAACAGCCACCATACCTACCTATCATGGCATTTCCATAGCCATTCCGAGATATATTGCCATGCAACTTTCCACCGTTCCGTTTATTATGTCATGATCCATCATTGTCATATTGCTAGCATGATCATGTAGTTGACATCGTATTTGTGGCAAAGCCACCGTTCATAATTCTTTCGTACATGTCACTCTTGATTCATTGCACATCCCGGTACACCGTCGAAGGCATTCATATAGAGTCATATTTTGTTCTAAGAATCGAGTTGTAATTCATGAGTTGTAAGTAAATAAAAGTGTGATGATCATCATTATTAGAGCATTGTCCCAGTGAGGAAAGGATGATGGATACTATGATTCCCCCACAAGTCGGGATGAGACTCCCGACGAAAAATAAAAAAATAAAAAAAAAGAGAAAAAAAGAGGCCATAAAAAAGAGAAAAGGCCCAAAAAATAAAAAAATAAAAAAATGAGAGAAAAAGAGAGAAGGGACAATGCTACTATCCTTTTACCACACTTGTGCTTCAAAGTAGCACCGTGATCTTCATGATAGAGAGTCTCCTATGTTGTCACTTTCATATACTAGTGGGAATTTTACATTATAGAACTTGGCTTGTATATTCCAATGATGGGCTTCCTCAAAATGCCCTAGGTCTTCGTGAGCAAGCGAGTTGGATGCACGCCCACTTAGTTTCTTTTGTTGAGCTTTCATATACTTATAGCTCTAGTGCATCTATTGCATGGCAATCCCTACTCACTCACATTGATATCTGTTGATGGGCATCTCCATAGCCCGTTGATACGCCTAGTTGATGTGAGACTATCTTCCCCTCTTTTTGTCTTCTCGACAACCACCATTCTATTCCACATGTAGTGCTATGTCCATGGCTCATGCTCATGTATTGCGTGAAGATTGAAAAAGTTTTGAGAATGTCAAAAGTATGAAACAATTGCTTGGATTGTCATCGGGGTTGTGCATGATTTAAATACTTTGTGTGGTGAAGATAGAGCATAGCCAGACTACATGATTTTGTAGGGATAGCTTTCTTTGGCCATGTTATTTTGAGAAGACATAATTGCTTTGTTAGTATGCTTGAAGTATTATTATTTTTGTGTCAATATTGAACTTTTATCTTGAATCTTTCGGATCTGAATGTTCATATCACAAGTAAGAAGAATTACATTGAAATTATGCCAACTAGCATTCCACATCAAAAATTATCTTTTTTATCATTTACCTACTCGAGGACGAGCAGGAATTAAGCTTGGGGATGCTTGATACGTCTCCAACGTATCTATATTTTTTGATTGATCCATGCTATATTATCTACTGTTTTGGGCAATATTGGGCTTTATTATCCACTTTTATATTACTTTTGGGACTAACCTATTAACCGGAGGCCCAGCCCAGATTTGCTGTTTTATGCCTATTTCAGTGTTTCGAAGAAAAGGAATGCCAAACGGAGTCGAAACGGAACGGAATCAACTGGAGAAGTTATTTTTGGAAGGAAAGCTACCAGATGGACTTGGACCCCATGTCGGGAGCAAAGGGAGGTGCTCACAAGGGTGGGGGGCGCGCCCACCCCCCTAGGGCGCGCCCCCTGCCTCGTGGGGCCCCCGAAGCTCCACCGACGTACTTCCGGCACCCATATATACCTACGTACCCTAAAACTTCCAGAACAGAGAATAGATCTGGAGTTCCGCTGCCGCAAGCCTCTGTAGCCACCAAAACCAATCGGGACCCTGTTCCGGCACCCTGCCGGAGGGGGAGAACCCTCACCGGTAGCCATCTTCATCATCCCGACGCTCTTCATGACGAGGAGGGAGTAGTTCACCCTTGGGGCTGAGGGTATGTACCAATAGCTATGTGTTTGATCTCTCTCTCTCTCTCTCTCTCTCTCTCTCTCTCTCGTGTTCTTGATTTGGCACGATCTTGATGTATCGCGAGCTTTTCTATTATAGTTGGATCTTATGTTTCTTCTCCCCCTCTACTCTCTTGTAATGGATTGAGTTTCCCCTTTGAAGTTATCTTATCGGATTGAGTCTTTAAAGATTTGAGAACACTTGATGTATGTCTTGCCGTGCGTATCTGTGGTGACAATGGGATATCACGTGATTCACTTGATGTATGTTTTGGTTATCAACTTGCTGGTTCCGCCCATGAACCTATGCATAGGGGTTGGCACACGTTTTCGTCGTGATTCTCTGGTAGAAACTTTGGGGCAATCTTTGAGGTTCTATGTGTTGGTTGAATAGATGAATTTGAGATTGTGTGATGCATATCGTATAATCATACCCACGGATACTTGAGGTGACATTGGAGTATCTAGGTGACATTAGGGTTTTGGTTGATTTGTACCTTAAGGTGTTATTCTAGTACGAACTCTAGGGCTGTTTTTGACACTTATAGGAATAGCCCACAGGATTGATTGGAAAGAATAACTTTGAGGTGGTTTCGTACCCTACCATAATCTCTTCGTTTGTTCTCTGCTATTAGTGACTTTGGAGTGACTCTTTGTTGCATGTTGAGGGATAGTTATATGATCCAATTATGTTATTATTGTTGAGAGAACTTGTACTAGTGAAAGTATGAACCCTAGGCCTTATTTCCTATCATTGCAATACCGTTTACGCTCACTTTTACCACTTGTTACCTTGCTGTTTTTATATTTTCAGATTACGAAAAACCTATATCTACCATCCATATTGCACTTGTATCACCATCTCTTCGCCGAACTAGTGCACCTATACAATTTACCATTGTATTGGGTGTGTTGGGGACACAAGAGACTCTTTGTTATTTGGTTGCAGGGTTGTTTGAGAGAGACCATCTTCAACCTACGCCTCCCACGGATTGATAAACCTTAGGTCATCCACTTGAGGGAAATTTGCTACTATCCTACAAACCTCTGCACTTGGAGGCCCAACAAAGTCTACAAGAAGAAGGTTGCGTAGTAGACATCAATCAACTAGAGAAGCTATTTTTGGAAGGAAAGCTACCGGAAAAGCTTGGAGTGCACGTCAGGAAAGGAACGAGGAAGCCACGAGGGTGGGGGGCGCGCCCCCTGCCTCGTAGGCCCCCCGTGGCTCCCCTGACGTACCTCTTCCCCATATATAACTCCATATACCCTAAAACTTCCAGAGAATAGAATAGATCGGGAGTTCCGCCACCGTAAGCCTCTGTAGCCACCAAAAACCAATCGGGACCCTGTTCCGGCACCCTGCCGGTGGGGGGGACCCTCACCAGTGTCCATCTTCATCATCCCGGCGCTCTCCATGACGATGAGGTAGTAGTTCACCCTCGGGGCTGAGGGTATGTACCAGTACCTATGTGTTTGATCTCTCTCTCTCTCTCTCTCGTGTTCTTGATTTGGCACAATCTTGATGTATCGCGAGCTTTGCTACTACAGTTGGATCTTATGTTTCTTCTCCCCCTCTACTCTCTTGTAATGGATTGAGTTTTCCCATTGAAGTCATCTTATCGGATTGAGTCTTTAATGATTTGAGAACACTTGATGTATGTCTTGCCGTGCGTATCTGTGGTGACTATGGGATATCACGTGATTCACTTGATGTATGTTTTGGTGATCAACTTGTGGGTTCCGCCCATGAACCTATGCATAGGGGTTGGCACATGTTTTCGTCGTAATTCTCCGATAGAAACTTTGGGGCACTTTTTGAGGTTCTATGTGTTGGTTGAATAGATGAATATGAGATTGTGTGATGCATATCGTATAATCATACCCACGGATACTTGAGGTGACATTGGAGTATCTAGGTGACATTAGGGTTTTGGTTGATTTGTGTCTTAAGGTGTTATTCTAGTACGAACTCTAGGGCTGTTTGTGGCACTTATAGGAATAGCCCAACGGATTGATTGGAAAGAATAACTTTGAGGTGGTTTCGTACCCTACCATAATCTCTTCGTTGGTTCTCCGCTATTAGTGACTTTGGAGTGACTCTTTGTTGCATGTTGATGGATAGTTATATGATCCAATTATGTTATTATTGTTGAGAGAACTTGCACTAGTGAAAGTATGAACCCTAGGCCTTGTTTCCTATCATTGCAATACCGTTTACGCTCACTTTTACCACTTGTTACCTTTCTGTTTTTATATTTTCAGATTACGAAAACCTATATATACCATCCATATTGCACTTGTATCACCATCTCTTCACCGAACTAGTGCACCTATACAATTTACCATTGTATTGGGTGTGTTGGGGACACAAGAGACTCTTTGTTATTTGGTTGCAGGGTTGTTTGAGAGAGACCATCTTCAACCTACGCCTCCCATGGATTGATAAACCTTAGGTCATCCACTTGAGGGAAATTTGCTACTGTCCTACAAACCTCTGCACTTGGAGGCCCAACAAAGTCTACAAGAAGAAGGTTGCGTAGTAGACATCAAGCTCTTTTCTGACGCTGTTGCCGGGGAGGTTAGTGCTTGAAGGTATATCTTTAGATCTTGCAATCGAATATTTTTGTTTCTTGTTTTAGCACTAGTTAGTTTATAAAAGAAAATTACAAAAAAATGGAATTGAATTTGTCTCATACGCTTCACCTTTTTAATATACTTCGTGAGTATGATGGAAAGGAAAATTGTGCCAAAGTGTTAGAATAAGAATGCAATGATGGAAAGGAAAATTGTGCCAAAGTGTTAGAAGAAGAATGCATTAAAATGTTTGGCACTAAATCTTTGAATGATGAGCATGATTGCAATGTTGTTATTATGAATTCCTTGAATATCCATGATGCTAATGATATGCAAAGCCACAAGCTTGGGGAAGCTATGTTTGATGAAGATGATATTTTTTGTACCCCAAGCTTTGATGAGAAAATTTACTATGATGAAAGCATGCCTCCTATCTATGATGATTATTGTGATGACACGTATGCTTTAAAGAATAATGATAACCATAAAACTTGTCATCTTGATCTTAATTCTCAACCATATGATAGTTATTTTGTTGAGTTTGCTCCCACTATCCCGAATGAGAAGAATTTTGCTTATGTGGAGAGCAATAAAATTTCTATGCTAGTAGATCATGAAAAGAATGATTTAGGTGCTGGTTATATTGTTGAATTCATTCATGATTCTACTGAAAATTATTATGAGGGAGGAAAATATGCTTGTAGGAATTGCATTAATATCAAGTTTCCTCTCTATGTGCTTAAAGTTTTGAAGTTATGCTTGTTTTACCTTCCTATGCAAGTTGATTCTTGTTCCCATAAGTTGTTTGCTCACAAAATCCCTATGCATAGGAAGTGGGTTAGACTTAAATGTGCTAGTAATATTCTTCATGATGCTCTCTTTATGTTTCAATTCTTATCTTTTATGTGAGCATCATTGAAATCATCATGCCTAGCTAGGGGCGTTAAACGATAGCGCTTGTTGGGAGGCAACCCAATTTTATTTTAGTTTTTTGCTTTTTGGTTCTGTTTAGTAATAAATAATCCATCTAGCTTCTTTTTAGATGTGGTTTTGTGTTTTAATTAGTGTTTGTGCCAAGTAGAACCTTTGGGAAGACTTGGGTGAAGTCTTTATGATCATGCTGTAAAAAACAGAAACTTTCACGCTCACGAGATTAGCTAGAACTTTTTACTGGAGAGTGATATTTAGTTGATTCTTTTTGCAGATGATTACTAGACAAATTCCTCAGGTCAAAAAATTTATTTTAGAATTTTTGGAGTTCCAGAAGTTTACGTTAGTTACAGATTACTACAGACTGTTCTGTTTTTGACAGATTCTGTTTTTCGTGTGTTGTTTGCTTATTTTGATGACTCTATGGTAGTAAAAGAGTTTATAAACCATAGAGAAGTTGGAATACAGTAGGTTTAACACCAATATAAATAAAGAATGAGTTCATTACAGTACCTTGAAGTGGTGTTTTGTTTTCTTTCGCTAACGGAGCTTACGAGATTTCTGTTGAGTTTTGTGTTGTGAAGTTTTGAAGTTTTGGGTAAAGATTCGATGGACTATGGAATAAGGAGTGGCAAGAGCCTAAGCTTGGGGATGCCCAAGGCAACCCAAGGTAATATTCAAGGATAACCAAGCGTCTAAGCTTGGGGATGCCCCGGAAGGCATCCCCTCTTTCATCTTCGTTCATCGGTAACTTTACTTGGAGCTATATTTTTATTCACCACATGATATGTGTTTTGCTTGGAGCGTCATTTTATTTTATTTAGCTTTGCTTGCTGTTTGAATAAAGTACCAAGATCTGAAATTATTAAATGGGAGAGTCTTCACATAGATGCATAATTATTCGACTACTCATTGATCTTCACTTATATCTTTCGGAGTAGTTTGTCATTTGCTCTAGTACTTCACTTATATCTTTTAGAGCACGGTGGTGCAATTTTTTTATAGAAACTATTGATCTCTCATGCTTCACTTAGATTATTTTGAGAGTCTTAAATAGCATGATAATTTGCTTAAAAAATCCTAATATGCTAAGCATACAAGATTTGTAAGAATTCTTATGAGTATGTTGAATACTAAGAAAAGTTTGATGCTTGATAATTGTTTTGAGATATAAAGATGGTGATATTAGAGTCATGCTAGTTGAGTAGTTGTGAATTTGAGAAATACTTGTGTTAAAGTTTGTTATTCCCGTAGCATGCATGTATGGTGAACCGTTATGTGATGAAGTCAGAGCATGATTTATTTATTGATTGTCCTCCTTATGAGTGGCGGTCGGGGACGAGCGATGGTCTTTTCCTACCAATCTATCCCCCTAGGAGCATGCGTGTAATACTTTGCTTTGATAACTTGTAGATTTTTGCAATAAGTATATGAGTTCTTTATGACTAATGATGAGTCCATCGGTTATATGCACCCTTCTTCCTTCCACCATTGCTAGCCTCTCTAATACCGCGCACCTTTCGCCGGTATCATACACCCACCATATACCTTCCTCAAAACAGCCACCATACCTACCTATCATGGCATTTCCATAGCCATTCCGAGATATATTGCCATGCAACTTTCCACCGTTCCGTTTATTATGTCATGATCCATCATTGTCATATTGCTAGCATGATCATGTAGTTGACATCGTATTTGTGGCAAAGCCACCGTTCATAATTCTTTCGTACATGTCACTCTTGATTCATTGCACATCCCGGTACACCGTCGAAGGCATTCATATAGAGTCATATTTTGTTCTAAGAATCGAGTTGTAATTCATGAGTTGTAAGTAAATAAAAGTGTGATGATCATCATTATTAGAGCATTGTCCCAGTGAGGAAAGGATGATGGATACTATGATTCCCCCACAAGTCGGGATGAGACTCCTGACGAAAAATAAAAAAATAAAAAAAAAGAGAAAAAAAGAGGCCATAAAAAAGAGAAAAGGCCCAAAAAATAAAAAAATAAAAAAAATGAGAGAAAAAGAGAGAAGGGACAATGCTACTATCCTTTTACCACACTTGTGCTTCAAAGTAGCACCGTGATCTTCATGATAGAGAGTCTCCTATGTTGTCACTTTCATATACTAGTGGGAATTTTACATTATAGAACTTGGCTTGTATATTCCAATGATGGGCTTCCTCAAAATGCCCTAGGTCTTCGTGAGCAAGCGAGTTGGATGCACGCCCACTTAGTTTCTTTTGTTGAGCTTTCATATACTTATAGCTCTAGTGCATCTATTGCATGGCAATCCCTACTCACTCACATTGATATCTGTTGATGGGCATCTCCATGGCCCGTTGATACGCCTAGTTGATGTGAGACTATCTTCCCCTCTTTTTGTCTTCTCGACAACCACCATTCTATTCCACATGTAGTGCTATGTCCATGGCCCATGCTCATGTATTGCGTGAAGATTGAAAAAGTTTTGAGAATGTCAAAAGTATGAAACAATTGCTTGGATTGTCATCGGGGTTGTGCATGATTTAAATACTTTGTGTGGTGAAGATAGAGCATAGCCAGACTACATGATTTTGTAGGGATAGCTTTCTTTGGCCATGTTATTTTGAGAAGACATAATTGCTTTGTTAGTATGCTTGAAGTATTATTATTTTTGTGTCAATATTGAACTTTTATCTTGAATCTTTCGGATCTGAATGTTCATATCACAAGTAAGAAGAATTACATTGAAATTATGCCAACTAGCATTCCACATCAAAAATTATCTTTTTTATCATTTACCTACTCGAGGACGAGCAGGAATTAAGCTTGGGGATGCTTGATACGTCTCCAACGTATCTATATTTTTTGATTGATCCATGCTATATTATCTACTGTTTTGGGCAATATTGGGCTTTATTATCCACTTTTATATTACTTTTGGGACTAACCTATTAACCGGAGGCCCAGCCCAGATTTGCTGTTTTATGCCTATTTCAGTGTTTCGAAGAAAAGGAATGCCAAACGGAGTCGAAACGGAACGGAATCAACTGGAGAAGTTATTTTTGGAAGGAAAGCTACCAGATGGACTTGGACCCCATGTCGGGAGCAAAGGGAGGTGCTCACAAGGGTGGGGGGCGCGCCCACCCCCCTAGGGCGCGCCCCCCTGCCTCGTGGGGCCCCCGAAGCTCCACCGACGTACTTCCGGCACCCATATATACCTACGTACCCTAAAACTTCCAGAACAGAGAATAGATCTGGAGTTCCGCTGCCGCAAGCCTCTGTAGCCACCAAAAACCAATCGGGACCCTGTTCCGGCACCCTGCCGGAGGGGGGGAACCCTCACCGGTAGCCATCTTCATCATCCCGACGCTCTTCATGACGAGGAGGGAGTAGTTCACCCTTGGGGCTGAGGGTATGTACCAATAGCTATGTGTTTGATCTCTCTCTCTCTCTCTCTCTCTCTCTCTCTCTCTCTCTCTCTCTCGTGTTCTTGATTTGGCACGATCTTGATGTATCGCGAGCTTTTCTATTGTAGTTGGATCTTATGTTTCTTCTCCCCCTCTACTCTCTTGTAATGGATTGAGTTTCCCCTTTGAAGTTATCTTATCGGATTGAGTCTTTAAAGATTTGAGAACACTTGATGTATGTCTTGCCGTGCGTATCTGTGGTGACAATGGGATATCACGTGATTCACTTGATGTATGTTTTGGTTATCAACTTGCGGGTTCCGCCCATGAACCTATGCATAGGGGTTGGCACACGTTTTCGTCGTGATTCTCTGGTAGAAACTTTGGGGCAATCTTTGAGGTTCTATGTGTTGGTTGAATAGATGAATTTGAGATTGTGTGATGCATATCGTATAATCATACCCACGGATACTTGAGGTGACATTGGAGTATCTAGGTGACATTAGCGTTTTGGTTGATTTGTATCTTAAGGTGTTATTCTAGTATGAACTCTAGGGCTGTTTTTGACACTTATAGGAATAGCCCACAGGATTGATTGGAAAGAATAACTTTGAGGTGGTTTCGTACCCTACCATAATCTCTTCGTTTGTTCTCCGCTATTAGTGACTTTGGAGTGACTCTTTGTTGCATGTTGAGGGATAGTTATATGATCCAATTATGTTATTATTGTTGAGAGAACTTGTACTAGTGAAAGTATGAACCCTAGGCCTTATTTCCTATCATTGCAATACCGTTTACGCTCACTTTTACCACTTGTTACCTTGCTGTTTTTATATTTTCAGATTACGAAAAACCTATATCTACCATCCATATTGCACTTGTATCACCATCTCTTCGCCGAACTAGTGCACCTATACAATTTACCATTGTATTGGGTGTGTTGGGGACACAAGAGACTCTTTGTTATTTGGTTGCAGGGTTGTTTGAGAGAGACCATCTTCAACCTACGCCTCCCACGGATTGATAAACCTTAGGTCATCCACTTGAGGGAAATTTGCTACTATCCTACAAACCTCTGCACTTGGAGGCCCAACAAAGTCTACAAGAAGAAGGTTGCGTAGTAGACATCAATCAACTAGAGAAGCTATTTTTGGAAGGAAAGCTACCGGAAAAGCTTGGAGTGCACGTCAGGAAAGGAACGAGGAAGCCACGAGGGTGGGGGGCGCGCCCCCTGCCTCGTAGGCCCCCCGTGGCTCCCCTGACGTACCTCTTCCCCATATATAACTCCATATACCCTAAAACTTCCAGAGAACAGAATAGATCGGGAGTTCCGCCACCGTAAGCCTCTGTAGCCACCAAAAACCAATCGGGACCCTGTTCCGGCACCCTGCCGGAGGGGGGGACCCTCACCAGTGTCCATCTTCATCATCCCGGCGCTCTCCATGACGATGAGGTAGTAGTTCACCCTCGGGGCTGAGGGTATGTACCAGTACCTATGTGTTTGATCTCTCTCTCTCTCTCTCGTGTTCTTGATTTGGCACAATCTTGATGTATCGCGAGCTTTGCTACTATAGTTGGATCTTATGTTTCTTCTCCCCCTCTACTCTCTTGTAATGGATTGAGTTTTCCCATTGAAGTCATCTTATCGGATTGAGTCTTTAATGATTTGAGAACACTTGATGTATGTCTTGCCGTGCGTATCTGTGGTGACTATGGGATATCACGTGATTCACTTGATGTATGTTTTGGTGATCAACTTGTGGGTTCCGCCCATGAACCTATGCATAGGGGTTGGCACATGTTTTCGTCGTAATTCTCCGATAGAAACTTTGGGGCACTTTTTGAGGTTCTATGTGTTGGTTGAATAGATGAATATGAGATTGTGTGATGCATATCGTATAATCATACCCACGGATACTTGAGGTGACATTGGAGTATCTAGGTGACATTAGGGTTTTGGTTGATTTGTGTCTTAAGGTGTTATTCTAGTACGAACTCTAGGGCTGTTTGTGACACTTATAGGAATAGCCCAACGGATTGATTGGAAAGAATAACTTTGAGGTGGTTTCGTACCCTACCATAATCTCTTCGTTGGTTCTCCGCTATTAGTGACTTTGGAGTGACTCTTTGTTGCATGTTGATCGATAGTTATATGATTCAATTATGTTATTATTGTCGAGAGAACCTGCACTAGTGAAAGTATGAACCCTAGGCCTTGTTTGCTAGCATTGCAATACCGTTTACGCTCACTTTTACCGTTAGTCACCTTGCTGTTTTTATATTTTCAGTTTACAAAAACCTATATCTACCATCCATATTGCACTTGTATCACCATCTCTTCGCCGAACTAGTGCACCTATACAATTTACCATTGTATTGGGAGTGTTGGGGACACATGAGACTCTTTGTTATTTGGTTGCAGGGTTGTTTGAGAGAGACCATCTTCATCCTACGCCTCCCACGGATTGATAAACCTTAGGTCATCCACTTGAGGGAAATCTGCTACTGTCCTACAAACCTCTGCACTTGGAGGCCCAACAACGTCTACAAGAAGAAGGTTGTGTAGTAGACATCATCGGTCACCCTTGACGAAAGCACTTTTGTGACGCGCGATTTATCGTCATGGAAGAGGACACTTCCGTGATGATAATTTTGGTAATGTCATGGAACACTTCGACGACAACACATGTATGACTATCTTGATTCTGTCATAAAATCGACATGGATGTACATGCATGACAGAAAACGTGACCTACTGTGATAAACACGTATCATCATGGAAGTGTATTTTTTTGTATTGTTCGACGCTCCTTGGTAAGTTGTCCTCGAAGAAACAAAATTGTGTTGCTCTCTCCACCGCAGAAGCTGAATACATTGCAGTCGCCAGTTGTGCAACTCAATTACTATGGATGAGGCAAACTTTGAAGGATTACGGTATCACCTATAGACATGTGCCTCTTCTATGTGATAACGAAAGTGCCATCAATATTGCTGAGAACCCCAAAGATCATACCCACACCAAGCACATCGATATTAGGTATCACTTCTTGAGAGATCATGTGGAAAAGGGGGATATTGATATTGCTCATGTTGGGATAGATATGCAACTTGCAGATATTTCCATGAACCCATTGGATGAAGCAAGGTTTTGTCAACTTAGGCGTGAACTTGGTATCTTGGAGCTTGACAACATTATGTGAAAACTAGTACCCATGCATGCATTGTCATAATGTCGTATCTCGATGTAGGCATATATTTAGGGGGAGACACTCAACTAATGAGTACTCTCACCCTATGAAATGCATAAAAATAACAAACACTCTCAAAGCTATCATGTTATTCTAACTATGGAGCTTTCTATGATGGAGTAGTGATTATGCACCCAAAGTTCCATTCTTTGGGGAACCATGTCACGTATACTCATACATGGTGGCTGTAGCCACTGCTCTTGTCACTAGAACAATATATGAGCGGTATGTGTTTTGGTGCTGTTGTTGTATTGACATAGGTTACTCACTACTTGATATTATACCAATTCATCATTGTCATCATCATCTCCCCCCTAGTCATCATCTAAAATTTCATAGAATTTTTTTTTGTGTCGGTCGTCCGGTTCTGTCCGGACGTCCGTAAAAAACTCTCTGGTACCTTGGGACCGAACGTCCGGTCTATCCGGTCGTCCGTTAATTCCTCCCCTGGCTCAGGCATTCTCAGGCAATGGACGTCCGAAGAAATCCAGTCATCCGTTAATTCTTTCCTGGCTCAGGCACCGGACGTCCGTAGGACACCGGTCGTCTGGGACTTTCTCCGGCACCGGACGGCCGAAGGACTCCGGTCGTCCGTAGAAAGCTCTATGTTCCATCGGTCCGGACATCCGATATATCCAGTCATCCGTTAATTCCTCCCTGGCTCAGGCACCGGACGTCCGTAGGACTCTGGTCGTCCGGGACTTTCTCAGGCATCTATATAAAACGCGGGGTGCGGTTTGTTGGGGAACGTAGTAATTTCAAAAAAATTCCTACGCACACGCAAGATCATGGTGATGCATAGAAACGAGAGGGGAGAGTGTTGTCCACGTATCCTCGTAGACCTAAATCAGAAGCGTTAGCACAACGCGGTTGATGTAGTCGTACGTCTTCACGATCCAACCAATCAAGTATCGAACGTATGGCACCTCCGAGTTCAGCACACGTTCAGCCCGATGACGTCCCTCGAACTCCGATCCAGCAGAGTGTCATGGGAGAGTTTCGTCAGCATGACGGCGTGGTGACGATGATGATGTTCTACCGACGCAGGGCTTCGCCTAAGCACCACTATAGTATTATCGAGGTGGACTATGGTGGAGGGGGGCACCGCACACGGCTAAGAGACGATCAACTTGATCAACTTGTGTGTCTCTAGGGTGCCCCCTGCCCCCGTATATAAAGGAGCAAGGGGGAGGAGGTGCGGACAGGCTTGGGGCGCGCTACTCCTCCTACCGGGAGTAGGACTCCCCCCTTTTCCATGTTGGACTAGGACTTTGGGAGAAAGAGGAGAGAGAGGGGAAAGGAAAGGGGGGCGCCGCCCCCCTCCTTGTCCAATTCGGACTTGGGGGGAGGGGCGCACGACTGCCCCTTGGCCTCCTCTCCTCTTCCTCCACTAGGCCCATTAAGGCTCATTAGGTTGCCGGGGGGTTCCGGTAACCTCCCGGTACTCCGGTAAAATCCCGATTTCACCCGGAACACTTCCGATGTCCAAACATAGGCTTCCAATATATCAATCTTCATGTCTCGACCATTTTGAGACTCCTCGTCATGTCCGTGATCACATCCGGGACTCCGAACAACCTTCGGTACATCAAAAAATATAAACTCATAATGAAACTGTCATCGTAACGTTAAGCGTGCGGACCCTACGGGTTCGAGAACTATGTAGACATGACCGAGACACATCTCCGGTCAATAACCAATAGCGGAACCTGGATGCTCATATTGGTTCCTACATATTCTACGAAGATCTTTATCGGCCAGACCGCATAACAACATACGTTGTTCCCTTTGTCATCGGTATGTTACTTGCCCGAGATTCGATCATCGGTATCTCAATACCTAGTTCAATCTCGTTACCGGCAAGTCTCTTTACTCGTTCTGTAATACATCATCCCGCAACTAACTCATTGGTTGCAATGCTTGCAAGGCTTAAGTGATGTGTATTACCGAGAGGGCCCAGAGATACCTCTCCGACAATCGGAGTGAGAAATCCTAATCTCGAAATACGCCAACCCAACATGTACCTTCGGAGACACCTGTAGAGCACCTTTACAATCACCCAGTTACGTTCTGATGTTTGGTAGCACATAAAGTGTTCCTCCGGTAAACAGGAGTTGCATAATCTCGTAGTCATAGGAACATGTATAAGTCATGAAGAAAGCAATAGCAACATACTAAACGATTGTGTGCTAAGCTAACGGAATGGGTCATGTCAATCATATCATTCTCCTAATGACATCATCACATTAATCAAATGACAACTCATGTCTATGGTTAGGAAACATAACCATCTTTGATCAATGAGCTAGTCAAGTAGAGGCATACTACTGACACTCTGTTTGTCTATGGATTCACACATGTATTATGTTTCCGGTTAATACCATTATAGCATGAACAATAAAAATTTATCATGATATAAGGAAATAAATAATATTTTTATTATTGCCTCTAGGGCATATTTCCTTCAGTCTCCCACTTGCACTAGAGTCAATAATCTAGATTATACAGTAATGATTCTAACACCCATGGAGCCTTGGTGCTGATCATGTTTTGCTCGTGGAAGAGGCTTAGTCAACGGGTTTGCAACATTCAGATCCGTATGTATCTTGCAAATTTCTATGTCTCCCACCTGGACTAGATCCCGGATGGAATTGAAGCGTCTCCTGATGTGCTTGGTTCTCTTGTGAAATCTGGATTCCTTCGCCAAGGCAATTGCACCAGTATGGTCACAAAAGATTTTCATTGGACCCGATGCACTAGGTATGACACCTAGATCGGATATGAACTCCTTCATCCAGACTCCTTCATTTGCTGCTTCCGAAGCAGCTATGTACTCCGCTTCACATGTAGATCCCGCCACGACGCTTTGTTTAGAACTGCACCAACTGACAGCTCCACCGTTCAATGTAAACACGTATCCGGTTTGTGATTTAGAATCGTCCGGATCAGTTTCAAAGCTTGCATCAACGTAACCACTTACGATGAGCTCTTTATCACCTCCATATACGAGAAACATATCCTTAGTCCTTTTCAGGTACTTCAGGATGTTCTTGACCGCTGCCCAGTGATCCACTCCTGGATTACTTTGGTACCTCCCTGCTAGACTTATAGCAAGGCACACATCAGGTCTCGTACACAACATTGCATACATGATAGAGCCTATGGATGAAGCATAGGGAACATCTTTCATTTTCTCTCTATCTTCTGCAGTGGTCGGGCATTGAGTCTTACTCAATTTCACACCGTGTAGCACAGGCAAGAACCCTTTCTTTGCTTGATCCATTTTGAACTTCTTCAAAACTTTGTCAAGGTATGTGCTTTGTGAAAGTCCAATTAAGCGTCTTGATCTATCTCTATAGATCTTAATGCCCAATATGTAAGCAGCTTCACCGAGGTCTTTCATTGAAAAACTCTTATTCAAGTATCCCTTTATGCTATCCAGAAAGTCTATATCATTTCCAATCAGTAATATGTCATCTACATATAGTATCAGAAATGCTACAGAGCTCCCACTCACTTTCTTGTAAATACAGGCTTCCCCAAAAGTCTGTACAAAACCAAATGCTTTGATCACGCTATCAAAGCGTTTATTCCAACTCCGAGAGGCTTGCACCAGTCCATAAATGGATCGCTGGACCTTGCACACTTTGTTAGCCCCCTTTGGATCGACAAAACCTTCCGGTTGCATCATATACAACTCTTCTTCCAGAAATCCATTCAGGAATGCAGTTTTGACATCCATCTGCCAAATTTCATAATCATAAAATGCGGCAATTGCTAACATGATTCGGACAGACTTAAGCATCGCTACGGGTGAGAAGGTCTCATCGTAGTCAATCCCTTGAACTTGTCGAAAACCTTTTGCAACAAGTCGAGCTTTGTAGACAGTAACATTACCGTCAGCGTCTGTCTTCTTCTTGAAGATCCATTTATTCTCAATTGCTTGCCGATCATCGGGCAAGTCAACCAAAGTCCACACTTTGTTCTCATACATGGATCCCATCTCAGATTTCATGGCTTCAAGCCATTTTGTGGAATCTGGGCTCAACATCGCTTCTTCATAGTTTGTAGGTTCATCATGATCTAGTAGTATGACTTCCAGAACAGGATTACCGTACCACTCTGGTGCGGATCTTACTCTGGTTGATCTACAAGGTTCAGTAGTAATTTGATCTAAACTTTCATGATCATCATCATTGGCCCCCTCACTAATTGGTGTAGGTGTCACAGAAACCAGTTTATGTGATGTACTACTTTCCAATAAGGGAGCAGGTACAGTTACCTCATCAAGTTCTACTTTCCTCCCACTCACTTCTTTCGAGAGAAACTCCTTCCCTAGAAAGGATCCATTTTTAGCAACAAATGTTTTGCCTTTAGATCTATGATAGAAGGTGTACCCAAATGTTTCCTTTTGGTATCCTATGAAGACACATTTCTCCGATTTGGGTTCGAGCTTATCAGGTTGAAGCTTTTTCACATAAGCATCGCAGCCCCAAACTTTTAGAAATGACAGCTTTGGTTTCTTGCCAAACCATAGTTCATAAGGCATCGTCTCAACGGATTTTGATGGTACCCTATTTAACGTGAATGCGGCCGTCTCTAAAGCATAACCCCAAAACGATAGCGGTAAATCTGTAAGAGACATCATAGATCGCACCATATCAAGTAAAGTACGATTATGATGGTCAAACACACCATTACGCTGTGGTGTTCCGGGTGGCTTGAGTTGCGAAACTATTCCACATTGTTTCAAATGTAGACCAAACTCGTAACTCAAATATTCTCCTCCACGATCAGATCGTAGAAACTTTATTTTCTTGTTATGATGATTTTCAACTTCATTCTGAAATTCTTTGAACCTTTCAAATGTTTCAGACTTTTGTTTCATTAAGTAGATATACCCATATCTGCTTAAATCATCTATGAAGGTGAGAAAATAACGATATCCGCCACGAGCTTCAACATTCATTGGACCACATACATCTGTATGTATGATTTCCAACAAATCTGTTGCTCTCTCCATAGTACCGGAGAACGGCGTTTTAGTCATCTTGCCCATGAGGCACAGTTCACAAGTACCAAGTGATTCATAATCAAGTGGTTCCAAAAGTCCATCAGTATGGAGTTTCTTCATGCGTTTTACACCGATATGACCCAAACGGCAGTGCCACAAATAAGTTGCACTATCATTATCAACTCTGCATCTTTTGGCTTCAACATTATGAATATGTGTACTATCGAGATTCATCAAAAATAGACCACTCTTCAAGGGTGCATGACCATAAAAGATATTACTCATATAAATTGAACAACCATTATTCTCTGATTTAAATGAATAACCGTCTCGCATCAAACAAGATCCAGATATAATGTTCATGCTCAACGCTGGCACCAAATAACAATTATTTAGGTCTAATACTAATCCCAAAGGTAGATGTAGAGGTAGTGTGCCGACCGCGATCACATCGACTTTGGAACCATTTCCCACGCGCATCGTCACCTCGTCCTTCACTAGTGTTCGCTTAATCCGTAGTCCCTGTTTCGAGTTGCAAATATTAGCAATAGAACCAGTATCAAATACCCAGGTGCTACTGCGAGCTCTAGTAAGGTACACATCAATAACATGTATATCACATATACCTTTGTTCACCTTGCCATCCTTCTTATCTGCCAAATACTTGGGGCAGTTCCGCTTCCAGTGACTAGTATGCTTGCAGTAGAAGCACTCAGTTTCAGGCTTATGTCCAGACTTGGGTTTCTTCTCCTGAGCAGCAACTTGTTTGCTGTTCTTCTTGAAGTTCCCCTTCTTCTTCCCTTTGCCCTTCTTCTTGAAACTAGTGGTCTTGTTGACCATCAACACTTGATGCTCCTTCTTGATTTCTAGCTCCGCAGCCTTTAGCATTGCGAAGAGCTCGAGAATTGTCTTGTCCATCCCTTGCATATTATAGTTCATCACGAAGCTCTTGTAGCTTGGTGGCAGTGATTGGAGAATTCTGTCAATGACGCTATCATCCGAAAGATTAATTCCCAGTTGAATCAAGTGATTATTATACCCAGACATCTTGAGTATATGCTCACTGACAGAACTGTTCTCCTCTATCTTGCAGCTATAGAACTTATTGGAGACTTCATATCTCTCAATCCGGGCATTTGCTTGAAATATTAACTTCAACTCCTGGAACATCTCATATGCTCCATGACGTTTAAAACGTCGTTGAAGACCCGGTTCTAAGCCGTAAAGCATGGCACACTGAACTATCGAGTAGTCATCAGCTTTGCTCTGCCAGACGTTCATAACATCTGGTGTTGCTCCAGCAGCAGGCCTGGCACCCAGCGGTGCTTCCAGGACGTAATTCTTCTGTGCAGCAATGAGGATAATCCTCAAGTTACGGACCCAGTCCGTGTAATTGCTACCATCATCTTTCAACTTTGCTTTCTCAGGGAACGCATTAAAATTCAACGGAACAACAGCACGGGCCATCTATCTACAATCAAACATAAACAAGCAAGATACTATCAGGTACTAAGTTCATGATAAATTTAAGTTCAATTAATCATATTACTTAAGAACTCCCACTTAGAAAGACATCCCTCTAATCCTCTAAGTGATCACGTGATCCAAATCAACTAAACCATAACCGATCATCACATGAAATGGAGTAGTTTTCAATGGTGAACATCACTATGTTGATCATATCTACTATATGATTCAAGCTCGACCTTTCGGTCTCAGTGTTCCGAGGCCATATCTGCATATGCTAGGCTCGTCAAGTTTAACCTGAGTATTCTGCGTGTGCAAAACTGGCTTGCACCCGTTGTAGATGGATGTAGAGCTTATCACACCCGATCATCACGTGGTGTCTGGGCACGACGAACTTTGGCAACGGTGCATACTCAGGGAGAACACATTTATCTTGAAGTTTAGTGAGAGATCATCTTATAATGCTACCATCAATCAAAGCAAGATAAGATGCATAAAAGATAAACATGACATGCAATCAATATAAGTGATATGATATGGCCATCATCATCTTGTGCTTGTGATCTCCATCTCCGAAGCACATCCATGATCACCATCGTCACCGGCGTGACACCTTGATCTCCATCATAGCATCATTGTCGTCTCGCCAATCTTATGCTTCTACGACTATCGCTAGCGCTTAGTGATAAAGTAAAGCATTACAGGGCGATTGCATTGCATACAATAAAGCGACAACCATATGGCTCCTGCCAGTTGCCGATAACTCAGTTACAAAACATGATCATCTCATACAATAAAATTTAGCATCATGCCTTGACCATATCACATCACAACATGCCCTGCAAAAGCAAGTTAGACGTCTTCTACTTTGTTGTTGCAAGTTTTATGTGGCTGCTACGGGCTTAGCAAGAACCGTTCTTACCTACGCATCAAAACCACAACGATAGTTTGTCAAGTTGGTGCTGTTTTAACCTTCGCAAGGACCGGGCATAGCCACACTCGGTTCAACTAAAGCTGGAGAAACTGACACCCGCCAGCCACCTGTGTGCAAAGCACGTCGGTAGAACCAGTCTCGCGTAAGCGTACGCGTAATGTCTTTCCGTGCCGCTTCATCCAACAATACCGCCGAACCAAAGTATGAAATGTTGGTAAGCAGTATGACTTATATCGCCCACAACTCACTTGTGTTCTACTCGTGCATATAACATCAACGCATAAAACCAGGCTCGGATGCCACTATTGGGGAACATAGTAATTTCAAAAAATTTCCTACGCACACGCAAGATCATGGTGATGCATAGCAATGAGAGGGGAGAGTGTTGTCCACGTACCCTCGTAGACCGAAAGCGGAAGCATTAGCACAAAGCGGTTGATGTAGTCGTACGTCTTCACGATCCAATCGATCAAGTACCGAATGTACGGCACCTCCGAGTTCAGCACATGTTCAGCCCGATGACGTCCCTCGAACTCCGATCCAGCAGAGTGTAGTGGGAGAGTTTTGTCAGTACGACGGCGTGGTGACGATGATGATGTTCTACCGGCGCAGGGCTTCGCCTAAGCACCGCTACAGTATTATCGAGGTGGAGTATGGTGGAGGGGGGCACCGCACACGGCTAAGAGACGATCAACTTGATCAACTTGTGTGTCTCTAGGGTGCCCCCTTACCCCCGTATATAAAGGAGCAAGGGGGAGGAGGTGCGGCCAGGCTTGGGGCGCGCCAGGAGGAGTCCTATTCCCACCGGGAGTAGGACTCCCCCCTTTTCCATGTTGGACTAGGACTTGGGGAGAAAGAGGAGAGAGAGGGGAAAGGAAAGGGGGGGGCGCCGCCCCCCTCCTTGTCCAATTTGGACTTGGGGGGAGGGGGGCGTGGGTGCCCCTTGGCCTCCTCTCCTCTTCCTCCACTAGGCCCATTAAGGCCCATTAAGTTGTCGGGGGGTTCCGGTAACCTCCAGGTACTCCGGTAAAATCCCGATTTCACCCGGAACACTTCCGATGTCCAAACATAGGCTTCCAATATATCAATCTTCATGTCTCGACCATTTCGAGACTCCTCGTCATGTCGGTGATCACATCCGGGACTCTGAAGAACAACCTTCGGTACATCAAAACATATAAACTCATAGTGAAACTATCATCGTTACGTTAAGCGTGCGGACCCTATGGGTTCGAGAACTATGTAGACATGACCGAGACACGTCTCCGGTCAATAACCAATAGTGGAACCTGGATGCTCATATTGGTTCTTACATATTCTACGAAGATCTTTATCGGTCAGACCGCATAACAACATACGTTGTTCCCTTTGTCATCGGTATGTTACTTGCCCGAGATTCGATCATCGGTATCTCCATACCTAGTTCAATCTCGTTACCAGCAAGTCTCTTTACTCGTTCTGTAATACATCATCCCGCAACTAACTCATTGGTTGCAATGCTTTCAAGGCTTAAGTGATGTGTATTACTGAGAGGGCCCAGAGATACCTCTCCGACAATCGGAGTGACAAATCCTAATCTCGAAATACGCCAACCCAAGGTGTACCTTCGGAGACACCTGTAGAGCACCTTTATAATCACCCAGTTACGTTGTGACGTTTGGTAGCACACAAAGTGTTCCTTCGGTAAACGGGAGTTGCATAATCTCATAGTCATAGGAACATGTATAAGTCATGAAGAAAGCAATAGCAACATACTAAACGATCGTGTGCTAAGCTAACGGAATGGGTCATGTCAATCATATCATTCTCCTAATGATGTGATCTCGTTAATCAAATGACAACTCATGTCTATGATTAGGAAACATAACCATTTTTGATCAGCGAGCTAGTCAAGTAGAGGCATACTAGTGACACTCTATTTGTCTATGTATTCACACATGAATTATGTTTCCGGTTAATACAATTCTAGCATGAATAATAAACATTTATCATGATATAAGGAAATAAATAATAATTTTATTATTGCCTCTAGGGCATATTTCCTTCACGGTTCGGGTCATTTTACCCTAAATCCATTCGCTCCCTGCCGCCGCCGCACCTGTCTCCTCGCCGCGGCCGCTCGCCGCTCGTGTTCCTCGCTGCGATCACTCGCCGCTCGTGTTCCTCGCCGCAACCGCTCGTGCTCCTCGCCGTAGTCGCTCGCCACTCGTGCCCCTCGCTGACGCCACATCACTTTGCTCGCCGCAGTCTCCGGCGTGACCCCTTGCCTGATTTGCTCCGGTCGCCGTCTTCCTCCGCGGTCTTCACTCCAAGATAGCACCCATCTCTTCTCACCTCATGCATCAATTCTTCGATCTATGGTGGGGTTGCTGATTTGGGGCCGTCCTCCTCCTTTAGGTCGAGATGCCCAAGACCAAGCACTCCGCGCGCAAGCAGGTCACTGGTGGGCCATCTCGTATGTCTTGTCGGGGTGGCTCCGATGACTCACAGGAGCGGGCTTGTTATCGGAAGCGTGCTGCTCGCCCTCACAGCTCTACTAGCAACTCCTCTTCGGAGGGCTCCGACTATCAGGATGAGCTGCATGATTTGGAGCAGCCAGAGTTTGTCGCCGTTCGCACCTCCGCACCCAAGCCGGGCACTCGTCGTCCCACCTTCAAGCCTCCTCCTCCTCCGGTGCAACCTCACGGTGATGCTCGTCATATCTCTCTCGAACCTCCTTTACCCCTCGGCCGCCACGTTAAGCGGTTCAACGAGGTTCATGTTGCTTCCTATCTTAAGTTGCGTCGTGATGTTGATCAATTTACGGTTGCTCGAGACTCTCAAGACAATCGTTTTCGCACTAATGTCCAAGCTGACATTTTTACCACTGTCATCATTCCTAAGGGTCTTTCTCTGCATTTGTGCATTGATTTAGAGCATATTCGTACTCATCCGGACAAATATTCTGGAGCTATTGAGCTCATTGAGTCGTCCAATCTTGCTGCCCCATTTGCATTTCAACATGACTTTAACCAAGCCGCCATTCATCAATTCTATGCTACATGTTTCTTCGGTCCCAATAACACTGTTACTTGGATGACCTCAGACACAAAGCTCTCGGCTTCCTATACTCAGTTTGTTGCTGCCCTTGGTTTTCCTGACACCGGGTTCAAAATTCACAATGATGACCCTGAACATAGACCCAAGGGCACCGATGTATGTGCTGATCTTATCAAACCCATACAGACCTGACTAATGAGGAGAAACATAAGGGCTTTAACCAAGTCTCCATTTGGCGCGCTCCTTTCTTCATTATCTATCAATGTGTCATTCGCACCATTTATCCTAAGATGGGTGACAAGGGCCCTTGTAGTAGCTACTGCATTGATCTCATGCATCGCCTCTATGCGTCTCCGAAAGGGAAGATCAATGTGCCTCATTTTCTATGGCATGAGATTCGCCTCGCTTCTCTCCAGTACAAGCGGGCCTTTCCTCATGCTCCCTTTCTTCAGGCATTTATCGAAAATGTGGCTCCGTTTCCTATTGTCCGCACTCATTTGCATGAGCGATGGGTCATTCCCGCACACATGGCCGATGACTATGTTCCCAAGGATTCTTCCTCTTCTGCTCATCCGCGCCGAACTGTTGCTAGCACTCCTCGTCCTGCTCCCTTCGGATCTGCACCCTTTGGTCGCAATGCTCGCTTTCTTGGGAAGGCCCACTCTACCTTGATGAAGGCTGTTACTTTTAACTGCTCCCAAAATCACGATGTTGTCACGCGCCTTATCACCTCCAAAAACGCTCTGAAGGCTCGTCTGAGAGACTCCGGAGTGTTCGATGTGAGTGATGATGACCGTTTTCCTGATGAGCCCCCTTCTGACCTTGGCTTTCCTTCATGTCCTGAGTGGTCTGACTTTGACGAGGCTGGTGGTAGTGGTGGTCATGATGATGATGATGAGGCTGGGTTCTGATGATGATGATGATGATGTTCTGGTTGCTCCTCTTGGCCCCCTTTTTAGGTACTTGCTGCCAAGGGGGAGTAGTGTATCCATTGAGTACTGTAATATGTAATATTAACTTGTATTGCACTATGATATGTATCGTACCTTGAACCTTGTTATGATCATTGTTACTTTAGGTTCTATGATGTGAGTGATGAATCTATTTGAATGTTATCATGTGCAACTTGTGATTTGAATGTGTTGGTATCACCCTGAGGGGAGCTCCTCTCATGCTTATTTTTCTTGTGCACATTGTTAAGGGGAGCTCCGCAACAAATCCCTTCGATATTCAAAGTTTTATTTATTTATTTTAAGAAGTACATGTATGTTGTCATCAACTACCAAAAAGGGGGAGATTGAAAGTGCAATCATGCCCTTAATCTTATTTTGATGTTGATGACAACATGCATGTATGGGACTAATCATGTTTATCAAGTATATCTCAGGATTATGTCTCATAGGCCGTGTGTGGATCATGACTAAAGACAAATGCATATAACTCAAGATTGGAGATACAAGACAATAGCGTTGGCTTTGTTTACAGTTTGTTCTTGAGTATAGGGATCTCGCACTATTAAGAGGGGATTGATGGATCTAGTGAAAGATTTGCTCAAAACCCACAACTCCATTTTCACCGGACGTCCGGTACGTTACGGATGTCCGATCCCTTTCAGCTTTCCGGTCGTCCGGCTCCCGTCGGTCGTTCGGTGTTTCTTCACAGAACAAAAGTCACGGATGTCTGACCTTCTCCGGACGCCCGACACTCACTCAACAAAACAATTTTTACGGATATACGGTCCTCTACGGATGTCCGGTCACCGGACGACCGAAATCGTCTGGACGTCCGTTAGCTGTATGCTGATTCGTGGCTTGTGACTCTCCAGCGACCGGACGACCGACGTCTGTCGGACGTCCGGACCTATCTGTGCCACCGGACGTCCGGTCCTGTCCGGACGTCCGACGCCTCCTGTGCACTTGTGTTGCTCAAACGGTTACTTTTCCACCTCCACTATATATAGCCTTCTCCCTCCCACGGGATAAGGTTGACCATTCACTTTGAGCTTCCTAAGAACATATTTCACTCACTCTCTCACTCTTCCACACCAAATCTTAGATCCTCAAGGGATTTGAGAGCACTTGAGAGAAGTTCTCCAATCAAGTGATAGATCCACTCCTTCCCCTTCTTTGCACCAAAGGAATTCGTGATTTGAGCAAGTCTTAAGTTTTTTCCCCATCGTTCTTGTTACTCTTGGAGGTTGAAGACTCCTAGGCGGTAGGAGTCTTTCGGAGAGGAATCGACTCTTGTGATTACCCCCGGAAAAGTTTGTGAGGGTTTGGAGACCACCCCAAGGTCTACCACTAGTGATTGAGAAACGCCTCCGTGGTGTTGTCTCAAAGGGAGAATAGGGTGAGACTTCGTGGCGTTGGTGTGCCTTCGTGGTAACATCCACCTCTCTAACGGTGACGTAGCTTCCCTCCAAGGAAGTGAACATCGGCATACATCCTCATCTCCCGGAGTTGCGGTTATTCCTAACCCTAACTCTCTACTTGTGGTTACTTGTCTCTTAGCACTTGTATCATATTGTGCTTGCTTACTTACATACTTGTGATACTTGTTTATCCAGCTTAGCTCCTTGTACTACTCCTGCAATTGTTAGGCTCATCTTCATAGTCCGCATTATTGCCTAAAATTGCTAAGTAATAATTAGAAT